>NW_024498685.1:6209866-6655785 GCF_017590055.1 Onychostruthus taczanowskii
CGGCGCGACGGCGGCCGGCTCGGGCCCGGCCCCGCACGGGCGAACGCGTCAGCGCCGCCCTCGCGGAACTCCTTAGGGCTCGCTCTGCCGCGGGAGGAGCCGCAGGGTCCGTGGCGCTGCTGTGGAGCCCTGAGTTGGGAATATCCCGGGTTGGAAACGTATCCTGGTCCTGCACAGACACCCCGACAGTCCCACCCTGTGCATCCCTGAGAGCGTTGTCCAAACTCTCCCGGAGATCTGGCAGCCTTGGGGCCGTGACCATTCCCTGGGGAGCCTGGGCAGTGCCCGACACCCTCTGGGGGAAGGACCTTTTCTGATATCCAGCCTAAACCTCTGACACAACTTCAGGCCATTCCCCAAGTCCTGTTCCTGGTGACAGCAGAGCCGACGAAAAAGCGGCGCGTCCCCAGCGAGGCGTGGCTGGGGCCCCGCCGGCGGCGCGGGACAGCACAGCCTGGGACAGCACAGCCTGGGACAGCAGAGTCCCGCAGCTCAGCCCGGCCCGGCAGCACCGCCCGGCCCACGCCGCCATCCCGGCCCCGCCGCGCTCCTCCCGCGGCCCCGCCCGGCGCGACGGCCATGAGGAAGCAGCAGAGGGGCCATGAGGGGACCCTTCAGTCTCCTCCAAGTCAAGGTTTTTCCCCTCACAATTTAAAACACAACTTCTCCCCTCAGTCTCCTACAATTTATTTCTGGGGGATTTACTTTTTCTCCCCATAACCGAAGGGAAGGAGGACTGGTGAAAACAGCCATACAATACAGTTCAGAACAGATCTAGACAGCAACTAATGAAGAAAAGTTTAAGTCAGTCTAGCTGTAAATTGAAACAAAATAGCCAATAAGATTTGCTAGGATAAAGTACAGTCCTGTGTGTTTCTTAAAACTATAATCAAAACCTTCTGCTGTAAGTTTGATGGCATTAATCTTTCCTTCATGCTGTTCAACCAGAGCTTCCTGTCTCACATTCTCCTCTTCCTACAAGATCTTCAAGGCTCCTTTTTTTAGTGCAGAACAAATTGAATTGTGCTGGGCTACATCTGAGACATGCTGAACACCTTATCTGAGTGACAATGCACTGTGACTTTTCTAGCAAATGCACTGCAAAAGGGACTCAAGGTTTTGACTTGCATTTCATAGTGAAAGAGCTTCAAATTAAAAGTAATCTAAACAGAAGTCCTGTATTAAAGACATGGATACTGCTCAGAGCTGGGGCCTTAGAACTCACTAAGAATGAAGTGAAATACCAACAGGCACATTGAGCTTTTCCTCTGGAACACAGCATGGAACCTCCTTTTCAAGGGGAAGCTCCTTTCAGCTCTCCTAATATTTTAGCCACAAAATAAATCTTGATAGGGAAACAAAATTGTTGGTAGCACAGGTGGTCCTAGGAAACTGCCCAGATTTCAAAGTCTGGTTGAAAAAGTTGTGCACAATTTTACCCATGATGTATTTATTTTGTGTAAAATATACCAGTATATCATCCTGAAGGACAGGAAATGTAAGAGGAGAAAAAAAAATCTAAGAAAAACATGTAAACAGAAAGAACTATGTGATTTGTTTATATCTAGAAAACCAAAACATTGACAAACATCATGTGGAATCAGAACAAGGAGAATTGAATGCCTCTGAATGTTTTTCCTTACTGCAAGATTGACTTCCTGCTCCATTTGCTTCTCTTTCCTGCTTTCAAACTGGACTTTTCAGTCATAAAGTAGTAATTTAATTTTCCTCTCTGTTGCAGCACAACCAACCCAGAGTCCAACATCTTTTCTCGATGGCCACATTCCAGAGGCATTTATATTTAGTAATATTTTATAAAATTTGGAAAGCAACACATTCCCATACATTCATCACCTGCTGGTTATAGTGGGAGGAGATCCACGGCTGTCTCAGCTGATGAGCTCTTTGCTCTGCTGGTGACACCGTGGCCAGCACTGACCTGCAATGTCAGTGTTAGTGCCTCCAAGACCCCAGGAATTTCAGTGCTCTCTTACAGCAAAAGTTGGTGCTGTTTTGTAGAGGAATTTTTAACAAAGGGCCTCTCCCATTTGGCTACCAGGCCTTTTCCAATCTTCCACTGCATTTGATTTCAGAGACGCTTAGGAAGAGGAATTTGGCATCTTCCTGCCTTGGGATAAATCATCAGGAGGAGGAGGGGCAATAAAACCAGTATGGAATTGAAAACTATTTTCTGAAGGGCTTGAGTGTGGGATGGCAGGCAAGACAATGAGTGTTACAGTTGTGAAATTCTGAAAGTGTGAACCAGTTCATAAAACCCCAGTTACTGAGCACTGGAGGGGAACAGGGTTTGGCTGCTCATATGCTTATCAAGGACTAGTTATGATCATGGAAAACGTGTCACCCAAAGGTGACTGTCCTTCCAGAGCTGGGCAAGGCCGGTCGTGGCTGATTCCGTTATAACGGCTGTGGCTGAGGGTGCCGAGTGCCCACTGGGCAGCCAGCAGGTGACACCGATCTGTGCCAGCCTTGTTGATCTGCAGGAGGGTAGGAAGGCTCTGCAGAGGGACCTGGACAGGCTGCACGGGATGAGGTTCAGCAAGGCCCAGTGCTGGGCGCTGCACTTGGGCCACAGTGATTCTCAGCTGGTAGAGCTCTGTTACAAAATTAGGGGCAGAGGTTCTTGGTTGTCTGTTGGTGTCAGTTGCGTCTGGCAGTCCTTCAGTTGTCCCTTGGGTCACCCACAGACCTGCAGAACCTTTGGGCTGGTCGTGCTGTGAAGGGTCAGCCTTGCTGCTGCCTGGGTGGAAGGCCCCTGACCAAGGTAAGGACATTCCCCATCTCCCTGGATTTTCTCCAGAGCACAGAGATGCTCAGCAGCTGACTGCAGCCACATGTATTGACAGTGTTGACAAGGCAAGCTGAGGCTCCACTGCTGGAACTCAAAAAGCTCCCCCATCCCTCCCCCAACATCTCATCTCATCTGTCTGAGGGCACTGCCCTCCTCCCTCAATATTTTCCTTCTGCTTCAAAGCTCAAGGTCAAGTCAAGGATGCAGGGACCCTCCTGGTCTGCTTTTCTGACGCTTCCATGGACAGCAGGAAGTACAGCTAATTTCTGGGATCAGTGGGGCACATACTGCTCCCTCAGTTTGCAGCTTACCTGCACTGGTGACATCGGTCTCCAGCTGTGAACAGGACACTCATCTTTCTGTAGACAGAAATGTCTGAAGTACTCAGACCATTCCTAAAAATCTGCATGAAACTTAATGTTCTCTGCCATGCCACATAGTGTCACCATATATTTCTGACCCTTTTACTCTGAAATCTACTGCTCTAAGGAGTATGGAAACTACTTAGAGTTATCTTTTATTGATTACTTTGGGCTTTTCACACAGAGTTGTTTAACAAAACCTTTTCTCTCCTCTCTGTCTGCAGCCTGAGCAAAAGATGTAGCTGAGTTTGCTCGCAGCATGGATAACAGCAGTGGTCCTGTTCTTCTCCTTACCTTGCTCCTGCTGCAGAACACGAGCAGCCCCAAAGCCTCATCCCCTCCTGCTGGCTACGAGATGGCAGAACCTCCAGCCCCATGCACTGGCCCCAGCAGGAACCACTCTCTGGTAGAGTATGGGCTGAGGCCGGGGGAAATCACAGCTGCCAGCGTGGTTTGGGGAGTGCTGTGGCTGATCTCTGTCTTGGGAAACTTCCTCGTTTGCTTAGTGATCCACAGGAGCAGGAGGACACAGTCCACCACCAACTACTTTGTGGTGTCCATGGCCTGTGCCGACCTGGTGAGCAGCGTGGGGAGCGCGCCCTTCCTGCTGCTGCAGCTGAGCTCCGGGCGGTGGATGCTGGGCAGCGGCGTGTGCCGGCTGGTCAGGTACATCCAGTACCTCACGCCCGGGGTCCAGACCTACGTGCTCCTCGCCATCAGCGTGGATCGATGCTACACTCTCATCCATCCCATGAATTTCAGAGTTTCCAGGGAGAAAGCCAAGAGAATGACTCTGGTCTCTTGGCTCTGTGGTGCTCTGTTTGCATCACCGGCCTGTTTTCTCTATGGCTCCAGCAGTGACCACCACTGCAACTTTTTCCTCCCTAGTTCTTGGCTAGGAGCTGTCTCTGGTGTCATCCAGCTCTCAGTGCTGTTGCTTTTGATTCCATCACTCCTCATTATCCTCTGCTACCGGAAACTCTTCACCTACATTTGGAGAAGTGGCACTGAGTACACAGCTGGAAGGAGGACAGTGAATCTTGTCTTAAGAAGAAAAGTGAAAACTGTCAAGATGTTCTTCATCTTTGTCTTGAATTTTCTTCTGTCCTGGCTGCCTTTCTTCATGGTGCAGTTGTGGCACCCACAGGAAACAGACTACAGAAAGAGCTCCTTGCTTTTCTTGGCCATCACCTGGATCTCTTTCAGTTCCTCAGCCTCTAAGCCAACCCTCTTCTACATCTATAATGCAAACTTCAGAAGAGGAATGCAAGAAATTTGTTGCATGTGGAAATACCCCAGAAGCAACATCTACACCATTACTACCAGTTCCAGGACAGCTGAAAATAATCACATTATCCCAGCCCAACCTCACCAAAGACTCCACTGTGATGCTTTTAGCAGAGAAGTCAAGGAGCATGAGCTTTCCAGGCCTGGTGAGTCCAATCCCACAAATATATTTGCCAAGAGGGTTTCATTACTTTGAGAAGGAATGGATGAGCTGTGGGGATGCTATGTTCCCCGAGAAGAAAGACAATCTTTCACTCTTTTGAAGCAATAAATAGCTACATATTTTAGACCAGCTCCTAAGGTTGAAAAAAATAAACATTCTGTATTATTTAGTGGCTTGGGTTTGATGCATTTGTTCTATTTTATTTCAGTTTTCATGTTCTGCTTTGGGAAACTCCTTTCCTGGAATCTACGAGTCCTTACACTCTCTGTCTGTAGGGAGAAAAGGGAAAGAAAGAAATACCGCTTGTTACAATCCCTGAAAGGGATGGGCCGTAGTGTAGAAATGCCTAAATCCACCCAAAGACACCTTGGCTTCCTTCCAGTATGTCCCTGGGGATATTCCTGCACTGGGCTTGTCCCTCTTCTTCAGACCCCACTGGTCTGGTGGACAGGGTGGTGTTGGGTTAATGGCTTGACTGGATGATTTAAGGGGTCTTTTCCAACCTAAACAATTCTAGGATTCTGTCTCCTTCCAGTCTTCCTGTGCCTCCATTTCTCTTTGGGAATAACCTCCTCCTGGAAAAGTCAAGGCAGCTTCAGCAGGGTTTGATTGCAGAAGGTGTTCCTGGACAAACTTCCAACTCACAGCTCAGGACTCCTCCTCCACAAAGGCCCCAGTGGAGAAGCCTCAGGCTCTGCCATCCTGGGGCTGTTCCAGTGTGTGGCTGTGGAGCCACAGAGCCATGATTCCATTGCATGGAGTCATGGAATATCCTGGGTTGGAAGGGAGCCCTGGTCCTGCACAGACACCCCAACAATCCTGCCCTGTGCATCCCTGAGAGCATTTTCCAAACGCCCCTGGAGCACTGGCAGCCTTGGGGCTGTGGCCATTCCCTGGGGACCCTTTCCCTGATATCCAGCCTAAACCTCCCCTGACCCAGCTCCAGCCATTCCCTCGGGTCCTGTTCCTGGTCCCAGAGAGCAGAGATCATATCTGCCCCTCTGCTGTCCCTTGAGAGGAAGCTGCAGACCCTGCTGAGGGCTCCTCTCAGTCTCCTTCAAGTAAGTTTTCTCCCCTCACAACTAAAAATACAACTTCTCAGTCACTGCATGCAGTTTGTCTCCCCAAAACAGGCACAGGCTCTTTCAACAACCTCAGTAAGCAAAGCTCTGTAGATTTTTTCAAGAAAACACAAATGGATTCATCCCTGGGAACATTTTCCCCATGGAAACAAGATGGTGACGCTGTCATGTGTAAATCTGGACTAGGTAGTGCTGCTTTTCTTAAATTTCAGCTTTTGTTCCTGTGCCTCTGGACTTATTTGTGCAGATGTTAATTGGGGTTTTTGGTAGCAATATGCTTGTGCCCCTGCCTGTGCTCAGGAGTTCTGGTTTTAATCAGTTTGTTTCATATTACAACAGGGTTGTAATGTATTTTACCCTTTCATTACTAATACAGCATCTCACAATGACTTCATCCACTTTAGCACAATTATTGGTCAGAATGTATTATGAATGATGGACAGTAATTACTACTGTTATTTAAAATATAAACTTTGCAATTACAGATTTCCACAAGATTTTTGGTAATTTTACAAATTTTGAGGTATGGAATGTCCATCCATTGTTAACAGCTGATGAAAAAGGACAAGGAAAGACATGATGGAATTTTTTGTAGCAGTGTCTGATAAATGTTCAAAGCTAAAATGAATTATTTAAATTATGTAAATCTTTGTATTCTCAAAGTTAATTCTGAAATGAACATGTCCAGAGATCAAAGACAGTGAGGCATCTGAGTGAGCATTTGGGCTTGAGCACCCAAAAAACCTGAAAATTGTGGATTTTACATTCTGAGCTAAAAATTGAATTGTTAGCAGGAGTAAGGTGCATGGACACACCTCTAGAGGATATACATTCCTCATGCTGTACTTTTGGGATATAAAGTGGCACTGAATATCATATAATGCATTCATAAGTATCTCTTATAAATAATAACTGCTTTTCCAATAAAAAAGTGTAAATGTTTGCATCTTCATTTTCAGTATATGTATCAGATGTACCCCATTGTCCTCACCATGAGGAGTCACTGTCAAGGCTGAAAGAAATGCTGTGTATTTCCACACCCCTCTGCTCCTATACATCCTCAGGACAGACACTTTGCAAGCCAGTTTGTGCACCTGAATGCCAGATGGAGAGTGCTCAGGGTTGGAGAACTCTTTGGTTTATAGTGGTACTTGATATAATTAGTGCATTTTACAAATACTCAACAATACCTTAAGCCAGTCTTACTGATCTTCTGAAGTCCTGCTCTATATTCTCACTAGAACATTCTTACTTAGAAGCCACTCAGAATTTTATCTTATTTTCCACATTAGGGTAACATAAGAAGAGACCTTTTGTTATTGAAAGTATGTAGTGCCAGTCCCAGAACAAGATCAGCTGCAGGTGTTACATGTTAGCTTTGAGTTCCTGTTTCATGACTTCATTGTGGGTCACTTGCATGTCTTGTGTTCCAGTATCAAAAGTTATTGATTTATTTTTAAATCCTCTCAAAAATTTTCTGGTTTTCTTAGAAAGAAGCCAGGAAGTCACAATTATTGTTTACAAGTCAGCTTTCAGTAGAGTGATCCATGTTCAGCACACTGCTGCTTTTGGTGAATTTTACTCCAGATGAACATCAAATGAACACCCTCTTGCTCAGAAGAGTGCTTTTAAAGAAACATTTATGGGACGTTCTAGTTGCTAGAATACATAGCTATCAAGCTCACTCACTTCCACAATCCTTACTTCCAAGTCAGCTTCTTTCCTACCACAAATTTTAAACAGATCTTATCACAGATACGTTTATTTAGATTGCCTGGATTCTGAGAAGCTAAACACAGTCCCAGATTTCCAAAAGGTGGACAAAACTGAAGTGCCTCAGATGCCAAGTGTCTTTGCTGAGCTCATCATATCCAGCTGAATGTGTTAATTCTGGGAAGAATGTAGCATCTGCTTCTCTGCTGGAAACATCCTGAGTGAAATTCTGAGCATCCAGAGTGGTGGGGTGGTACTCACCAGGGAGCTCTCCACCCTTCTGTGTGCAGGAGAGCTAAGCCTGGCTTATTGGGATTGCTTGGAATGCAGTGGGAAGACCCTTGGCCAGCCTTTGTGCGTGTGCTCTTTAAATCTTTGCAGAACACACTAAGCCTGACTTTCTGGTCATGCTGCACGTGTGCACTGCGTGTTACGTGCTCTGGAATCAGTGAGGGGTTTAGAACTGCCAGAGAAAGCAATAGACAGCTCTCTCAAAAAAATTACAGGAGATGGAAGTAAGAAATAAGAAAATATGCTCCACTTTGAGCATTAGGTGAATCATTTCAGAAGAGTTACTGCCTGAATCTCCCGCTTAGCTGAGAAAGAAGGTAAAGTAGACCTGGTACATTAAGAGTTTAAAGTTCAGTTTACTGCTCTTTAATATCAGCTTGGTAATAAACTGAAGGTTGTATAAAAGAGCCCACAGCTCACAGAAAAGAAGCTTTGTGGAAACTTTAGATAAAATTAATAAAATGTCTTAGTTGACTTTTTTAAACTCATATATGTAAATGTAAAAATGCCCAACTGCACTTACCCTGAAAGGATCATTGTCATCTTTTCAAACTGCTTCTTCAGTTATAATACACAGCTCCTATGTAAAGAGTCTCTCCTGAAGAAATAGTTCTATTTTGGTCAATGTTTTCAGATATACTTGAAATAAGCACCCACTTTTCGTGGTATTCAGTTACAACCCTAGAAACAATAACAGTATCCTTTTCCTCCAGTGCATCACTAATGATTTAAACAAACCCAATCAAACAATGCTGGGACACTTAATATAATTGAAGAAAGGAATCAAGTAACAGCTGAGGTTCACTATGCAAGAATTTATATTGTCTCTTACTAAGTGAAGGTTCTCTGTGGCTCCTATCTGGTTACCTCTTCAGCAGTGACCACAGGGAACCTATTTCATGCAGTAATTTTGTCTTCATTTAATGCAACATAAGCATAACAACAGATACTTTGCTCTACATGGTAGCAGTTTATTTTAGTTCATCTTCTTTATTAATACCTGGATATTGAAAATGCTGTGGTTTTATATAAAACTATACTGTGATTTATAATTAAAGAATTCTGCTGGCTTGGTGAAGACCACTTAAACTGCACACCAAGATTGTCCAGGTGGAATAACATGAGAACAGTGAAATTTGGCTGCATCATTCTTAAAATGACTCTCATGAAATGCATTATAGTTATTGTTTGACTTCCCATAGTGCGTCAAATGGCAAACGAGATGCTGGCATTTGTCCAATAGAAATTATTTGAAACTCTTGAAATTTTGCTTAACTATGGTGCAAAAGTCATGGAATCAAAACCTTTCCCAGTTCCAGCAGAGGAAAACACACTTCTTTGTCAGCTCTTTCACCCAGTTCTTCAGCTTTCATCTTCCCCCCTCCTTGTGGTGAGAGACAACCTAAAATAGCAACAGGATAACGATCTAAGAGGCTGAGGCACAGAGTGTGTATGTTCTTCATAAAAAACTGAAATGTATCCTGAATGACTGTGGAATAATAGTTCAGCCATGCAAGTGATTTGCTTAGCTGAGATTTTTCACATACACATGCACACACACACAAAGAAAAGCTGAATACTTGACATCCTTGCTGAAATTAAAAATGCAATGGTTTTTTAGGAGATGTGTGTTGGATGGCTGTGGACTCATCAGGACTCATAGTTACCTAATGGTGGTGAGATGTGATTTTTGGGTGGGTGGGGGTCTGGGGCAGGGCAGGGGGTTGTTGAGCAGGGTCTCTTTGCTCTCTCCAGGGTGCTGAATCCCATGGGTACCACTGAACATCCTTTGGAAAGGGATACATTCTCAGGGTATGGTTCCGATTGTGCTTTGCTGGTTTTGTTTTGGGATGGTTACGGATGTCGGTTATCAGCGGGGCTTATTTTAAAAGAGCTACCTATTTTCCTCTGTCTGCATGGTCAAAAGTGGCTGAATAGCTTTTTAACGAACCAGTCAAAAGCAGAGCTAGAGATTTTCAGAATAAAATTTAGGCCCAGGTACTTACAATGTTGATGAATTTTCAAGAAAGGAAAGGGACAGGTATTGTAGCAACAGCCAGACAAACTGACCTGAAAGTTGCTACTAGTTCCCCCTCTAATGATCATGTGAATTAAGTGATTTTTTTAATTTCCATCAGGCAGATAGAGTTTATTAGAGTCAGCATAACAACAATAGTTTTGATCTTACTGTATGATTTAGTATAAGTTTTATACATTTATGATAATTCTAAGAGCTATACATTCATGATATGCATCATATTATGAGATTGACACTTTCTTCACATCACGGCTGTTAAGAAGTTCAGGCATTTCTTAAAGAACTTGCATCTTCTGTTCATTTTTCCAATAAAATATTTTAGTTTTAGTTTGAACAGAGGGGAAAAAACCTTCATAAGTGCAGGAGTCAGGTTAATTTCTTACAGCATTCCGCCATGGAAATGAGAGATTTATGGAATTCTTAGACACTACTCTGGGTCAAGCAGTCAGCCTTGTAGACTATCTATGTTAGTACAAAAATAATGAAGCACTGCCACCACTCATTAAAGGCAGTTTGTCACATCATATCTTTCCCTGTGTGGTAAAATTCTACAATACATCACTTTTGGAGAGAATGGAAGCCCAGTGTCTCAATCTGGACATGCGCCATCTTTCCAATACCACCACAGTGTACAAGTCATGATAATCTTAGTTTATGTTCAGCATATCCCTGTGAAGGCGAATAATGGTGTTCATGGTGCACATTAAATAGACTGCCAAGTGCTCCACAGATAATTGAACTGTGTAACAGACTGGCAAGACAAATATTGTCCCATTACAGTTCAAAAATAAAAAGTATAGAGGGTACTTTTAAGTGAACTCAGAGCTGAAGTTCCATTTCATGATTCTTAATTACCTTTGTTTACAGTCCCTTGTAAGAGCCCACCAGGCTGGGAAGCTGAATCAGGGAGCAAGGGCTGGAATTTTGCCCCTTTAAAGGCGTTCTGGATACCACCAGCTCGGTTTGTGCCCCAGTGTGATCACTGTTAAGTTCCCACAGCTGGCCCCGGGCTGTGTGGCACTCAGCAGTGCCCAGCTCCTGGCTATCAGTGCTGGCAGCTCTGCAGATCCAGAGCAGATCTTCAAGAGCACTGATGCAGAGAGCTTACGTCCGGTGAATGGAATCTGGGATGGACAGAGGGGCGCGGGAATGTTTTCCAAGTCTCATCTATTATTTACCCTTCAAGATATTTTCTAGCATTAAGGGTTCTATATTATCTGTCTCTTGCATGACTCATTAACACTTTCCTCCGAAAACACAGCCCCCAGAGGAGACAGTGATGGGTTGTGACAGTGGTTAGGTTTGTCTCTGAGAAGTGCCTCCTCCTCAAGAAGGGGCTCAAAAGTGCATCTCAGAGCCAGACATTTCTCTGTGCCTTCCCATCCTGGCCTTCTGGTTATAAATTCCCAGGTCTAGTGCTAAATGCAGTGCTGTCAGGGTGAGGAAGATGTGCCCTCTGAGCACGGGGGTGGCACCAGGCCCACCAAAATGAAACACATGAAGTGAGCCCAGCCACAGAAGTCACACACCTGTATATACACAGTTGCAGAATGCTGTGTGCATCTATAGTTGCCAGTGAACACTTCAGCATTTAGACATCCTTGAAATCATGCCTTTGATGTAGGTCATAAATTAGTGAAGTGACTAATTGCCTTTTGAGATTTTGACCCAAAGATGCGATATACTGCTTTTGGGGGTGTGTGAAGGAATGAGTTCAAGTCTTACACCTCTCACTCTATTAAAATCTTATCATTAAATCATTTCCTCAACCAAGAAATAGGAGTCAGCTGCTCTGGTTTAATTTCTGCTGGGGTTTCAAACCTGCTGCTATTAATGTTGAGGTTTTGCATTTGCAGTAAAGCTGGGTACTACTATTCCCTCAAAGGAAATTTATTTTTAATAATAAAATATCCACGAAAATTACTTCTTGGTTGGTTGATGGTTGATTGGTTGGTTGGGGGTTTTTGTTTGGTTCATCGGGGTTTTTTCAATATTTTTTTCCCTCCATACTTTGACTAGTTCTGTAGAGCTTGAGTAATTACATTCAGGAGAGGTCAGAGGTGAGGAGAGATGGAAATTTTTTCATTTAGCAAATTACTGTCTGAAAAAGTTAATACAACAGAGAGTATAAAAGTTTAATTGATGCAGCAAAGATTTCAGGAAGAAGCAAAAACCTGGAGAAGGATTTTTGTGTCCAGTCAGGTATCAGTTCTCAATGACCACTCACCTGCAGTAGCGCGTGGAATAATGTATTCAATTCTGTGCACAGGGTAAACTGAGCAACACAGCATCCAAAGAAAATGTTCTGGATGGGCTGGCTTTTAGATCAGACTACATGTATCATGTATCAAGAAAAGAGAAAGGAACTGAAAGGGTTTGGGTTTGGGTTTTTGTTTTGTTTTGGAGTGGTATGGAAATATAACTAGGAAACGAAGAAATAACTTTCTGAAATAATCTTTCCAAGTAAATATATGCCTTAGCCCCATGAACAGTTAAGTTAATGTGCAATGGCAGCATTCCCCCACTGATGATAACCATAGGGTGAAAGGTGTACCTTTGTTCCATTCTCAAACTCCTGGCTCTGGAAAAGTGAGAAGCTTAAGTTTGGAATGTTGGCATTGCAGACAACAGTCTGATTTCTGTTACAAGAGGGAGGAAAGGAGAGAAATAGCAGTATTCACTTTGTCCTTCCTGATTAGAAAGGTCAACAATAAAATGGAGAGTTGGATGCTGGCATGGTTATGTTTGGGATTCTCTTCCTCCCAAATTAATGTAAAAAATGACCTGGAGCTCAAAAGGGCAGCAACATGAGAGAACTCTGATTTTCCAGTACTTGATGTAACAACGAAGCACTGCTTTTGGCTTTGTCAAAACTTTGATGGAAAAAACCCTGAGCAACTGAAGCTGCTGTTTAGACTTTCCCAGTATGAACGGAGGATGCAGAGCCTCCAGCTTGCCACAGGCATCACCTAATTCAGTGTTTAAAGATGTGCAGTAAGGAAAGGCTGCTTTTAATGCATTGCAATGAAGTGTCTGCAGATAAGAAAAAGCCTGGGAGGGAAGTTAAGCTGTTGCTTGTGATTGCTGGTTTTGACAGCAGGAAGAGACAGAAGTAACTTCTCTCTGAAATCATCCAAACTGTTCCCGATTCTTTCTGTGCCTTTTGCAAGGGCAGCCATATAAGGCAGCCCAAAGGGAGGGCCCCTGCCTTGCTCAGGGTGGGACTTGGGGAGCTGTGGGCAGAGCCGGGCAGCAGCTCCTCTCCTGCACCTCTCCAGGGACTCCAGGGTGTGCAGCAGCCGCCAGGAGAAGGATACGCCTGGAGAAAGTAGGTGCTGTTTGCCAGCTGCTTTTAGGTTTTTCTGTGTGTGTCTGTGGGATGCTGTGTGTGGATGGAGCAGCCCAGGAAAGGTGTTCCAGGCGGCTGTGCTTGCAGCTCTGCCTAGCCAGCCTCCTCCAGGCAGCCTCAGCACCCCAGAGTGAACAGATGTTCTTCGAGGTGCTTCTCAGGGACCTGCTGCAGGCTGACTGGGATGAAGGGCTTTGTGCTTTAATGTTTGCACCCTCCAGCTGTTCATTAAGAGAGCTGCTGAGGGAAGGGATGTATTTCTCTCTTTGCACTAGGACTGATGTGGAAATGTGAACTGATGCTCACCTTTCCGTGAGCAGTGTTAAGAAATGAGCCCTGTGTAGGAAAGTCATGTTAAAGTGAATACATGTAAATACTTTTGAAATAACTTGGAGGGCTCTGTTCAGGTGTACTACACTGGGAGTTCATTCACTACACATGAGGAGCTTTAAGCAACAGCAAAAACAGGCTTAATTTAAAAAAGGGGGGTGTGTGTGAAGGCTGAAATTGTCTCTCTAAAATATTCTACCGAGGCTAAAGTAACTGAATATGGGGTGTAAGAAATAAGGCAGCTCAAAAAAAGACATCCACTCTCAGTCTTACAAAATTATTAATGTTGCTTCTAAGAAATTGCTGCTCTGTATTAGCAGAAATTGAATTCTGCTTTACGAAATACATATTGATCTAGAAGAACCCTATTGTCTTTTCTATTTTGTTTACCTACTTGTTTGAGAGTAGCCAAATTAGCTACAAACATTAAAGGGCTTGGAGAAAATTGAGGATCAGGCCAGGAGTCTTTGATCTTTCCCCTTGTAGCAATATTAACCTCCCAGTATCAGTTATCATTAATGGCATCCTCCTTTTTACACTTGAGAAAAGTTGTTCCAGAGTACTGTGGACTGCAAGATCGGGTCCTGTGAGGTGACTGAAATAAGTTTTTTAAGTCTTAAATTCTTCCTGTAATATTGATGCTCTAGATAAGTTCCCCTGAGGTGTAGGTGTTGAAGTTCAAAGCCTCATTCAGGTGTGTTTTGGGCAACACTTCATTTCTGATCAGGGCACTTCAAGAACTGCTCAGCTTAAAGTAATCAGGTAGGATCAGCTCTCTCTGCTACTGCACAAGTATTTAAACACACTGTTTAAATAGTTCTAGGCTTTCTTCTTAACAATGTAATTTTGAAATTAATTTTCTTTGCTTCCTCCAGAAATCTCAACCTCTTTCTTTTCCCAGACTCCTGTTCCTTCTGTTGTTACTATCTCATATGTTTTTCTGACTTAATTTCAGAGGATGTGAGTGACAGCAGGTGACAGGCTGGCAGCTCGCACTTGTGTCACAGAGAAGCTCCGTGATAACAGCACAAAGTCATCTTATCAGCTGCTGGAGAACCTTGGGCACAGAAGACATCCAATCCCTCCTTCATGATTTTAAATATTGATCAGAGACAGCAATACCTGGCTGTTGTTGCGGGATGTCCTGTGGTGGTGCAGAAACTGCTGCGTACCCGGAGTGCAACCACTGTGGGCAGGATCAAGGCTCCACTCTCCAGCTGAGCACTCTGAGTGGAAATAGCAGATCTGCAGTGTTGTTGGAAGTCAGGGGGAATCTCAGCACCATGCAGTATTCTCCTGTGGCACTGAACCCAGAGTCCTCCATGGATAAGGGAGCCAGGATTCCCCAGAGCCCCGGGGAAGGCACAAAGGCTGCAGCCTGCTCGGACAGTGGAGCCAGCAGGGCCCGGACCACGGAGTGCTTCCAGAGCCAATATCTGACCAAAACCAGCACCCAGGGACAGGTCTACAACTTCCTGGAGAGGCCCAGTGGGTGGAAGTGTTTTATCTATCATTTTGCTGTGTAAGTACCTACATTTTCACATGATCTTTGGTGTAAGAAAAATTGGAAACTGCCCATTTAATCAAGGCAGTGGAAAAGCCCATTTAATCAAGGCAGTGGAAAAGCCA
Source organism: Onychostruthus taczanowskii (assembly GCF_017590055.1). Classification (NCBI taxonomy): domain Eukaryota; kingdom Metazoa; phylum Chordata; class Aves; order Passeriformes; family Passeridae; genus Onychostruthus; species Onychostruthus taczanowskii. The sequence goes on from NW_024498685.1 coordinate 6,224,920, forward strand.
GTTCCTCAAAGAAGCAGCCACTATATACATTATCAGTTCCAGAGAAGGCTTTTTATTCTTCACATGATCTTTGTTTTCAAGGATGTACAGGTATATTTCGTATTTCTGAGGCAAGTCCTCTCTGCTCCTGGCAGTTGTGACTGCTGATTGAGCTGCTTTACACTGTTGCAGCTTCAGACACTGCAGTGTTTAGCAGATGTGGCAGGTCCAGCTGTGATCAGACACATTCTGCTCTTTTGTTTTGCTCATGTTAAAGAGCCAAAACAAGTAATTTGTTAGACAAATATATAACATTACTGGTTTGAATTGATTTATAGTCGTGAACATGAAATGAGTACAAACTTAGTGAAATGTTTTTCATTATACCATGTATGTAGTACATGGAAGGAGGCAATTAAGGCTTCCATTTACCCTTGTAAAGCAGTGGTTGATATATTAATCCAGCTGTTACTGTTTTCTTTGGTTGCTTATGGTATCTGTCAAGCTTAGCAAGACCTCAATTACTGTTCTGAATGGTGCTTAACAGAAAGATAATTTGTCATCTTAGCTGTAGAAAGGGTCCAGTTGTGCTCTCACAGAGACCAGAGCAAGTGTTACTGGCCAGCTGTGCCGAAAGGCCTTGCTTTTATTATAAAATTAGCATATTTCCTAAAGAAATGCAGAGTGTTGAAATTACTGTGTTTGTCTGAGATAAACTATGGCCTGATTGTATTTTGGGAAAAAGCCCATTATCAGTGGCTGCAGTCAGGAACTTTCCAGAGAAACATGGTAATTCTAGGGATGAACCCTAATGCTTCTATTTAGCATAAAATAGATAGTCTCATTAATACTTGCTTCCTTTCCCCCCTCAATATCATATACTTATTTTTGAAAGAATTTTTTGATGAATGAAATTTCTCCAAGCAAAAAGATAAAGCCTCTTTCAAGGACGAGGCTTATAGCATGCTTTATTCGTAAGGACTAAAAAGATGTGATTTGTGTCGATTTAAATATATGAATAGTCATGATTTAAGCCTAGTTGAGACTACTAATCCTGCTAAAATTCATTTGTTTCATCATCTGTGTTGCTTTTATCCCCAGCTGAGGTTGACCTTTAATATGCACTTTTTTATTCTGAAATGGGCATAAAGATAAAATTTAAATAATCTATACACCCCCACAGTACTAGAAAATTCGAGAAAATACTGATAATACCAACAGCAACTGTTTTTTAAAGGATTCTTACCATTTACATGAAAGAATATGTAAATTGAGTGCTCTTAAAAGTTATTTGTCTTTGAGGCTCCTAGAAAGGAAACATTTGAAACAGCTTTTGGCAAGCATTTTGTCTCAAGGATATTTTTGCTAATAATTATCCCAGTAACTACATGATGTGTTCATTTAAATAACAAGTTTCTGTTTTGGAAAGAACATGCCTTACAAGATTATATATCATTACAGCAAAACATTGCTAAAAAAATAAACTACTAATCTAAAATACACTTAATTTTATAATTAGAACAACCTGTAATTTATTTTTAAACAGCTTCCCGTGTTTTATGTGTGGGTTTGGAGGTAACTTAAGTGCAGCTGATTGATGGTGATGGTTATGACTATCTTCCTAACAAATCCAAACTTTCAAGTACATGGCTGATATTTGTGTAGCCTGGAGGAGCTGGATGTGCTCTGTCCTTTCTGTTCTTCATGTGCCACAAAGATCACACAACTCATGTACAAACTTGGGGGAACTTTCTGTCCAAGAGGGACTGGAGTCTGTTCTGATCTGGAGTCAGTTCTGCTAGAAAGAACCTGACTTTCCAAAACCAGGCAAGGTGAGGGAACAGCAAGTGCTCCAGGAGGTGACCTCTTCTCATTCTGAAATTACCCAAGATAATCGCCAGTAACACTTGTAGAAAGTTTCTTTTAAGGGAATAAGCTCAGGGTTCTTATGGAGCTTTAATTCCCTTTTCTAACGGTGTTAGAAAAGGGAATTATTTTTGCCTAATTAAATCTAGAATTTGTATTATTTTAGTGGAGTTATTGGAGTTTTAGTGGAGGCTGAAATAATGGCTTCAAAACAAAATGTTTGAAGGGGTGAGTGGATTTACTTGAGAATACCTCCTGCTGGTCTTGAAAACCTTCTCATTTGGATACTTTTCTGGTTTGGGACTGTGAAATACTTCACTTCCAAAAAGCCCAGTAGAGTAGAGGATTTCACTTAGCAAGAGCTGAAGGCTTGAGAAGCAGCTGCTCCATGAACTGAAAATGTATTTATCCAAACCAAGCAATTCCTGTGGCTATGTAAGAGCCTTGGGGTGTTGGAGATCACCTGTGTTAGAGCCCAGCTATTTGCTGTGAGGTCCTTAGTCCAGAAAAAGCAGCATGTGCCTGGCTTGGAATAATTTCTAAACTCAGCTATGCACTTGCTTAAATCACATCCAAATGTCAGGTATTAGGGTATAGCCCTCATGTTTTGTCTCTTTAAAGAAAAATATAACTTGTACTGGTGATGAGTTATTTATGACAGTGACCTTACTTGGCAAACCTACACATTTAAATAATTTAATTGCAGGTCGAGTCTTACTTGTGTGATGGATATATTTCTGAAGTCTCCATCCATTTAGTGACTACTGGAATGGCTCCAGTGTGGGCTGGAATGTTGTGTCCACCTGGCTGGCTGTCACTTACCACTGTTCCGTGAGCCACAGAGGCCACCTTGTGTCAGCTCGAGGTGATGTCGCAATGTGGGTTCCCGGCAGGAAACCCCTGAGTGTGCCCACGATCCACAGTATTTTCCCTGTCAGTTACACTCTGCTCACTGCAGTCCAACCCCCTTTTCATATCTTTCCCATTTCTCTGGAGCATGCAGGGATTGCTAATTTTGGGTTTTTGTACTGCTCTTGCCTGGGTAGATTAATTTTTCAGTTAAAAAGCCAAAGACTTAGCGGGAATCTGGGTTCCTTTGGACTAAGAAGTGAGGGAGCAGGACAACTGGCTAACACTGAACGTGGTGAAAGAGGGAGAAAGGAGAACCGAGGACTGAGACACTGAGAACCATGTTGGTTTGTGTGGAAGCTGAGACTGCTGCCAGTGATGCTGAAACTGGAAGAAAACAATACAAGAGCAGAGTAGCTCAAGAACACAGAGAATCTGACTTAAGCAGGAGGCACACAGGAAAAAAGAACAGGTTGTGCAGATCAGAAAGCTGGATACAGGCACAAAGGGGACAGCTGAAAAGGGTCAAGAAGCTCAGAGAGCCACTGGGAGGAAGAGGGGTAGGACACGACAGCTGGGAGCTAGGGAAAGCAGGAGTGTGGAATTCATGATGGGACAGGGAACCTTTCACCCACAGGCAACTAATTTGAATCTTGTCCAAGTCAATAGTTCAATAGAAGAAGAAGCAGTCATGGCTGTGGGGAGATACAAAAGGAGCTGTTGGTCCCAGTCCAGTTCTTAGCAAATGGATGTCACATCACCCCTGGAGTCAGCACAGCTGGAAGGGCTGCTCTCAGGCACTGGAGAAACCTCAGGCTGGCTGGGAGTGGAGGCAAGTCCAAGGCAAAAGGGAGGTCCAGGAGAGGGACTCTCAACTGTGTTCTCAGGCCTGCCATTTTCTTGTGTGTAACACTGCTAAAGCTGAAGTGAGAACTTGCAGCTGTTCCCGGTCACTTTGTGCTGGTTTGGCCGCTTGTTAAATGAGTATTAGACCTTGCTCTCATTCAAAAGGTAGACCAGCCTTTGTATCCCATAACCTCCTTTGGGATGAGGTGAGCTGATCTAGCAGCTCATGGCTAACAAGCCAGCACAGATTCTGCTCCCCTCATCCACCTCCAGCACTCAGCTTGCTCCTGCCAGCTGTAGTTGTCCTTCGAGAGTTAAACTTGGAGTTACACTTGGATAGCCAATTCAACTTTTGGCACCAGCAGAAGCCTACCCCAGTGGGAAAGAGTGGATGGTCTTCAGTCAGGTTAGTACTGCACATGAAGCACTTTGAAACACTTCTCCACTCTTGTTTTCTCAGTGGATCAAAATTACTTGTTGAATTTCATATAAAATTGTGCACAATAGTTGCAAAGTAACATTGCAAATCATCTGGCAAGTACTGCAGACCACCTGGTTTGACTGCAAAACATTTCATAAATGCAGAGTTTGGGTAGCCATAAAGTCTGCTCTGCAAGCTGCCTTGAGATTTCTGGGGAAACAACTCCTCCAAATGGTGACTTAGAGAGGGTAATGGCTCTTGCTCCAAAATATTCCAATGGGATGCTGCCTGTCTCTGGGAATTGTGTGATGAACAGGGAAAATGTCTTCCCTAGAGTATGGTTTCCCAAGAGCTGGCATGGTGGTTTACCAATGCCAAAAAACTTTGGTGCCCCTCTGCCACCTTCCCTTCTTCTCTTCTGGACACACATTTCTGCTGCACAGCTCATGTTTCTTCTGGCACTCACTGGAGCCCTCCTACGCTTCATCAGCTCCCTGTAATGGCAGGAATCTAGATCAGCAGGAAATGAGGAGCTTTTGGGACCTTAAGGAGTTGCAGCATGTCAGCAAGTGGTCTAATGGGGCTGCATTAACACAGTTGGCCAAGACTGGAATGGAATGAGGCAAAGTTCTCTTTTTTTTTTTTTTTTTTTTTTTTTTTTCCTTTTTTTTTCCCTCACCAGAGAGCTGTGGTGTGGGCTCATTTTTATATGAAAACATGCCCTAGATTTACTTTGTTACCCCTCTCCTCCTCCACACTGACTCCCACAGCTCCTTCAAAGAGAAGCACGTGTGCACACACACACTCACACTCACACACACTTACCTGTTCCTGGCAGTTTGTTGAAAATAAACCCTCCACTGAAGAGTTACTGCTGAATAATTCAAACTGCATGATCCTTACAAAAATGTGAACAACATCAATAACACCACGGACTTAAAACTTCATGAGGAAAGTACAAAAAGATCAAAAAACATGTTTATAAAAGGGGGGGCTAGCCAGAAGTGGGTTTTTTCCTTCAGAAAAGATTCTGTGTACCAATGTCTGTGTCACTGTGAGTAGTACATAAACAAGTGAATTCAGATTATTTGGACAAATTTAAAATTGCAATTTTTTCCTATTGTTTCTCCTCAGACTTTTCTTTCTCAGGTTTTTTTACTTCCTCCAACTCCATGTAAGAAATGCTAGTCGTGTTCTGTTAATGAAATTGCAGTAGTTCAGAGCCACCATTCTGGCTGATATTCCATTTTTGTTTGGCATACTACTGTTGCTGATGTAAAGAACTTTAAAAGGCAAAAAATGCAAGGGTCTAGTGGTTCCATTTAATAGGGCACTTGCCTTCATATATTTTGATTCTTTGAGTGTAGCAGCTCTTTAGTGAACTGAAATAAGTTAGCACAGTGTTCTCCAGCTCCTGTTTTTATCTGGAAGTGAAGCATATTACCCATTATTTATAACTGTTTATCTCAAAGGGACTGTCAAATTCCCATTTTTGTCCTTTCCACAATTATCTCTAGAATGCAAGCAGATATTTTGCTTTTTCCAATGATGTGATTGTAATAGGACCAACACAAGCAACAACTAAAGTTCAGAGTAATTATAAGCACATGTCTGGTTTTGAGATTCTGGCTTTGACCTTGATGTCACAGCTTAATATTGGACATGGTGTACTTTCATAAGAGTAAGGCTTATTATTGTTATTATTATTATTATTATTATTACTCATTACTTATTGTGTTCAGGGTGTTTCTTGCCAGCATAACAGTTACTTATTTGGAATTTTATATAGAAATGTCACTGACAAAGTTTTCAGTTTAGAATTACAATGGCTAGTTTTCATCTGTGTACTAACTACTGGGAGGTACTAAGCAGATGTCTCTGATGACAAGCTTCAGGTACCAAAAGAGGAGCAGTATTGAAGAGAAGAAACTCAAGAACTCCTTATACATTAAAGTGGGATGTTCTTCTTACTAATTTGTTGCATGGATGAGATGGTGGAATGGCTGAAGTTGCTAATGAAGGTTCACTGATATTAAAGAAGATTGTCACTAGGGTTCTGTAAAGGATTACAGGATTTGGTTGTTCTAAAAATACGTGGGGGTAGTTATTAATTTTTAACCTCTCTCCCTAAGGAAATGAGGTTTCTGCAACCACACTGTCTGAGCATGTCTGTCTGAAAGGGCCTTACCAAAAACCTTTGAGCCAGCTGGCGAGTTCCAGCTAACATGGACAGGGGATGAGACATGTCAGAGATACTGTGCTTCTTCTCATTTGGTTAAAACAGACATTTGTCTAGAGGAGAGAGAAATCAATATCCCCAAGATGAGAACAATTCACTTGGAGGTCCTTTGGATTGTTTGGCACCAAGGAGTCTTTTCAGGAGAGAGATGCTAGGAAAGCTCCTAGGGAAGAACTTGGATCTGGGAGTACTTTGTGTTAGGCACTGTTACCTAACCACAGGGCACAAAGCCACAGCATGAGTAAGTTCTATTTTCATTTTTTGAATTGTTGATGACTTTTTCCATCATTTCTGTAAGAAATTCAATCCATCTTATTCTAGAAGCTCAATTTTCTAATAATCTGAGCAATTAATATACATTAACATCTGCCCCCATGGGCTAATGTTGTTTCTGTAGTGAAAACAAATACTGTAGCCATTGCTATGGTGCTGTTGATGGAATTTGGTTTTGCTTTTCTGTTCTTACAGAAACCAGCAAAATAAAAACATATTCCTTGATATTAATGTTGCAATTGCTTGTGAACCTGAGGACTCCATATGGTACCAAATTCAAGAAGAAAAGTGATGATCAAGCTGGCATTAACTCAGCAGATGTCTTCTCACAGCTTCATTATATACATTTGTTCTTTCCTTTCCTTCTTCTGCACCCAAGAGACGTTATTTAATGTGAGTACTATGAGGAAGCCGGTGCTGCATTTTGAATGGTGGATGGAATTTCCTGTTCCCTTGGAGGTGGGTCCTAAATCACATGCCAAAACCTACTGACTTTTGTGTTACAGTCAAGGTTGGTGATAAAAGTATCAGAATCATCAACACTGAAGTCATGATGATGGACTGGTTTTGTCACTGTTTAAAGAACTGATTATGTCTCTTCTAGAAAGAAGCTGTAGAATCAGAATGGAAGATTGCAAAACATGCAAAGATAAGAGAAACACAGAAGCACAGACGTCAGTGGAAGATACAGGCACTCGGTGGAATCAAGGAGCTTAAATCCACGGAAAGGCAGGGCATTAAGTAAAAAGCTCCAGTAAAATCAGTGCTCCTGGTGATTGTAAGGGATGCACGAATGCAATTTGTCAGTTCTGAAGTACTGCCAGATAAACTCATAGAAAAACCGAAATCTTAGTGCTCTTCAAAGAACAGCAATTAAGTTAGGTTGTCAAATGTTTGGAAATGTGAAGTGCTCATTACTAACGGAGCTGTGGATGTTTTATAAATAACATCCAACAGCATGGGTCAGTAGATCCAGAAAGTTGGTTTCATGTGGGAGATTTTTTTGTAGGATGTGTGGCTCATGCTGTGGTTTGAACAGCATTGGTTTTAGCTGTTGATCCAGCCCTGTTTGTGATGAATTCTGTATATGCAGGTAATTTCACTATTTTTAAGTGAAATTTTAAATTCCCTTGGTGTTGTAGAAATATTGACTTACTCTTTTGGAGAGGAACCAGGAGGGCAACTTAATGTTATGTGCAATGGAGCTATTGGGCATTTCTGGGTGCAACTCAGAAAATACAGCTGAAAACAGATATCCTCAGTATATCCATGCAATAGGTTGGATTTTCCTTTGGTTGAGGGCTTCAAAGCTCTGAAAATATTTTATTCTAGGTAGAAAAAAGAAAATCAGATATGGCCAAATTCTCTGCTAGGCATGATCCCTGTTAGTAGAGTCCAAACCTAGGCAGGTTTCCATTAAAACGTGTCTGGTCTCCTTCTCCACTTCTGCTGAAACCAACACATTCCCAGACTATTTCTAACTTTAACATACTGGTATTTTCAGCAGAAAAATTGTCCCTTTACCAAAATTTCCAGCCAACTCTAATTTGTGTATGATCGCATATGGATAAGCATAAGACATTTCAAAGGCACATCAAACCTCAGGAGCCTGGAAACAGATTTATGAGAGAACTGAGTGACATCAAAACTTGCCCATAAAGGCATGGGGACAACCTTCTCTTAATGACCTAGAAACTCCTTTGGATAACAAAAATATGTAAGGACTAGGAGTGAGGTTTTATTCAGAGCAGCAGGAATGTTTTTCAGAAGCACATGGCTATTCAACACGAGACAGCAGAGTCCCATTTAGAAGAAAATGTTTCATTCACTCAGGAATGAGAACATGCACTTTTAGAGTATGAAAAAAGAAAAAAAATGCTCTCCTTAGTTTTCCTGCCACAAAATGGCCAGTTAAAATAGAAAGCAGCCCATGCCGCTGGAGCCCCTCAAAGAACTTTCTGTTTGCTAAACTCATTTATTGTCCCTAACAACAGCCTGACTTAGAGCTTTTGGTCTCCTTTAGACAACTCTGTAGTCTGTCATCCAGAAAAAAGCTGAAACTCCAGTGGGTGTAGTTGCACATAGATTTACTTGGACATATTAGCCTAAATTCAGTGAATTTTTCTTTTAATTTAAGTCCAGCTGAAGCAACTGAATTTCTTCTCCCCTATTGTGATAGTAGGTTGGAACATTTTGGTTTAGTTTCTTAGACTCATGGGACAGTTTGGGTTGGAAGGGAACTTACAGATCATTGAATTCCACCCCCTGCCATCGGCAGGGATACCTTCCACTAAAGCAGGCTGCTCAAAGCTTCTGGAGAAAATAGGAGATAGAATAAAGGATTATCTAAGGAATCTAAAAGGCAGGGTTTCCATGTACTTTCAACTGGAACATGTAGAAGCAATTTGTAGTTACCTACCTGGAGGGCTTTCACAGAGTGAAGAGAGGCACAGTAGCTCAGTTTTGAGGAAGGAACAGGACACATCTGGCTGTGTTAAAATCATCAGCAACTCACGGTCCAGGACTCTCAGTTCTACAGAGCATGGGTTTTGATAGCTTTTCCATAACAATTTTTGTTCATTATAGAGCTCATATTTTTCTAATAATGGTTTTTTTTTTCTAAACAAAACTTTGCAGAGTCAACAAAGTTTGGTAAAGCCCAGAAGGCCACAAAGCTACTGTTTTGTGCTTGGTTGCCAAGGAGTATATCTCTGTCTGTGAATTTACAAGTTTGTCCCCTCCCCACCCATCCCTTTTTTGTTGTCCAAGAGATAACATTCCCACGAGCATCTGGTATATCAGCGCTTCAAGTACATTTATCTGCAGGAGATAAACACAAAGCCCCACATGCACAGTTTTTGCTAGAAATGGAATTATTTGCTGCAAAACTTAAAAGGAGGAATTATGACTACTCCTCCTTTAATAACTTCATTAGGCTTGTCTTCCATGGAAAATAAGTTTGTTACAGCATGACCTTTGAAAGGTTCACCCTGGAGAAAGTGCTTGACATCATTTTGCTCTGTGTTAACCTCCTAGTTCCCAGTGTTTGTAGGCTTCAGTGAAGTGTGCTCATGGTCAATAAATCTATTAAACAGAATTTGTACCTGGCTACAACAGCAACAGAAACATGTTTCCAGTCACACCAGCTACTTTCCAAAAGGAAACAATGTTTAGGAGGACCAGGGCATAAAGAAGCACTAATTTGCAGCCTTTAACAGGACTGCCTCTTTAATCTGGTTAACACATGGGACAGATTTAAGGATGATGGTCTAAAAGCATTGATGAGAAAGCAGTTGTATTTTTGTGTATACCTGAGGCTTAAGGAACTAAGAAGTCAAGAAATGCTAATATTTCATTTACATTAACAAGATGTCTCTTTGGAAAGCATGACACTTCATCTTCTGTAAGTGTGAACGGTGTTACATGAGAATCTGAAACCAAAGGGGAGGTTCTCAAATACTCCTATTTCCTCTGATATGTAAAATATTTTTTTTTCTGCTCAAAGAGAGAACAAGGAAAAGTCTTCAAATAGGTGATCGGGAATAAATTTCCATCTTCAGAAAAAAAAAAGTTGGAAAAGAAAGCCACGTGTTTTGAGAGGAAATACTTCACTATTTTTAGTACCTCTTTGGCAGAAAAGGGAAAAAAGTATTTGCGGAAGTAACAACTCAGGTTGTGCCTCAACATCCTCAAGAATCATAGAAAGAAAGAAAGAGAACAAAGTACTAGAAAGGAGAACCTCAGATAGGATAGGAAAGATTAGACCAGCTCTACTAGCTGGCAATTATTTATATCTCTGCTTTATTAACTTCCTGCCTTTAGGAACTGAACAGCTGCCAGCGGGTGAAACTGTTCTCTGTGGATGCCAGTAGCTGCCTGCAAGCCAGTAAACAATCAGGCCCTGTTTTCTCACCCTTACAGCACAGAGAATTGTCCTTTGCAGGAGAGGGTATCGACAGCAGGGGCAGCCTGAGGAAGCCAGGCTGGAGCTGGTGAGGAAAGGGAAATTGCCATATGGCAAGCTTTAAATAGCTTCACCCCAAGCCAGCAATATGAAACACGCACCCATCCACTTGCCTTACCTATAGGTATCCCAGAAATCCAATCAGAAATATTTAGGGACACCCAGGATCTGTTTGGCACTTGCTGATGAGTTGACACTGGTAGACTTTGCCACTGCCTTTGAGGGACATCTTGTCCCTCTAACCAACACCTGCAGTGAGACCCTGAGACAAACCCAGAGCTATTCAGGGAGGAGCCTTGCTGAGGGTTTGCCTGTGGCACCATGCATCCAGCTCTTCATAGGGAATTTGGCACTCACCAAGCTTTTTTCCTCCAGTGTGTTTAGATTGGTTAGAGCTATGTTTAGCATTCCAGAGGCTGTTAGGAGCAGTCCACGAGGAGCTTTTCTGGTTGCCTGAGAGGCAGAGAGGTGTAGCTTGTTGGATTCTGCAGGTCAGCTGGCAGTTAATTGAGCTGTTTAAGTGTGGACTCATCAAAGCTAACCTGCATTGTGGTGTGTGGCCCAGTGACAGTGACAGTAACTTAAAGGAGGCTGTGAAGGCAGCATGCACTGACTGCTGCCTCAGAGATATCAGAGGGGGAGGAAGATGCAGCTGCACTGTGCTAGAGAAAAGGTGCAGAAGGACTGTTGGTTTCTCTGGGAGTGGGTTTACTTGGGGTGCAGGGAGGACTTGACCTTTGTTTCCACTACTTGTCTGCAGCCCTTTTGTCATACCTCAGATACCACTTATTCACCAACCTCCACCCGTGGCTTCTTTCCAATAGCCTGTGGTGAGCACTGGGCATAAACTGCTGCAAGTGCACACAGGGACATCACCAGCCATGGCTAAACCCTGGCTATGGGACTGTTGTGTAAACCAGGGGTTCTGTATGGCACCTCAAGGCTCTCAGCTCCAGCCCTGTCCTGCCTCTTCCTCCAGACATACGAAACCAGGGGAAAAGCAGTCCCAGCTTCTTCACACTGAAGGTGTGTCCATCCATGAACTGCTGCCTGGCTTGTGTGGTCATGTACTGTGAGATCACTGCCTGGACATTTTGGCCTTGTATTTGGTTTTGTATCTATCTTGACACACTCCTGTTATTTTTACCTTCTTAAGTCTGTCTACCTCTGGCTGAAAATTCCAGAAATTGTCCCTCACCTGTCTCAAATGCAGTTTCTCAGCAATTCCAGTAGAGGACAGGCAGATCTACTTCCATGTTGGTTCCAGAGCAGCAGGGTTGTTCCTGCCCACAGCAGGGTTTTATTTTTGTTTTGGGGTGTTCTTTTAATGTTTGGGGTCCTTTTTGTTTTCATTCGTTGATTGGGGGTTTTGTGTGTTTCATTTTTTGTTATTTTGTGGTTGTTGCTGTTCTTGATGCCCTTGCTAAATCGTTAATCTGTGCATGTCTTTGACTTTGTCCCCACTGCAACTGAATTGGTACTCAGCTCATGTGAGCTGCCCTTGGTATTCATTGGGAAGGAGTGACACTCACTGGCCAGAGGATATAGTGCCATAAATTAAGTGAATTTAAAGGGTCCTTTGAATGGTTTTAGTGTGTGATTTGGAAATTAAAAAAAAAAAAAAAAAAAAAAAAAAAAAGAGAGAATCTCAATATGTAAAACCAGGAGAGAACAATAAGCTCAAAGTTACAACACCTGCAGGCTGTGTTGGCAGTTTGGCATCTCTTAGTAAAAAAGAGATGCCAATTGTCCTCCCTTTTACATCCTCATGCATCTACAGCTTGGATCTGTATAATTTTTTTTCTTTTTTTTTTTTTTTTTTTTTTTTTTTTTTTTTTTTTGTAAATCTCTTTTTAATTGCTTTTTCTGAAGCCTAGAAGGAGTTATGGTTGACGATGTAGTGATAATATCTACAGGGTATGTAACAATACTGGTTTTTATCTTTGCTTCTCTTAGAGTAGAAAATGTGTAAAGTACGCTCTCATCCTCAAGGTCTTGGTAGAAAATATTTAGGATGTGAATTCTCCATGGATTTTTTATGTATTACTAGTGAGTGCACTGAAAGAAGTTAAAGGTATTTTGAAAGAATATAACTGAAATGGCAGGGATCTGGAAGAAGTTAAGAGTCTGAACTCAGAGGAAGTGACTGTCTCTTTGTACATTTCTGGTGGAGTTGTTTGATGTGCTGGTTTCAGGGACAAGCCAAGTTAAAATGTTCCCTTCACCATTGACTGAAGGATATTCTGAGCTACAGGAGAGTTCTGTGGGCCTTCAGCACAGTCCTGATGTGTGGATAAATCTATTCACCTTTTTGTGTCTTTCTCCATGTACCCATCACTGGGATTGCTGATTGGAAGTAAAAGGTGTTTGGATAAAGAAACTCCCTGGTGGAGCACAGCATCCAGTGGAGTGAGGTGCTCAGTACTGATCTCATATTAAATGTATAAGAAAAAGAGGTTCTTATGGCCCTGCTTACCTTACTTTTACATGGAAGGCAGTGCTGCTGTGTTAAGAAAGGGCTAAAGTTCTGCAGTTTTCCAAGCCTAGACTCTTCTAGTGTTGGACAATGGCTTTGACCCCTTTATTAACCATTTGCCAAATGCTGGCTTGTATTTCAGTATCTGTCCTCAAGGCTTTTCTCTGATCTCCTTTTTGGAGTATCACTCTCCAGGAATGATGGGTTCTGTCCCCCCTGCTGGTTTATGTTTTTGGACAGTGCAGCAGCTCAGGTTTTAGTGTGCCTTGGACAGATCTCTGCACCCCTTATAACACAGCACTGTTTTCAGAGATAAATATATGGGGATGAAACTGGTGAATAATATGTCTGGCAACTTGTGCATGTTGAAGCAAGAGGAGTAGCAGGACTGAGTGAAGGGTTGTGACACTCATAAGCCATGAGAGCATGGCTGAGATCTGTCCTGAGCTAAAGATGCTGTTACCTATGGCTAAGATGTATTATCTGGATCCCTTTTCTCTTATATTGTGGCTCAGGATAGGTAAATATTGAAGAAATGCAAACTTGATTCAGAGACAATTGTACATGTAGAGTTCTAAACACTACTTATGAAATCTGTTTATTAATGGTGGCCCTAATCTTCTCAAATCTCCACTTGTGATTAGATAGTGTCAGAGTCCTTCCAGAGCCTGATAAAAGGAAACAGAACCTTTTGTTTTTATAACTTCAAATCCAGTTTTAGGCTTGAAGAGGTCAGCTGTTGTCTGTGTGGCAGCTGAGAAACAACTGTCTCTCCTTGCCTGTGTTAGCACATTCTTGCAATTTCCTTGCAGTGTGTGAATGATCAGACCAAACACACCAAAGAATTGTTTCCAGTGTTCATTATCACCTCTTCAGTGTTCCTGGGGTTCCTAAGGCAGTCTAAAACTCTGAAGCACTCCAGAAAGAGAAAAAGGAAAGCTGAAGGGCTCCATAGATATCAATATTGTCCCATTTTCCCTGGTTCTAGTCGTGGTTTGAAAGTGCTGCATAAAGAATATTGGGCTCAGCCTACCCTCTGAGGCAAACATGTTTTGGGGGTTTTCCATATCCAAGCAGTTCTCTGCAGTAGATTTTCTATCCTCTATCTGTGTTGTGAGAACTTTGTCTCTCTAGATATATATATATAGATCTATACATATGAAGTGCATCTATGAGTAAATAAGTGGAACAGGCTGTCCAGGGAAGTGGTGGAATCACCATCCTTGGAAGTATTTGAAAAGTGTGTAGTTGGGGCACTCAGGGTTTTGTGGCAGACATGGGATTGTCAGGTTGATGTTTTGATGTTTTGATCTTTGAGGCCTTTTCCAAGCGAAATGATTCTGGGATTCTGTATCAAGAGCTCCTTTACATCTTCGTGTATACATGACTGCTGAGCCCCCAGCCTCAGGTGGAAAAGCTCCTGAGGAAAGGCCAGAAGCACAGTGTGGGCTGTGAGAAGAGAGGGAAAAGCAAGAGTGAGAAACAACCTCTGAGCACCGAGGTGAGAGAAGCAGGAGAAGGAGGATGAGGTGCTGCAGGAACCAGAGCGGAAATTCTCTGCAGCCCCTGGGGAAGGTTTATCCTGAAGGACTGGAATCCTGGAAGGTCCCACAATGCAGCAGGGGAGAAGTGTGAAGAGGAGGAAGGAGGAGAAGGGGCAGAGACAAAGTGTTGTAGTCTGACCACAACCCTGCATCCCCTAGCCCTCTTTGCTGCTTGCTCATGAGTGAGGGAGGGAGGCACAGGAGCTGGGAATTAGGGACTCAGATTGAGCCTGGGAAGTGGAGGTCAGGGGGACATGTTTTAGTCTTCTTCCCATGCTTTGTGTAGAGCTTGAGGTTTGTTCCTATCAAGTTTTAGGAGATTCCTCTATGTTTGCTCTGTAGCCTGTGCAGGCACCACTAACCAGGCACCACTGCTCTCAAGCTTAGTGACCAAACTCCAGGGCTTGTGTCAGCTGTGGACTTGATGAGGTGCATTTCATCTCTTCTTCTGGAGCGCTGATGAAAGTGTCCACTGGGACCATGGATAAACTCCAAAGGAATTCATCTTGTCACTGGTCTCTAGGTTGTACAAGAGTTTTCCCCCTTCCTGATAAGCTTTTCCACCTGTAATTTTCATGTGAAACTGCCAAAACTCACTGAGTGTAGTTTGTGTCTCTGTTAAAGTTGTACAGCAATCAGTGAAACATGAGACATTCACTATGACAATCTTCCCTTGAGAAATATATTTGGCATTGTGAGATTTGCCTGTTGATTTACTGTGTTCAGCCTTCCTGTCATTTTTATTCCATGTTTCTGAATGCTGAATGAATGCAAAATTATGATACTCATTTGACTAGGAAGAATTGACTGATTAAACACAAAGTATTTGTGATTAAAAAGTTATGTGAATGAGAGAGAGAAAAAACTAGATCTAGATTTACAGTTCAACTTGACGAGTCACTAAACACTGTTTTCTTTTTACAGATTTCTCTTGGTGCTGATTTGTTTAATATTCAGCGTACTGTCTACTATAGAGCACTATTCTGAGTTTGCCATTGGAACCCTTTTCTGGATGGTAAGTGAACTTTTTTGGGGAAGGGTTGATCAGTTTGACTAAACCTGAATTGCTTTCGGTGAACAAGGGAGATAACTTAAAAATCCTCACGCAGAGCATGCTAGCAGGACATTTAAAAGAGTGCCTGCTTTCATTAAAGGAAGGTCACAGTGTAATGGGGATTATTATTTTCTAGATCCTTGAACTATGAGGACACTTGTTAGATTACCAGTTTTTATGAACTTGCTTTTCCCAAAGTACATCTCTTGTAGTGGACAACTGGTGTTCATCAGTCTTAGGCAGCATGGAACAGGATATTCTGTAGGAATGAATTTTTAAAGTGTGTATTTTCTAAGTCTTATGGTAAAAATTTGGCCAAGAGCATTGCTTTTCAGAGGCAGGTGATTTCTTTCAGCCTGGTTTGCTACTCTGAAGAACAGGAAGGAAGAACTCCTATCACACTGCTGTCACCAGTGATTTGGATTTGAAGTTGGTGCTTGCTTGGTGGGAATCAAAAGTACAAATAACTTGCATGAGGACACTAGACAATGTCCCTTCTCTGTTCCCCCCTGCCTCTATTCACCTTTAGGGAGAAA
Source organism: Onychostruthus taczanowskii (assembly GCF_017590055.1). Taxonomy (NCBI): domain Eukaryota; kingdom Metazoa; phylum Chordata; class Aves; order Passeriformes; family Passeridae; genus Onychostruthus; species Onychostruthus taczanowskii. The sequence goes on from NW_024498685.1 coordinate 6,240,967, forward strand.
AAAAATGGAGATTAAACATCCTTGATAAAAATGGAGTAAATAACTTTCAAATGGTTCCTTGCAATATCTGTATTTTAGCCACTCAAATCCTCTGATCTCTGTGTGTGACAATATCAGTATTCTTACTGTAGTTTCCTTTTGCCAAATGGTGAATTTTGATGTGATAGAATTTGGTTTTCCATCTGGTTGGAAAATAAAAATCAGTTATTTCTTTGTTTTCCTATGGCTTATGCTACATTAGCATGTACAGCTTTTGTGTGCAGTTGACTGAGGCATCATTAGATCCCAGAGTTATTCTGAGGTCTTAATTAAAGATAGCCCTTTAGCAAATGTTGCTTGGCCTTTAAGCCACAATTAAGTGTCAAGCAAAGTGCAGTGTTCTGCCAATCATGTGTGGTCCTCTCCTGCTCCCTGAGATGTGGTGATTACAGGTCAACACGGACACTGCTGGAAGCAGTGATCCTGGCTCAGCTGATTTTTTTCTGTGCAGATGGAATGTGCGTGTCCAGACACATTTTTAGACAAAGAGTAATGAGATGGAGACAGATGTGTGACTCTCAGAGTGCCCACACAGCACTGCCATGCTATGAATCATGCCAAATGAATTATGCTCAGTCAATGAAACAATTTCTTGGCCTCCTTGTGTCACAGCCTTACCCTGGGGGATGCATCTCTGGAGTTTTTCCTCCTGCTGTTTCCTTAGTTTCCTTCCTAGAAATGGCCAGTACGCAGGGTAGCTGTTCTGCTGGCTACTGTAGAGTCACCTGCCTAGAACACATTTGTCTTAAAACTTGGTTTGATCTGAAATAAATTCACTTCAATTACAGAAGATTGTTTTTGGAGCTAATCAAATCACTTTTTATCATAGAGTTGGGAGACTTCTTGTTGCCAGGAGTTAAATGGTTGGACTCCTGCTTGGAGCACATCTTCCCACCTTTACCTGAAGGAATTCTCAACTGGCTCTCCCATTTGAGCCAGAAAAGTATTCACCCCACAGAAGTGTGGAGATTGCTGTTCTCTTTACTCCTGGGAGGATCATTACTCTGATCTGCTTCATACCACAGCTGACTGTTGATAAAACTAGAGTTTTGTCTCTCCAAGTGCATTCTGCCTGCTCTCTTGAAACTGGGAACAGAGGACACTGCCAGTGTGGTGATAATCAAAACTGGGCCAAAGCATCTAGTGAATCAAGTTCAAAGTGAAATTGGTTTGTTTCTCTTGTGAGTGAAGGACCCTGTAATTCTTTTTATAGCCCTCAGCAGCAAATAAATATGGCATGTGATGCTTGTGGTATTTCCCCACTTGTGAGAAAACTGCTTTTCATTGTATTCAGGTAGATTAACAATTGGGAAGGATCGATGTCAAAAATGTCCCATTGCAAGTTGCTAAGGCCTGACAAGAGGGATAGTACTTGGTACTTGAAGACATGGAAATGTTTTTGTGTTTTCACAGGGAGGGTGAGATGGTGTGCCAAGTACAATTTTGGATAATATGAGTCACTGGAGTAGAGATGAGACATTGGTAACAGATGTAGCACTAGATGTGTCCTGAGACACCAGAGCCTGGTGTTTCAGAGATGTCATTTTGTTAATGTTCTTAAGACATCTGGATGGTCTAAGAGAATTTCTTGTCAGGTGTGAAACTGATTCAGACAAGCTCTGTGACCATACCACGGAGGGAATATCAGAGTGTTTGTAGCTAGAATAGAAAAAGGGGACTGAAGAAGCAGTTGCTGGAACTAAGTGTAAAAAAATCCCCAAATGTTTACTCTCCTCCCATTTCCTAAGCATATATTCTCAAGTCTCTGACAATTCAAGTGAATTCTGGAGGAAAGGAATGTGACTTTTAGCCCTGTGTTTCAGTGGGAAGGCCAATCTCTTGTCTTTGAGATGACTGAAAACATTGCATAGCCACAGGTTTAGGTGCAGGCTGATGCTGGGCCTCCTCTCTGCTGCAGTTGTTTTATTTGATGCTCTTGCTTGGGCTCAAAGGAAATGTTTGTTCTTTGTATGTACAAACAGAAGACAACATGTAAATCTCCATCACTGTGGTAAAATCAATTTACTTTCACGATAGCAGGATTGGTGAAATTGCTTGTCTTGAACTTGAAACGTTGTTGTTTGAAGGATGTCTTTGTTCTCATGCTACCAAATATTTTGTGTGTTCCCTGTCACTCTTTCAAGAGTTCTTCCCAGCTCTGCTTGACATACTCCAATTTAATTTTTTTCATATATACACGTTGTATGAGATTTGTTAATTTCTGACTGGGTTTCTTTCCCTCTTCTGAGTATTTAGTAGCCAGCATGTGAGGGAAGTCACAGTGGCATGGGCACAATGGCTTGTATTGGTAAACACCAACAGAATGGGTAATGAAGAACACAGCTCTTTCTGAATCTTTTATACTTGCAGAGAGAAGCCCAGAGTTTCCAATACTGTTAGAAATGGATCACAATAAAAATGTGCATGCTGTTTAACAATGTACAAAGCTTAAATGAATGTACCATTGGTTTTTGTTCAGATTGTGCCTGTAGTGTGTTATGAAAATGAACCTGTAGCTTCCTCAGCCTTGCTTGGTCCTGTATCTGTACCAGAGGAAGATTTCTCACTGGTCCATCCAGCAGTACTTAGGATCTGATGCATTAAAATTTCTTGTACAGTGTGTGGGGAAGCAAGTGCAGTGGAACAAGGCAGAGTTGTGGATAAAGTATTTGCAACACTCAAGAGGATCCTGAGTTACAGCTGAGTTTCAGTCCCAGTTGCCCCAGGTTTAGGTAACATTTTTTTCTCCCCTTTTGTCTCAAGTTATAATTCTCTAATAATACCATTATAATTTTATCTGGTTCTATGATTATTCTGTTGAAAAAGTGTTTCTAAAAATTGCCAAAGCCTCTTGATTAGGCTTTTGCCTCTGCAGCAAGAGGCTGTAATGCTTTCTTGATGATCTAGTAGTTTGTGTGTCAGTTTTGATTTGTAAATGGCATCTAGATCTTTCAGGATACGGAATGAAAAAATAAACTATGAAATGGGTCAGGTGTACCTCCTTTGAGGATTAATCTGTTTTCATGGTTAGAGGCCATATATTTTTCTACCAGGAGAGGTCACCATGGTAGTTTCTAAAAGACCAGTTTTTATTTTTATTTAATTGCAAAAGACTTTGCAAAAAAAGAGCTTCTTAGCTTGTGGGACAACTTTCACTAACTGTGCCAGTCTAAAAACAGCAACAAAATATTATTTTCATCATACACATGATGTTTTTACACACTGTGAATGACAGCACAACAAACACACAATTTATATAATGATAGTGTTACAGCAGTAAGGGAAAAGTTCTGTCTGATTTAGTATCTTGACATTAATTATTTTTTAAATTTAAGAATACTGAGTGTATTCTTAACTTGGAGAAAATAGACTGGTTTTGCTATAAATCATATTGAATCAAATGGTAAGTTCAGGCGCTGTGGTACCTCCCTTTTGGAGACAGACTTTATTCATCTGATTTCCTCTGAAAAAGGAAAACAGAAAAGCCAATATACAAAAGAATTTCATTTCTATGCTGGAAAAAGCACTGGCATCTCTCCCAAACACATGAACACCTGTGGTTCACAGCACTGCAGCACCAGAGGGTACACAATTCCCTCAAAGACTCTCTTTTCAGAATCCTCACTTGTTGCCTCTATTGTCAGTCCTTGCTGCCCTCTTGGTTGCTGGAAATTCTCGTGCAGTGACTACATTTAGCATGGATTAGCACTCCCATGCTGGCAAATTCTGTTGGAAAAAATGCTGAGATGTGAAATCAGAAGTTCTCCCACCACCTGGTGCTCAAGTTTTTGGGCCAGAGACTCACCGTGGGGCTGTATTTAGGAGGAGGATTTTGTGGAAGAGTTTTTGGCTGCAGATGGGTTCTTGTTGTTACGTGGCTGTCCCAAAGTCACTGCTCAGTTTTGGGTTTATATTTTTTCTCTGTATCACGTGCCATGAACACACACATCCTCCTGCTCTAAATATAGGCAAGGCTGTCCAGAGTACTCAAACTTCAGAGTGCCAAATGATAATTGGCTTACTTAAGCCAGCTAAGGCCTGTCACTGTTTAACTGCTCTGGTTCTGAACTGGACATCAGGGTGGCTTTTCTCTTTGGAATAACACCATTTTCCAAGTGAGGGTTTTGAAAGGAGGCCAGTGGAGGCTTTCGTCCACTGAGGACTTCCTGTCTGCAGTGGAGGAGCTCTCCTGTTGCTTTTTCTTTGTCTCTGGTTTTGCCCCATCTAAGCTGTGTAGCTTTTGGGTCAGCTCCAACATGCAGCAGAGGAGACACAAGCCTGCAAAAAGCTTAATTGAGTAGACTCTGTGATTTATGGTGAATGTATTCTAATAGGTTTGAGGTTGTTTTCTCCATCCCATCAAGGCATTCAGCGTTAGAAAGTAAAAAAAAGGTGCAATTTTTAATCTATTTCTTGCCTCTGTGCCAGTTTATAATTCTAAATCTGGTCTTTACCATGTAGCATGAACACTTAGGGCCTTCCCCAGGTCTGTTTGATAAAGTGATCTTTGGATAGTGCAATCCATGAAGTTCACAGGTGCTCTTCCTGCTGGCCTCACCAAACTGTTTCTTAACAGCAGATAATGGACTTCTTACAGGGTATCCCATAATAATTCATGGCATTTTGTGATATGTGTGCAGTGTCTATTGCCTGGGTGACAGCAGGTGTTCATGAGGTGGCCAGGCTCATAAAGGCACTGACAGCAAAACTGCCTTGGGAGAAAATACATTTATTCCTGTATACTGTGGGAGAGCCAGACCCTGCAAGAGCAGAATATCCATGAATAAAAAGAAACTGATGGCTCATAAGCATTGGCTGTAATCTTTTAGTCCTGTAAAGTTCTGAGAGAGAAAGCAAGGAGGAGACTCCCTGTTTCTTTCTGAGCTTTTTGTTGGTCTGTGGGAAGATGAAAAAATAGATTGGGAGTATTATATTATTACAATACAAAACATTATTAAAATAGAGATGGAATATTGTTTCATACATAAAACATATTAGGAAAAAATACTGAGTCCACAAGTTTTTCAACACATTGTATAAGCTCAAGTTGTCTGCTGAGTGATCTTGCTGAGTTGCCATTGTTTTTCTGGAATCAAATGCAATTCTCAAGCTTCTCAGTGTGAATTATAATTCAGTTATTCCTGTGGGTTATATTACCTTGTGCCTAATGCACCACAGAACACACTCAATGATTGCTGTGTGCTTTTCAAATGTCTGAAATAGAAATCCTTCTGCAGTAAGTAAGGCTAATTAACAAAGCTAATTAACAAAGAGCCAATTTATAATTCCCTTAGTCAAGTTTGACTCATTGGGGCTCAGTGGAGTTCTCTGTGCCAAGGGGTTTTAGAATGTGGCTGAGAGGCTTGAGAAACATTTCTTGGGATTGAGGGGAAGGTGGAGAGAAACATGCAGGATTTTCCCAGTTCCTCTCCTCAAAAATATTGACACCCTCCCAAATCAACAGGTTAAAAACCATGGAAGTAATTATTTAAAATTCTGAAGTGCATATTCACATTGGATTATTTTCCACTCCAGGAGCAAATCTAAACCCTTCACCACCTACCAGAGGTGGTCCCTTCAGGGATGTGCTGGGGGAAGCTGGAAGGCTTCTGTGGATTTATAAAGAAATTAGAATTTCAGGCACTAACTTACTGAATCTTATTCATTCTCTACTTGATTATATTTACCTTAGTGGTATCTTTCAGAATGAAGCAATTGAGAAAAAAGTCCTTGTCAAAAGTAGTTGATTTTCTTTGGAGAAAAATTGTTACCTGCTTAAATAGAATTAAAAAATAGCTCTTCCTCTGTGACTCACCCAGCTCACTCGAATGTGGCTGTCACAGGGGGAGCACTGTGTGCTTCCCTTATGAGTGTACAGCTTCATTCCATGCAGGAAACAGCAAATAGCAATAAGATGAAAGACAGGCATACTCCTGGTAGTAAGTCAGCATATTCAGCATATTGGTCAGGTGTGCATGGAAGTGTATTTTTAATGAAATGTTAAATCCACTTGTATCCAAACAACAGCCTTTGAGTGCATTGGTTTCACCTAAAAGTTGGAATTGTGAGTAAGTTAATGGTACTATAGGACACTTAGAAGCATTTGGCATTTTTTTGTTTTGTATATTGGGCACTATGTTTTCACATAGCATGTCTCTCATCTTTGCAAGAGCCAGCATGATGGTAGGAAAGAAACATTCTCAGTATCAGTAGGTTTTCATGGCTTTTGAGTAGCTATTAAACTGAACAGGTCACTAAATGGACATTTTTATCTGTAAGGACTGGAAAACCTTGAAGACAGGTTATCAGATTAAATTTGGGACATAAGTACACGTGTGCAAACATTTGGACTATTAAACCTTTATGCCTCTTTCTGAGGCTTCATTGTCTGGAGCTGCAATTCCTTGATTGAATCTCCATGAGAACACACTATTCATTTAGCCATCCCACTTCCTCCTTTTACCCCAGCACCTAAATATTCCAATAAAAAAAGTGAAGAGAGCCTTGTGTGTGCTCTCCACCTAAAACACAGCTGCAGCTGAGAAAATACCCTTCTTTTTCATGTGTGCACTTTAATCACTCCGGCGAACTTCCCTCTCCTGCTTCCCCAGTGCAGTTATCCATAACCAAACTGGGATAAATTATAAATTCCAGGCTATATATTTAATTTACAAACACACACACATGCCTGTGTAAAAGTGCTGGGTTTCTGTGTTAATGCAGGCATTTTTAAATTTGGTCATCAATGACATTCTTGGATAAAAAGTTGATGGCTTTTCCACAAGGGTTTTTTATTTGGTTGATTGAATTATACATGGGTGGAAATTATTTGTATACATATTTCCCTTTAAGCTTATTTTTTAATATTTTTAATTAAATTAATAAAATGAAATTATTCTAAAAACAGCATAAACATGACTATGTATTATTTTATTATCAATTTGGTGGAGGGAGGGAAGATTTGTGCAGTGGATAGGCTTGAGAAAAATAAAAAAATTCAAAGATGAGGTTAATTTAAAGGCAAGGACTATTATAGTCCTTATGTGCCTTAAGTCTTTTTTCCAGACAAGAAGGAGAAGCGCAGAGTAATGGAATGCTGCTACTGACTTCAGCAGAGGTGTTAGACAGCACAGATCCTATTTAAAATCTGTAATTAAATTCATTTGTTGGTATTCCTGTGGCAATTTGAGTTGCCTCAATCAAAACAGGAAGAGACTATGACAAGTGAGTGTGAAGAATCAACTCTGATATGGATCTTATTTTTATGAATAATGGTTTGTTCCCACTCATTACTTTTCGTTTCAGTTTCATTATAGGAGTTCATCCCTGGCTCTCTGTTGATGCCAAACTGCTTTCCAGGTCTATTAAATCTGCTCAGAATCCTTCATCATGCATTTCTTCCTTGACCACTTCCAGGAGAAGGGGAAAAATACTGCTGGGAGCCAAAATCAAAAGGGTTTGTGGGTTACTTGTGAGTGTAACCCCATTTTGAAAGCAAGGGTTCTGGAAAATTGCAGAAGGCTGGAGAACGATCTCAAACTGACACACTGATGGATGTAAATTTCATTTGCAGATTGTTTCTGCTGATTTTGTTCCGGTTCATATTTTGTCCACAAGTCCTCACCATCATTTGTTACCATTTTAGTGAGAATTAATACTTTTTTCTGACTTTACAGAAAATTACTGGGTTGGTTTTTTTTTTCCTTTTACCAGAAGGTAAATGTGAGGCAATAAATTTAAGGCTCTGAAAAGTGTTTATGTGTAGAAGAGGAAAAGGAGGGAGGTTAGGGCATTTTTTAGAAGGTGAATTTAGTGAGGTGAGGCTTGATCAGCCTTGGCAGCTGTGGAAATGGATGTCTCCTATCTTGCATTAGGAGTACACACAACAAGAGTGTAAATGTCATAATCTTCCTTGTTTTTTTGAGGGACCACCTGCAGAGCTGTGATGTTTGTCCAGTTTCCATGTTTTTTTTGTCTTTGGCCTGTCTGAGGCTGCCAACAAATGTGTTCATGGCTGTGGTTTTGGAAATGTGGACACCTGTCCAGGACAAAATGAACTGTGATTAGTAATTAATGTCAAATTTGTTGAAGATGTAAGTTCCTCCTTTTCCTCCTTCCTGTCAACAATTTACTTTTCCTTTCCATGGACTGGGCAACCTTGTTGACTTCATCAGGGTTTTCTGGACATAACCAACATGGGTTATGATAATAAAATACCCTCATGCCAGATGTAGTTTCAATTTAGCTTTTAAAAGTGCCCTAAGGGATAATCAAGGAAAATCTAAGAAGTTTTTGCTTCCTTGGCGCTTCTCTGATTGTCTCCTTTCTACACAGCTTTTCACCAAAAGCAATTGTAACATGCAGGTCCATGAAAATGATTCTTCCACTGCCATAAACAGTGCTCTGCTTCCTTTAGTGGAACTTAGAGATTCCTAAGAAGAAAAACAAAATGCTAGAGTGATGAACCTACCAGGAACCTTCTAAAACCATAGACAATTTAATAAGTGAGTGTCTTGCAAGCTTCCAGAAATGCAAGAGTTCTTTTCCTTTGCAGATTGTTCTTATGATTTGATTTAACTATTATACTTGAATAAATATTTGTATTTAGACTGTAGACAGAATGCAAACTTAGAATTACTTGCAGATGCACTTTATAATACATATACTAAAAATGAAACTTGGGGAATTAATTTGCTGTGTATTTTCTTGTGCTTCTGCCTTGAAAATGGCTGTAAGCTTTCTTAGTTTTGTACTAACTCTTGGTTTATTCAGGCTGAAAGTGCCATGCAAAAAAGGGGAAGACTGTGTATATTTTCTTGGTTCTCATTCCAGGCAAAACAAGGAGGCTGAAGTGAACACAGCAGTGTTAACCTAACTTTGTTAAAAATCAAAATTAACATGAATTTTTGCGTATTAATGTTAAGGTTTTTTTTGGTTTTTTTTTCAGCTTTGAAATATTTTGGTCTCTCTTGAGCCATTCAGAATGTCAGTTTTAAAATCAAGTTGGTATTGTCATTCAGTGAAAATTGTGATTTAAGTGTGTTTTGCTTTTTGGGTGCTTTAGAATCCCCCAGGTACAGATTGAGAGCGTGTTCAAGTTAAAATGTAAACATTTTCCAGAGCTGTAACTCATGCAGTAGGTGTTTGGTGACTTTGAATTACTGGGTACAGTTTGGGTTGGAGCAAAGCCTAGAAACTGTACTTGGGTTGTGCTACCACACTGCAACAGAGAGGAAAACAAGGAAAGGGGGAACAAAGATCTCAGTGAACCTGCCCACGTTTTGATCTTCAATAATCTGCTTTCTTTAGAAGCATTTTGAAGTACACCTTTCCTTGGTCATGCACAAGTGCTTCACAATGCAGTGCTGAAGAGGGTGGAATACTAAAATATTGACAATTCATTTATTTACATGTTGGATATACAGCTCACCTCTGTCACCAGTCATTATGGGTGATTTTATCTTCCCAGATATCAACTGGGAATATCATACAGAGGACTCAAACAGGTCCAGGAGATTTCTGAGCATGTTGAAGAGAACTTCCTGGCACAGGTGGTCGAATAGGAAAGGTGTCCTCCTAGATTTGTAGTTTATGAGGGACTTGTGGGCAAAGTGATGTCTGGTGGTTGTGTCTTGGTCACAATGACCTTGAAGGAGCCAAGTTTCAAAAGCTGGTGACAGAAGAGAATCTGTCAGCGAAATTTGGATCCTGGATGTGTGGAGAGCAGTAGAGGCTGGTTAGTAAAGTCTCTTGGGAATCTGCTCTTGGAGGTACTGGGGATTCTGAATGCTGGTCACCTTCTCAAGGCCATCTCCTAAGCACAGGAACAGGCAATTCCAAAGGGTTGGAAGCCAAGCAAAGCTGACCTGAAGACCATCTTGGCTGAGCAGGGATCTTCTAGAACTTAGGGAGGAAAGGGGAGCATGTGGGGGGCCGGGGAACATGGGAGGAGATTCTGTCCCCAGGGTAGGGAGAAAATTAGTGCAGCCAAATCTCAGTTGGAGTTCAAGCAGGCCAGCACTGGGAAGGACAATAAAAAGAACTCTTACAAATATGTTCATAGCAAAAGGGGAATCAGAAATAGCATTGGGTCATGGCTTTACGAGATTGGTCACCCCAAGAATAGCCACGCAGACAAAGCAAACATTTAATGTCCTCTTCACTTCTGCCTTCGACAACGGTGTGCCCTGGGAAGTCTGGAATTCTCTTGGAAAACCATGACTGTTGGGGGGGATGATAAAATATCAGTCTACCCTGAGTTTTTTTGAGGCTTGCTGCTACAGCTGGATGTGCATAAATCATGGGGCTTGGTGGGATTCATCCCAGGATACTGAAAGACCTGGCAGATGTCATTGGGGGACCTCACTCCATTTATTTTTCAGTGATCTTGAGAGTCTGGAGAGGTCTCACTAAACTGAAAGCTGGCAAATATTGTCCTAGTTTTCAAATACAAAAAGGAAGTCCCTGGTGATTTCAGACTTGTCTGTCTCATTGCAGTGCCTGGTAAAATTATGGAGAAAGTTGTTTTGGGAGTTATTGAAAAACACTCAAGAGAAAACACAGTCATTGATTACAGCCAGCACAAGTTCATGGGGAAAGTCCTGCTTAACCAACTCAAATTTATCTATAGTTGACTAAGGAAAGTCAGAAAATGTGGGGTTTTTTTGATGTCAGCAAAGCTTTTGATCCTGTCTTTCACTGAATCCTTCTGGATAAATGCTCCAGGGTTGCAGTAAGCAGGATCACACCAGCCTGGCACTCAGTCACTGGGGGGGACCCCAGGGTTCAACTTTACAGCCAGTGCTCTCCAGTATGTTTTTTAAGTGATCAAGACTCAGAAATCAAATGCACATGAAGTCAGTTTGACAGCTGTACCAGGCTGGGGAGAGCTGTGAAGTCCTCCAGGGTACAGAGGCCTTACAGAGAGATCTGGATAGACCAGAAAGCTGGGCAATCACTAGCTCTATGGAAATGCACAAAAGCAAGAGCTTTACTCTCCCCCTGAGATGAGCCTGTCCTGGTTATACATACAAGCTGTGGAACAAGAGGCTGGAGATAGCCCTGCACAGAGAGATCTGGGGGTCTTGATGCAAGTTCGGTGTCAGTCAGTGTGTCCTGGCAGCCAGAGGGGTCACCTGTGTCCTGGGGTGCACAGGGATGGAGGGAGGGGATTGCCCCACCTTGCTCTGCACTAGTGCAGCCCCACCTCGAGTCCTGGGGGCAGTTTTGGTGTCTCAATAGAAGAAGGACATCAGAACATGAGAGTGTGTCCAGAGGAGGGCAACCCAGGTGGGGAAAGGCCTGGAGGGCAAGGACGTGTCAAAACAAAAGAAGAATAATGTTGTGGTTTTCCCTATGATATACTGATGGAATGGAACTTAAACCGTCTGTTTATTCATGCAAATCACATTCAGGAACTGATGATCTCTCCCTTTTAGTTACTGCCTGGCATATGCATACAAAAAGTCAACAGATTAGGCTAAATTGTTTTTATTGCCTCATCTATCTCAACAAGCTCATTTGCATTAGTCCTATGAATAAATTAGAAGTGCAAACTGTACTTATAATGAAAAAACCCAACTCTGATCTCTTCTCCTTTTCACTCTGTTAGGAAATAGTTCTGGTGGTGTTTTTTGGTGCTGAGTACCTGGTCCGGCTGTGGTCTGCAGGCTGCAGGAGTAAATATGTTGGCTTCCAGGGAAGGATCCGGTTTGCCAGGAAGCCAATATCCATCATTGGTAAGTTTTAAACTCTTTTGCAGCCCTCCTGTTTGTTGTAAATAAAAATGTCCACTTCTGCAGGGGCCTTATTGCAGTTCTGAGCTACATCTACCCCTCAAGCGTTTATCTGCTTTGTGATTTCTCTTCTTTTGGGTTGCTAGAACACTTAAAATATATCTAAGGCAGACATCAACCTTAGCAAGGCAGGACTGTAAAGTGAAGAAATTACTAAACCTTGGGCTATTGCAGGGAAGTTACAAGATTTTGAACACAAAATCCTTCCTTGGGTACAAACAAATTCTTCATCTTCTTCTAGAGCTGGTCTATTTTTGTGATGTAACCATGAGGCCCGTAAGGAGTCGTTTTTACTCCTCATTTTGTTCTTGATTTCTCTCTCAATTTCTTTCTCAAGTGCTTCTTAGATTAGTATATTAGAGAAAGTGATAGTTTCATTGAACAGTGTTCTCTCTGCTCGTATTTTGGTACTACCACACTACCACTTTATAAAGTACAATGTTTGTATTGTGTGCTCTGGGGAAGACATCGTGGGTTTTGTTAAGAAAATCTGAGTGGCTATAGCTGGTTGTGCACTCACAGTGTCAGTACTTCATTTAGCCTTTGTAATATCCCTAAGGATATAATACAGTGGAAGTCAAGATTTGCTTTTCCACATCAGATGCAGATGGAACCATGTCTGCACTGGCAGAACAAGGTAAACTTGGGAAATACCTTTGCTGGGAATGATTGAATTCTACTGACTCATCCTATTATTTTCAAATCAACATGAAAAAAATACAAACACTGGAAAAATAAAGGATTAGAACAGAAAGTAAAACATAATGCATTCATTTTATTTCTTCATTAATATGAAAGACTTTATTTTAAATTCAGGAAAAAAATCCACTAAAATTTCTTTGACAGCAGGGAGATTTCTTCTATGGGATTTTGTTCCCTCTAAAATTTGGATTAGTTCTTAGCAAGTTCAACATGGAAAATCCCAGGCTGAGGCAGAAGGAATGTTCTGGGACACACAGGCTCAGTAAAAAGGTGGGAGGTGGATTCTGATGCAAAGGTCTGGGAGAGGAAAGTTTAAAGAAACTGACAAGCAACCAGGAGCTTGAAGGGAAAACAGCAGGGGCTAGAAATATGTGGTATTGAAGGGTGTCGGAGAAAGGGAAGGATATGATGAAGATCTAGGCTGTAAAATAAGGCTGTTTGGACCAGTAAATTGGGATTAAGGGAAATCTAAGCACTGGAAACTGGGATGAAAACTAGGAACAGAGTAGAAGCAGAAACAGAAGAACATATTTGGAGAAAAAGAAAGAAAAAGAAATATCTCTACCATGAAGAGCACTCAGAAAAGAAGAAAGTGCAAATGAAAAAAATCTTTTACTCTCTGTGCTTGGTTGAGCTCATTTTCTAAGCATCAGTCTTCTCCACCTTTAGTGCCTGTCTTCAGATGGATACGTGTATGTCTGACAATTTAGTAAAGACATGATGCATCATTTGCTAAAGGGCAAAGATCTGTGTTATGATGTGATGGGAAGAAAACCCACCCTAAATTCATTCACACACATACATGATAAAGGAACAGCATAAAAAAAATTACAGGCCGGCATTGAACAACTAAGATTAATCCCAAACCAGAAACTCTTTGTCTAGGCTCATCCCTCCCTTTATTCATTTTCATTTTCATTTTCATTTTCATTCATGCACAGTGAGTGTAGTACAGTATTTAAACTGTGTGCTTTCCCTTGAAGAGGAATCCAGCTTTTACAGCAAAAATCAGACTGATACTGGAAATTGATTCAACTCAGAGAGTGAAGGATGCTGTTGGTTATAGAACTTCTGCAGTATTTGTTGCAGCAACTACATGGTTGTAAATGAGGCAAGAGAACGTTTAAAAGGAGAGGGAAAAACAAGTCAGCCTAGATGAAGGAAACTGTTGTTGCTGCTCAGGTTGGATCCCATCCTGCCTCTTGCCCAGGCATCCCATGGAAAGTTGGTTAAATCAGTTTTCACAAGTGGGCCTCATTTTCTGGATGTCCAAAGGAAGACTTTGAAGTTGGGTTGCAGAGATTCTGAGCCCTCACAGCTGCAAGTGAAGTCAGCAGGGCTGGTGTTTTGAAGTGCTGTATAAAGTTAAGTGCTCTGAAGAATAAAGTACTGCCTGTTTCAAACTGGCTAAGGAAAGTTTACCAAAGTTTTTCTTCGTTCTGCCTCCATTTGCTACCCATTTATAATACTATCCTTTATTTTTTGGTTAGAATTTAAAAGGGAAGCATTTAGATGCTCTAAAGAGGTTTACCACAGAAATGCCTGTAAGGAGATGAAAAAAAAATCTTCTCAGAATAATGTTACAGCAAGGTTAAATAATTAAAAGAAATGGACATGCTCACTGAACTGGGATGGGGGAAAACAAGGGATGCTGTCACTGTAAATTCAGTCTTTCATTTGCATTGTATAAAGCTGGAACTGTGTAAACTGCAGAGTTGTGGAAACAAACCAAAAAAAAAAAAAGAACTCTGAAAGAACTCTGGAAACAATTATTTTTTCATACAAATAAAGACAGCATCACAAACTAAACTAACAATTCTGATTTGTTTTAGCCAGCCTTTCTTCTGACAGTTCCATTAGGTTTGAAAGCTTGGCTTCACAGCTTTGATACAGCTTTCAAACCAAGTGTATGTGTGTATGTATGCATGATACTTCATGGATTTCACTATTGCATGATGCAAACCCTTGCATTTCCTCTTGGATCAGAAGCCTTAAGCCAACATATGGGTTCATTTCTAGGGTGCACAAATGCCTTTGCATTTTTTGTGGCAAGTAGCCTAATCCATCAGGTTCTTTGTAAGGTCTCTTACTGAATTCGTCCTGGAAGAAACTGTAACCACTGAGGTTTTGATGTGAAACTATTACGTAGATCTAACATGCCCACCAAATTTCAGCTAACAATTTATTTTTTGAAGTGCTTTCCTTAGTCTGTATTTGTTGTGTTTTATCAGTGCTGAGATTAAAAAAAAAAAAAAAATTAATACATTCTTTCCTCTTTTGATTGTTTGTTTGTTTTTTAACAGATCTGATTGTGGTAGTAGCCTCAATTATTGTTCTGAGCATAGGATCTAATGGGCAGGTGTTTGCCACCTCTGCAATAAGGTAGGTTCTCCTGTCACTACCACAGAGGTTATTAGGTGTGTATCTGATTGCCTAATTCCCAATTTAACTGCATGTCTGATTTTCCTAGTACAGGGAAAGTTGCTCTATTGAAGCACTGGGGAACTGGGCGCTCTTGTGCTTGGTGGCTGGTTGGGAGACGAGTGCAGGAGCAAGGCAAATGAAAAATGGTGGGAATGCTAAAGCCAAGTGGAAAAAATGAAACATTGTGTCCTATTTAAAACATCAAACAACTGTCTCTCTGAGACAAGAGAGAATTACAGAGCATGGGTTTATTTAAGAAGTAATCCAGACAGTGCTTAACTCAGTGCTTTTTGAGTATGAGTAATTACTTTGTTTAAAGAGTAATTATGCTTTGGTGGATTTTTTTGGCACAAGTAACTCACACTGTACATGAAGCAGAAACATTTGATGTACACAGTGTTTGTTCAGCTTGTATCGAGTACTGCAGGCTTGTTTTGGGAGGTGAAGTGAGTAAACAGAAGAATGATAAGCACTCCTACTCCTAACTTAACATCCAAGATGTGCTGCATGTTTTGTCACAAGCCTCTGCTTCCCAGTGCAGTGGAATCACTGGGAAGTGGGACTGTCCAGTACTGTCTAAACTGTCCAGGTGTGTAGGCAAACACTGGGGAGAACTACAGGTACAGAGTGGTTTTAAGGTAATTCTTAGAGTAGAACATTCATCCTCACCTGATGGTAAAGACTCCACCCAGGCAGCAGGAATATAAGTTCCTATAGGAAAAGAGGAAGGTGCATGAGGAAATTCCAAGGGTTGGAGTTTTTAAATTTAACTATTTTTTTTCACTGAAGGACTTCAGTGAAAAGACCCTGTGTGTTTATATGTGAGCCCAGTGGGTTTTGGGCTCAGTGAAGCCTTACCCAGTGCTAAGTCCAGAGTCACTATCCTGCACCTCAGAATGCTCTCTGAACCTTATCCCACATCCCGGCAGTGTTATCATTGCTCCACTGAAAAGCCAGTAGGATCAGGCAAGTCTGAATTAAAATCAAAACCTGTATCCACAAAAAAATCTTGAAGACTGCTAAAAAGGGTCAAAAATACTTCTAGTGAAAAATTTTCAGGTAGGTAAATTGAGTGTTCATCTTTTCCTGCTTTTCACTGGTTTGTTTCAGGGATAAGACAAACTGTAGGAAAAAAAAAAAATCATTGTCAAAAGAGCAACTAAATGAAATATTTCCATGGAAAAAATTATGCTGAAGAACCAGATTAATAAACACTTTTATTTAGCTGAAAATATTTGGAGCTTACAGTTGATTTAGTTAGTCTCCTAAAACACATAGGACTCTATCTATTTCCAGTGACATCAGACATATTTCAGTAACTCACACAACAAGGATTTCAGTAATGCCATGTTTGATTAATATTCTGCTTTTGGCAAATAGAGAAAAAAGGTTTGCTCACATTTATGTTAGCAAAGCTTGAAGCATTTGTTTTCCTTGGAAAAGAGGCATTTAAAGTTTGGAATAATAGAAATCATACAGGTTTCCCCTGATTTTTTTTTTTTTTGTTTTCCCATTAAATAATTGTTTTCCTAGTCAATATTTCTGAATAAATTTTACTATAATGAAATTTGATCTAAACAGAGAGATGCCTCAAGCCTGAGATGCCGTCCCAGGCAGGGGCAGTGCTATCACAGTTCTTGAACATAGCAGTGTGTTAGTGGACATCATCACTTGTGGGTGGATAAGGCAGTATTGTCCTCAAGCATTTTTATGTGTTTATTGCATTTATTTTAATGCTTCACTTTCCTCACAGGGGGATTCGCTTTCTCCAGATCCTTCGGATGCTTCACGTTGACCGCCAGGGAGGCACCTGGAGGCTCCTGGGCTCAGTGGTTTTCATCCATCGACAGGTACCTGTTGCTGTGATATTTTCTGAAAAATCTTCTTTACTCAGGATTTTTCTCCTGAGAAGCTGAGAAGCCTCAGAGTGTGTTTTGTTGCTTTGGAATACAATATATTGTTTGTCCAGCATGTGAATTGTTTTTTCTTAATGACCAGTCACCATCCAGCTGTGTCGGACTCTGAGGAGTCAGTCACGAGTTTTCTTTATCATTCTTGTTAAACCTTCTGATGTATCCTTTCTCTATCTTTAGTATAGTTTTAATATAGCATTCTTTTAATATAATATAATACCAGGAAATAATAAATCAGCCTTCTGAGAACATGGAGTAAAATTCACTCATCTCTCACCTCATCCTGGGGACCCCTGCAAACTCAACAGGTACCCAGCCTTTAAACATCCCCTGCACTTCGTTGGCTTCTGTGAATTCTCTCTGTGGGCTTCAAATAATGGTCTGGTCTTGATTTAAAAAGACAGGCATCTGCTAAGGAAGGCAGGAGCCTTTCTTGAAATGGAAAATGTGAACCCCCTCCCTCCAAATTATTGTAATTTTGAAGTTAAGGGGCTCTCAGGCAAAGATACGGGAATAGGAATAACAGTTCTTTACTAGGAAAATTAAAATACAAATGCAATAGTACAAACAGAAAAAACCAAACACTGACAGAGTCAGAATAAACCTGACACCCTGTGGGTCCCATTAAATGGTGCCTGCAGCCCTCCTGCAGTGCCAGCTGTGATTCTGTTGGAACAGTGATCCTACAGAAGGGTGGAGTTTTCCTCTGAAGGTCCTGTGGTGGTGTAGATGGGCCTGGTTTTCCTCTGGGAGTCCAGTAGAGAAGAAAGCTGCTCCTCTTGGAATCCAGCGGGGAAAAAGGCTGCTCTCATGTTCCGAGTGTTAGACTATATCCAGGTAGGAATGCTTGGCTCCTCTCCTGGGCAGAGCATCTCACAATGGGATGATGGAATTTTATCAGTCGTGCAGTGACACTCAGTAGCCCATTAACAGAAGATATTTCCCACAGGGAGGATTGGTTTGTGGAAAACTGCCCAATTAACAGAAGATAACTGCCCCACCTCTAAAAGACAGCAAATAGAATACACACATATCTTGCAACCGAGGACAGCTAGTTTAAATGAGATGTTACATTGCAAGAGAACAAAATACTTTGAAAGTCCATAGTGTGTTTCTTCCTCCTTTTAAAATGGGAAGGTATTTTTGCTATTCAGGGCAGTGGCTAACAGGGTATAAACACCAGTGTTTGGGTTTATTAATTAACTGTTATGCTCTTTGATATTATCCCTCAATGTAATTTCTTAAATCCAGTTTTGTGGGCTGCCTTTCATATTGCAAGTACTCTCCACTATCTCTGCAGAAGATGTGTTCCTAGCTTGGTTTTCCTGGGGAAAACCAAACACTAGTGGGAAAGCCTTGCTAGAAGAAGTAAATTATTTAAATATATCTGTTGTGTTCACCTTGAATACAAAGTTTTGTAATTAATTCTGTAAATTAAAAAAAATAACTATATTATGAAGTTGTGCAAGAAAAGTTACTTAATGAGCTTTCTTCAGAAAAATTGTTTCAAAGCTCTGTCTCTAAAGCTTTGAAACAATTTTTCTGTATGACAGCTCATTAAGCGGGAAGAGTTTAAAAGTTTTTCTGCAGATGTAAAACCATTTCTAATTGAAGGCTTCTTTTTGAGTCTTCATGGAATCTCTTTATGATTAGCTTTATTAAAATACTGGGAAATGATATCATTAGCCTTGAAGTCTTGCATCTCATGCCACTCTGTGGAGGGCTAATACTCTGCTGTTAATGTCCACATCCCACTTGCTAGGGTGGTTAATTTGTTCTTACACATGTAGATTTGTTCTCCACATACTAACAAACTGTTACAAATTTCCATGCAGACATTTTTAAATTTTCTATTTGGAAAACTGTTTTTCTGGGACAGAGAATGTGCTGCACTTAATCCAAGCCAGTAATTTAATACTAAAAGTTAATTTTCTTCCTTTTATTTTTTTTCCCCAGTACAGTAGGAACTTTTATGTCACAATGGCTGTGCAGAAGTGATGCACACCAAAGTGCTGTGGGATAAAGCCTCCTTTTATACTGCACAACAGGATGACTTTTAATGCTCCAAGTCTGTGTGGTCTTCATTTATTATTGCTTGCATTGCCTGGGTATCTTGCTAGGGCAGAGCTGATATCCAAATAACTTGATATCCAAAAAAATGTTTGAGAACATTTTTTCCTGTGGGTGTTCAGTTTTAGTCAAGAACCAAGAAATACTCTCTCCAAAATATAACACTTAAATCTTATGTGTCACAAGCATAAGAAAGTTCAATGGTTTAAAAGGGAAAAAAAACATCTCGGAAAACAAATTTATGAGTAAACGCACCTGAAGTTCTGCTTATCCAAAGAAGTGATTATGGTGATAAATAAAACTCCACAGATCTGTAGTACTTATCCAAGCAGATCACCCACTAACACATTAAGAAAAAAAAATACCAAGCACGCAGTTCTGTATTGACATTGGACAAGTGTAGCTGAAACCCTAACACGGTACCAAACGGAAGGAAAAATGGAACCTTTATTCCTGTCCAGCCTCTGAAAGAAATTTTTGTTTAAAAATATAAAAAACAAAACCAAAACAAAAACACCTCAGCTGCTTTTTCTTCACAGGCAGAGTACAAAATCCTCATCTATTTTTGTTATTTTTTCGTTTGATACTTTTTCAGAAAACATGGGCCCCTGAACTCTTAAGCAATGTGAGAAAATGAATTCAAATCTTGGTGTCCTATGAAAATAGCAAGCACCTCCCTGGGCCCTGAAGAGCTTAGTAAAGTTGTCACCAAGGATTTCCATGTGTTTTGGAATTTTACATATAGCTCAATTAGCTCACTCAGGCCCGCTTTGGCTAGGATGCTCTTCTATTTTCAGCAGGTTGAGATTATATACCAGCATTTCTTGCCAAAGGCAACAAAACGTAAGTCAATATCACATGTGGTGGTGGAATGCCATGGAGAAATCCTGCAGCTTGCTGAGAAGCCAAGTTAGCCGCTCAAGCTCCAGCTTGTGAGCCTCTAGGTTGGTTTTACTCCTTCCTCACCTTGCTTTGTGAGGTCTTACACTGTTCTCAAGACAGGAGGGATTCTCGTATTTTTTCCAAGTGTCGAACTTCATATTGTGTGGTCCTTATTTTAACTGAAAATGGAGATATAGCTGAGCTTAAAAAATGTGCTGACTCAACTATGGTTGTGTTCGAGGATGAGGGAAGAGATGAGAATCTTGAGTCTATGTTTCAGAAGGCTTATTTATTATATTATGATATTATATTATATTAAAATGATATATTAAAACTATACAAAAAAGAACAGAGAGAAAAGGATCATCAGAAAGCTAGAAAGAAAAAGAATGTAATGAACAACAAAATCTTGTGACTGCTCACAGCCTCGACACAGGTGGCTGTGATTGGTCATCAAGAGAAAACAATCCACATGGGCCAGTCGAAGATGCACCTGTTGCATTCCACAGAAGCAGATAATTATTGTTTACATTTCTTTCCTGAGGCTCCTCAGCTTCTCAGGAGAAAATCCTATTGAAAGGATTTTCATAAAATATGTCATGGTGACACTCAGCTCTCTCAGTATTCAAATTTACCTTTGTGCATTTCTTGTTCTTACTGTTCCCTGTGTGTGTGAATCTGAAAGTCCCTGCTGCAAAGAGCCATTTGTTTTAGGCAGCACTCTTTATTCTGAAACTCTTATCTAATAAAACCCACATAAATATGTAGTTTTAAGGCCTGATGCCTGCAGAATACCCTTTGTTTTGTGATCATGTCTCATGAAGCATGCGTTACTTAAAAAGCTTCTACTCTCCCTTAAATGAAGTATGTATGACATTGCTGCCATCGTTCTTAATAATTAAAGAGTCTCTCTATACACCTGGAACATGGATTGTGTCATTTAGAGTAAGTCCAAGGCAGTTGCATTTTCAATTGGCCTTTATTTAAAAAGAATTCTGTCTTCAGATGAATAGTAGTAGAGCTGAGAGGTGAAATAAACTCAGTAGTTCTGTTGATATTTTAGCCACTTTGAAAAGATTTCATAATACTCTGCTATTTTCCTGCCTGCTTCCCAAAAAGCCAGCACTTAAACCAGAATTATTCCAATTATCATCTACAGACAATTGTTTATGTTAACAGAAGGAGCTTTTCAAAGCAAGTCATATCTACAAGTACACAGTGCTCCATTATCAAGAGATAAAGGTGAGAAAATAAAGGTGACCAGCAGAGAAACTACTGAAACCCCAGGGTTTATTTCCTTTTTTGGCTGCCTTGTTTAGCAAACAGGCCTGCAAAAAGGTAGAGCTTAAATTAAAAGATTTGGCCATGAGCAAGACAACATACTATCAAAATTCATTATTTAGGTCATCATTAAATGATTAGGGGAAAAACACCCATTTTTCTTTGTGCCAAGACTACTTAAAGCTTTCCTGAACCCAGATTGTAATTAGTGCTGTAGGAGAAGGAAGAATATTTATACTTCCTGCTGCTGATTGTTGGTACTTGATATAAGGGCTACCTTTGCCCAGAAACCTCTTACAGGGAAATGAAAAGAAAGAAAGAAAAAAGAAATCTGAGGGAAGTTTGGTGATAAAATTGAACCTGCCCTTACTAGCAGTTTGAGAAACATGGGTAGAATATTACAGAACACCTGTGAAAACCTGACATACTTTAAAAGTAGGGGCAATTCTTCCTAAGCAGGTTTTAATTTTAAATGTATCATATGGCAGTATTTTAATTCCCTTATTGGCTGGGACCCAAGGAGAGAGGAATGACTTTCAAGAACTTAAGATGCCAGTGAAGATGTAGCACAACATTGTTTCCTGATAAAGATGGCCAAATTTGTGCAAAGAAAATAAAGGAATGATGCATGTAAGCTTTAAGTAATTAGAAAGAGCTGTTTTCCCTTATAACTAGGTATTGGATTTCCCTGAGGGGCAGGTGGATATCTCATTTAGCACTGCTTTTAAAATCTTCATGTGGTTTTGCATCTGTGACACCACACATTTTGGCTTGTTTAAGTGCACAAGCACTTTCTTTTTTTTCCTGAAGACTGTGAGAATCCTGTATCTAAGTCAGAGCAGGTCTGACACAACTCTCCTGCCCAAAAATCTTTAGAGAAAATGGTATATTCACAAGGACTGTAACATGCCCTCATAGAAGTCTGCCCTAGCCTTGTACTTCAGGACTGAAAACATGACATCTACCTAGCATACTTTATCTTCAGATTTTATTTATTTATTTCTTTATTTTAACATTAAACTGTTGAGCATCACTATCCAGTCTTAAGCAGTCTAAAGATCATGAGACATGGCTGCTGTTTCTCAGTGTGCTCTTCAGAAAGGACATTTCTAAAGCTGCTTTGCTACTTTTTAAATGTTTAGACAGTTAGTATTTTGAGTAGACTGTTAAGTGGAATGATTCCCATTCCATAATTAGGAGAGATGTCCCTCTGTACATTTAGCTGCCCCAAGGATCAAGCCCATAATGATGGCTTTTTGAACTGTTTAGCCTGCTATGAATAAAATCCAAGTTAATGTTTTAGCTGTTTTACTGGAGGCAAATTTCATCCCTGAAATACAACATATTAATTTTTCTACTGTGATGCAAAAACGCCACAGTTATTTGCAGTGTTTTACAGTGATGCGTATATATATATATATATATATATATATATATATATATATGATGAAAACCTCATACACTTGTTTGTTTTCTCTTTGAATAGGAACTCATAACCACACTGTACATTGGATTCTTGGGATTAATTTTTTCATCCTACTTTGTTTATCTTGCTGAGAAGGATGCAGTTGATGAGGATGGAAAGACAGGTTTCTCCAGCTATGCTGATGCCCTTTGGTGGGGTGTGGTAAGTGCTCACCAACAAAATGTGTGTGCAAACAGGGCCCAAGGTTTTCTGTTCAAGTTGTGATCTTTTCAGAAAACCCTGGCATTTCTTTCTTTACAGAATGTATTTCTGTAGGGAAGCTTGACAACCTCCTCAGGGGGATACAAGCAAGATATAAGAAATACAATTAAATTATTGGGGTAATAAATCCTATTGTGAAAGCAGGTTCACAAGTTCTTAGCAGAGGATGCCGAATGCTTACAGATATGAAAATTAAAAATCATCTCAAAAAGTAAACACATCTCAAAAAAGTAAAAATCCCCTTCAAAATCTATATCACTTCCTTTAAGCTCTACTTAGTTATCTGCAAAAAGTGCATAACTTAAAAACATATTCTATATGTGAAAGTTGGGTTAACGATCCTATTTTTTTTTTTCCTTTTTGCTTAAAAGTAATAATTTGGACCTTGATGCAGGTTATAGTTTGCTGGTTTTTGTTTTTTTGTCTTTAACTTATGTGGGGAGATAGAATGTAAGAGAACAGAGATAGTGCAAAGGCAATCTCACCCCTGAGGAGCTGCAGCTGTACTAATTATCAAAGATTAGGAACAGGCCTGCCCTTAATAGGCCACAGCTGTGTCAAGTAAGGACGAGTGCCGTAAAAGAGTGGGTTAGCTGGTTGAGAAGAGAGTTGGCGTGGGTTGTGAGGAGCTGCTCATAAGAATTTACTGAGAATGTATGGAAGATTTGCAATAAGATGACAGCAAACTTAGATGGTGCATAAGTCTCTACTTCAATGAAGTACACAAAATTATAGACTATACTATGCATAGCCTGAGTCCCCACTCTATAACTGGTTCACTATAAAAATATTTTAAACATTAAATTCCTGTCACTGGGTTATCAAGTATTCATTTAATCTGCAGAGTATCACCTATGACTGTGCTAAATAGTACAAACCCAGAAGAATCAAGGGAAAAAAGAAAAATCCACTCAATGGCCAGATGAACCTGATGATCTAAGATGCTGGGAAGCAATGAAACCATAAACCAAGCCATAGAGCTATCACTTGTTGAAGTCCTCAGTGGACATGGGATAAAATTTTAAGAATATGAAACCTCATGGTTATAGCAGTGAAGCAACCTGTAGCTAGTGGAGGAAAATAATGAGTGTCTCAGAAGTAGAGACTGTGGTGCTTTTTAAAAGAAAAACAATCAGGGTATAATTGAAAGATACCCCATGCCAGCTTTACGAGAGCAAACCAGAACTCTTATTCTCACTTATTCTTCCATTATTTGTGAAGTTCACCTCAAACACCAGTGGATCACTTTTAGCATCCAGTTCTATCCATGTATGTTCATGCTAAAGTAATTTCTGCATGTGATAAAAATTCCGTGTGGACCCAGTGTACTCTTCACTCTTCCTACCTTTCCTTGGTTTGTTTTTTTTTTTTTTTTTTAGCTTTAGTTTTTCAGAGTTGCTTCAGTAGTTGCATTGACTATTTAGGTATGAGTTAGAAATGTATGAGGTATTGCATTGATATGAGCAAAGAGTAAAAAAGTTAAGGTTAAAAAAGTCAGAGTGTGTTTCTGCAACAGTGTTTTGGACTTTGGGAAATTAAAAGGAGCTATGAAGACCATCAGAGAAGCTTAAAATGCCCAGCACCTTGTTGAGACAGATGACTTGGGATCTGTGTTTCAAAGTGTGTGGATGGGAGAGGTGAAGTGTTCAGTGGGTTTTGTTATTTTCCAAAACTTGACTTGCTTTGTGTAGCAGAAAGATAAAATCAGCTCCTCTTTCTCTGGCTGTGTGAGGAACACTGTTCAAATTGTTGTTTAAGCTTTTCAGGCATCTAGGCCTCCTCAGCATTTAGTGAGTCACGGTGCAGGTGCAGTTCACAGCTGGGAACAGGAACAAAGGACAAAGTGAATCAGTTTCTTTTTCTTTTCAAATCTCCTGGAACATAGGAACACAGATGTGGAGTTACTAGGGAGTGAAATTTGATTTTTGCTTTTGCTTTTCAAAACTGAGCCGTTGGAAAAAAAATCTTGGTACCAAGTATTTGAAAGTCTTATGTGTCTGACAAAAACCACAGAGAATATTATGGGGAACATTTTGCTTTGAGGAGAAAGTGCAAGCTTGCTGAACTTGATACAAATGACCTGAAAGGTTTAAATACAAGGAAAAGAGAAAATAAAGAATGAATGAGAGTTGGAATTAATTGCTAACTACATTCACCTGCTTCAGTTAAAGACAAGGGTTTTTTTCTCCTAGATTTGGCAGGCAAACAGGTTAAACTGCAAAGACATATCAAAGGCTTGTGTTCCACATGAAGCCATTCTCAGAAGTTGTAGTATGTGGGGCATGTGTAAAAGCACTTCCAACAGCATGGTCAGTCTGCCAGAATTGCAACCTCTATCACAGCAGTTGCCCTGGTCCTTTTGGGTATTTTTTCCTTAAGAAAGAAGAGCACATAGGAGCCTTCTCTTCTGCTGGCCCTGCCTGCTTGCCTCTTTCCACTGGTAAAGCTTATTTGCCTTGCTGCAAACCCAGCTACTCTGTACCACTGATTGAAGTTAAATCCTTGCTCCAGTGAATTGATGTTAACTGGCACAGGTACTTGGGATCAACTGCTCAGAATTTCCAGCAGTAAATTTCCATGCCAGAGGTAGCAGTTGGAATCCCTTTATATTTAGTGTGGTTTTTTGTGGTGTGCAGTTCTGACTCCTCACACCTGAGGACACCTGCCTGTCTTTAAACATCTGAGCAGCCCTGTTGACTTCCACTAAATCAGAGTTCTTCCCTTTTTGACACATATGTGTGTGTGTTTAGAGCCTGTGTACACATCTGGAATGTGCCATCCTAAATCCCTGTTACAAGATATTTCATTTTCCAGAGCCCAGCTCTCCAACTTTCTCTGCTCAGAAATACTGATAACTTTGTATGAGTAGAAAAAAGATTCTGCTGTGATTAAGACAGCCAGAGAATTCCATTATTTATAATCCTTTCCATGTATTCAGTGTGCTAATTAAATTACCAACAAGGAGCCCTCTTAAGGTAGCCAGGGGAAGACTTCCTGAGACATGTTCAGGCACCTGCAGGAGTCTGCCAGCCAAGTGCCTGCTGTGCAGGTGGAAAATTCATCTTTCCTGTGGTTACAGCTTTCCTGTGGTTACAGCTTTCATGCTGTCTTCCATAGTAGAATTAAGGCAACTCAGCATTACTGCAGTTTGGTTTTAAGTCCTGGGTGCTGGAGAACTTAGTGAAAAAAAACAACCAAAACCACTGCAGAAAAACCAAACCATCCCCAAAAAACCCAAGAAGCCTTTTGTAAGAAAAAAGAGGGGAAAAGAAAGGGAAAAACCACTGACTTTGAAGGGTCATCTGGGTACACTGAGGAGCTGAAGTGCTGTTAAAGAAACAGCTTTAACTTCCTCTGCTACCACAGAAACACATGCTGTATTTCAAAGCTGAATTTTGGGGGGTCTTATTTACCTCTGGGGACTGGCAAATTCATTGTCCTGCTGGTAGCACACAGCACCTGAGTCACTTGACCAGCCACATTAAATCTGGACAAACACCTGGCAAGACAGAGCTCCTGCTGAGAGCAGATTGCAGTTCAAAAGAACAATATTCATCCAAGGATATAGCTACTACAAAGTGGTCTTCATCAAGTGGAAAATTCATGAGGAATAAACACAAATATAACTATTTTTTGGAACTTGGAAAAACTAAGTTTGGTAGTAGTTGCTGATTTTTTTCCCTGCAAATCTTTCTTCCAGCTCTGAGAGTAGGAGGAAACATATTCTTCCCATGCCTTTATTGCTTGATAGTTTCTTCTGAGAAGACTATTTTTGCATAACATCTAAGCGTTTGTCAGCAAATTTTTCCATAAAAGGCAGCCTCTTTATAGTCAGTGTAAATTTACATATTCTTTTAAGTCTGTTTTGGCTGTGTTTCTGCTACCATTCAAGGCAAAGTGAAGGGAGGGGGTCTAGGTTTGGGGCTGGTACATCCAAATAAAAGTACATTTTTTCTATTTACAGCTCTCCCCAGTGGTTAGTATTGCTGACAGAGCTCTTCTGTTCCTCACCAGAAGCTTCTCACTTCTCAGGGATCCAAGTCATGTTTCTCACACCATTTTATGGCAGCATCAGAGCTCTGAGGATGCTGAATACCCAACACCCCCATGGCCCAGGATCTCTGTTTTAGAATGTGGTCTGTGAATCCCGCCCTGCTGTGACCATGGTGCTGAGGCCCATGTCAGGTGTGATTTCTGTGGCTTGCTGTGGATTCCTGCTTTGGGATCAGCTGATTATCCCCTTCCATTGGCAGCAGAGGCTCCTTGTTACATCACAAACCTTTCTGATGGACCAGCCACCACCTGGACCCTCTTTTCCCCGTGCACCAGGTCCTTCCTGACCTCTGGCTCATGATGAATTCTCATTCATCCTTCTGGGACTCTTCAGGAACAGCCCCAAACCTCTGTCCCACTCAGGTCCTCCTGCCTCTAGAGCTTTTCAGGGCTGGCCTGCCACCTCTGCAGAAAGTCAGAAAGTCTGTGCAGAGCCAAGTCCCTACAGGTCCCAGACCTGAGGGCACTAATTGACCTAATGACCCTGACCAGCAAGACCCCACTGGTGGTGCTCCATGCGCAACATTTCAGCAATATTTCAGCACAGGAGATATTGTCTGTAGCTCAGTTGCAGCTGTGTCTAGGTTTAGGCTCCCTCAATCCTGATTTTCACCCATGGGATGATGCCCTGCTGTTGTCTCCTCCCTGTGGGCTGGCCACTTGATCCTAATCCTGACTGGTGGCTTGCTGTCAGACCTGCCTCCTTGTGCTGCTGCATTGTAATCCAGACTCTGGGGTGGACCTGGCTGTGCTTTCTGCTTCTGTTTTGCTTGAAAGGTCCTGGCTCCTGATGGGAGAGGTGCTGCCCTGCTGGCTCTGTTGTCTCACTGGACTATGGGCCCCTTCTCCCTGACCCTGATAAGCAATATCAGATCCAATTTTAAGCACCTTGTGGCTTAAGCACAATTTTGAGTGGCCATGTATTGTTGCAAAGAGTCCCCAGCCAGGGAATAATGTGCTCTGACTCCATGATTTCAGAAGGCTGAACAAATGCTTTATTAAGCTATATTATGTTACACTAATACTGTACTATATTAAAGAGCTATTAAAGAAAAACCTGTGACTGTCTCTAGGCGGTAATGACACAGCTTTGACTTAAATGGGCAATCAACCCAAACAACCATCACCGGTGTCCAATTAACAATTAACAAATCATTCTCTGTAAACAATCTCCAGAACACATTCCACATGTGCCAAACAACAGGAGCAGCAAGTGGAGATGAGAATTGTTTTCTTTTCTGAGCTTCTCACTGCCTTCCCTAGGAAAAATTCTGGGAGAGAGAATTATGTCTCTCTCTGTTCCGAGAATGTGAATACCACAGCCAGGTTCTGTGTTTGTGGGGGAGGAAGAAAGCTGAGCACAGGCCTCAGGTGTGCTCAGGTCTAGCTCTCCTGGCAGGCTGACTTTGGGAGATAACATATCCTGGAATGGTTGTGTGCTCCTCCTCTTGCTGTGAGGATTCAGTTGGGATGGGTTAGTTCTGTCCTTTTTCACCTTATCCCCAAATCCACATACATGGTTCACACCTGTCTCCTGATACTTCACTAACTACTTTCCCCTTCCATTCTTTTTTTTTTTTTCCTCATGATTTTTGGAGGAAAAAAGCACTAAAACAGATGTTTCTTCCTGGTGTAGGTAACAGTCACAACAATCGGCTATGGAGACAAAGTTCCTCAGACATGGATTGGGAAGACAATAGCTTCCTGCTTCTCCGTGTTTGCCATCTCCTTCTTTGCACTGCCAGCTGTAAGTGGAACTTGAATCTCTTTATTAAAGGTGTGTCCACCTCTGTGAATGTCTCTGGCTCCTGTAACCTGTGGATCACGCAATAAATATGTGCTGTTTATTGAAGTTACACAATTCTGCTGTTGATCTGCTCAGTTTAAGATTTGGAATAAATAGAACTCAGACATTTGAAAATGCATTTTATAAAGTCTTTTGTTAAATGTCTGCTTATTCCAGGTACAAAGTATTTTATTTAGATATATGAAGCTATATACATGTCTGATTAGTAGTTTTGTTATTTTGTTAGGGTATTCTGGGGTCTGGTTTTGCTCTGAAAGTACAGCAGAAACAACGTCAGAAGCATTTCAATAGACAAATCCCAGCTGCAGCTTCCCTAATTCAGGTAAGGCCACAACAGTAAAATACTAAAATACCTCAGAGTTTATTGGAGAGAAGAGTAATACCTGGAAGTTCAAGTACTGAGAATCACCATTCCTAAATTTATTATAGATCTGTAACTTGTGCTTAGCCACTGTCATTTTGATCCATGTCAGTAAGTAGAGAGATTAAGATAATTGCCTCTCCCTTTTTGGGAGCTGCACTATACCTGATATTCACAGGCATAACGAGACTAACTGGATGCAGTGAGTATATGTAGTGAAATACTAAAAACATAATAAAATTTTTTATTATACTATTTAATTCAGAACGTCATTTTCACGTTGTTTTCGGTCGTGTGCATCTGTCAAATCCTGAAGTGGTGAATGTGCAAATACATGGAAAAACACACCCGATTTTAGAAAAATCTCCCAGCATAACATCCCATATGATGATATAAAGAATTAAATAGCTCAGTGCACAAATATTCATTGTGGCACAGTGCAGAAAAAAGAAAACACAGCATTCAGTGGGGGATTCACTTTTGTGGGGGTTGAGTTTGATTTATTTGGGGTTTTTTTTTGCTGTGGGTAGAG
The DNA here is from genome assembly GCF_017590055.1 of Onychostruthus taczanowskii. Classification (NCBI taxonomy): domain Eukaryota; kingdom Metazoa; phylum Chordata; class Aves; order Passeriformes; family Passeridae; genus Onychostruthus; species Onychostruthus taczanowskii. Next base: position 6,270,513 of record NW_024498685.1, read on the forward strand.
TTTGATCCCAGCTCGTGGGGGGAGCACACTGAATATCTCTGTGTGATTCGTGTGTGTGTCCTGATGCAAATTGCATCCACCACGGTTGTGCTTTATCAGGAGTGGTGTTTACCTGGACTAAGGGCTTTGTTGTCACTTGCTGAAAAATTTTTCTGCAAATTGCTGCAAAATTTGCCGTGCAGGAGCCCAGTGACTGCTCCTGGACTGAGGTTCTTTGGGTTTCTTTACAGACCCTGTGGCGCTGCTATGCAGCAGAGAAATCCTGCACCTCCACAGCCACCTGGAAGATCTATGTGACAGCTCCTGTGCAAAATCCCAAAAAGTCTCCAGCGCCATCTAGTCCCGGTCTGAGAAAACAGGTAACAGCACTGGCGGGGCTGGCTCTCTGCTTGCTTTTCATTTTAAATTATAATTAACTTGCCAAAAACCTCGTGAATGACTTGAGCAGTTTGGACACCTGAAATACGTTTATTTTCCCCCTGCCACAGCCCAATTAGTTTTGTTTTCCTTAAAATATTCTTGAGGAAAGACTATCTTCTAATTGCATTTGCCTTGTTTGTCAGGCAGGTACCAGCTCTCCATTGTTTTATTTCCTTTGGAGTCTCCTACTTTCTCACAGCACAAGGCAATGGTGCCACTTTCCCATTCTGCCTTCGTTTTTCAAGGTAGTTCATACCAGAAGAAGGAGCAAGCCAGTTTAAAACTTTATGTTGAGGCTTAACACGTGGCTGACAGCAGTTACTCTGCTCTGAAGTACTCCATGCTGCTTTTATTTCTTTAGAAATTAGGGCAAGTTCCTGGTCTGTGGGTGCAGGAAAGGGGAACGGTGTTTGCAAAGATGGAATTGCCCACACCCAGTTCTGTGGTGTCATTGCCAAGCTTGCCAGAAGGGCAGAGTCTGCAGCAGGTCCAGCTCAGGGACCCAGCCTTTCCCAAAGGATGGTCAAGGCTTGACTTTGGGCAGTGGCATCCCACTGGAGCCTGTTTCCCAGGGGAGAAGGGCTGTGCAATTCCCCCTGGCACATGGGGGAAGCTGAAGCAGCCTGATCTGTGTGCATGCCTGTGTTTTGGGGTTAGTGTGACCTTGCTCTGTGACAACTGGAGGCAGGAAAAACAGGAGGAAAGGGGTAAAGCAGAAGTAAGACTCCTGCGTGTGCTGCTGAACAGCAAGCAATCCATGGTTGGAAAGATGGGGAAAACATCTTTTCCCTCTGTTTCTCTAGTGTTTTCTCTAATGTATTATTTGTCTGCACCTCCCTGTGCCCTCTAAGCTCTCATTTAAGAACATGGTAGTGGTTCTTTCACCTCTTACCAAAGGATCCCTCTTCTCTTGTTATTTCTTGGTCTGTGACTTCCTATTTTCAAGTCTCAAATCCATACTGATAATTTTGTATTCATTGTAGCATTTTGTTCTCCAGAGGACTCCCATTTTCTTTTCCTGCTATAAGAGACTGTAATCTTTGCTTTTAGAAGTATTTTGATGCATATCAGTGCATCCACTGTCCACAACAAATACCTATTTCTACTATTTTCCTCCCATTTTATTTTGAATGTGCATTTGTTTAACTGCTGCAGAGCAGAAGAAGGAATTCCCAAAGTCTGAATGTAGACCACAATAAAGAGTTGGTTTCACTTTAGATCAAGTAGCCTTGTCCCTCCCATATGTGAGTATCTTGACCCTGCAGCTCTTTCTGCTGATCCAAACTTTCATTTTAAAGTACCAATTATAGTTTGTTTATTAGGCTGTCTTTAGGCTTCTAAAATCAGGAAAACGGTTTGGAGGCAGGAGGAAGGATTTCTCTTCTCCTGATGTGCCTAATTTAGCCTTTTTGGCAAAGGTGAAGTTTTCTTTAGTTGAATATGCTGCACAGGGCCTAGTTCATAGTTCAAAGTCTATGGTTATGCTGAATTTAGGCTTTAGAAAGATATTCCTGACATGGTGATACATGCTGAAGTCATTATTAGAATTTTCTATGCCTTAAGTTTTGGTTCCAATTTTAGAAATTTTACTAATGGCCTGATTTTTCAGAATGTTCTAGTTGCCTGAATCAAATTCTTACCAAGTTTTAGTTCATAATTCAGAATCAGACACTTTAAAACCATAAACAAAGGTTGCAGCCCTTTCATTGAATTTCAGTTTCATCCTTAAAAAAAAACCCAAAACATAAGCCATCAAGTGAATTCACTGTACAGTGAAGCTCACATGTGCACTTGTCTGTGTTTGACAGCATCTTCTAAGATCATTCCATTCCTACTCTCACAGGCCAGAAGATACAGGAGAAAAGGGAAGCTGGGCTGTGGGAATGGCTCTGCACCTGTAATAAACCCAGGAGAAAATTCCTTGTCAGTTCCCCAGATCACTTATGATCACATTGATGAGCAAGAGGACAAAAAAGATGTGTCCTTCTACATTGATGAACCCAAAGGTAACTTACTTATGCTCAGTTTATCATTTTTTAAGAGACAAACTTACAAAGAGTTGATGTGATAAAGGGAAAGGTTCTATGAACAAACAATTCTAAGCTAATCAGTAAATCAAAATGCCTTCAACCAAGGATGGTTGCATAACAAAAGTAGGGGGACATGAATGAAAGACAGTCTTTAAATAGTGTGGTGTGAATATCAAAAGAGCTTTCCTTGCTCACTGTCAATTTGGATATAATGTTCATTCTTCTTTTTTGAGTTATTTCAGAGGTGGATGAAAAGCTTCCTCAGGTCTATCTCACCTTTTAACTTTACCTCCTTCTGAAAGAAGGAAAGAGAAACCAGGAAAAAAAATTCTACTTTTTTTACAGCCCCCTCTTAAATATAGTGCAAACAAATTGTGACAAGAAAAAACCAACTATTTTTATGCCCACATCAGCTAAGAGGTTTTGATAAGTGGGGTTTTTCTCTTGCTTCATTTAAAATACTGTGTTTATATAAGCAATGGTTGTATTTCAACATGGAAACTGTCTGAATTTCACTGCTGAGTTAACATGCTTGCATTGTTTGTAAAATCCTCTCTTTAAAATTAAATTTGCAATGGAAATATGAATGTTATAATGTGAAATATAAAATGGTATTGTTTACTATGAAAGAAAGTTTTCTGGAAAGCTGACTTTTCCTCTTTTGCATTTATTTTCTTTGTTGATGGGGTTGGGACTCTGTTCTAGATCTGCTACATCTTGAACTCATAATCTGAGTTCTGTTCCATACCCAGAGGCATTTCCAGTGCTTTTAGGGTTCTGGGAGAGGGCATGAAGTGTATGATATTTATAATCAAAGTTTCTGCTTTAACTCCCCATCTCATAACAGAATACTGTGTTCATTCTCAGCATGTTTACTGTGTTGGAGCAGCTTCCCTTGCTGACTGTGTGGCAGCGGATTTTGCTGAGTGTGTTTTTGGTGTTGTGATGTGATGGATAGAAGCAGCAAAGTGTTGAGCTCCTGGAGGCCATAGAGGTGCTGGGGACTGCTGGCTGCACTCAGGACTCTGCCAGTGTATGTTGGTTCACTAATGCTGTGTTCTCTCAATGATCATAGTTTATCTGAGCAAGGCTCTGTGCCATAGGAAAGAGAGTGATGAGCCAAGCCTGTATCTGTTTCTGCCTGACAGGAAAATGAAAGAATTTTCCCCACTTTTTCTGAAAATGTTTTCTCCTTGTACTTTCATTATAGCTGGTTGGATTTATTCTTATTCTGAGAGACAGCCATGCATATTATTCCCTTACTAATTAAATTTTATCTATTTTTCATTTTCTTTCATGTTTTGCCTTAGCCAGTGTCAGGGTTAAATCACACTCAATTTGATTTTCCTGATTCATTCCTTCTGTTGCAAAGCTTCCAGGAATGCAGCTGGCCAACTCAATTTCTCAATTGACTGAACATTCTTGACACCTCTCAAAAGTTTAAGCCTGATTTCTCTCAGTGAAGTTCTCCTTGCCAGAATTAATAGGCTTCTATTCCTGGGGAGTAGAAGTACTAGGCTTTAAGCCTGTAAATGGGGCTTTTTTTTCCCTCTCAAAAAAGCTGAAAGTAGAAAAGGCAGAGAGGATCATCATTCAAAAAAGGTAATTGAAAGGGGCCATGCCAGCTTCTATTTGAGTGTTGCTGTAGTGGAATATTTTATTAATTCCTAGTGGGGGCTGGATGTTTTGCAGATGATGGCAAACTGCAAGGTTGAATGCGATCACTTTTCTAGGCCTGACCTAGAGGAGCAGAGCTGCTGCTCTAAACCAGCTCTTTGCTGCTTTATACCAGCTCTTTGCTGCTTTATACCAGATCTTTGCTGTAGGATGACCTAAAATGCATGCCTGTCAATAACAGGCAACACAGTAACAGTCCCACTGATAAAATTCCTTGTTCTGGGCAGAAATAGATAGAAATGTATTTCAAGTATCCTTGTAAAAGGAGATATTTGCCTTAATTCAGCAATGGCATTATGTGAACACACCTTTTCTCCTGGAAATAGAATCTTCCTAATTGTTCATGTATCCACATCCACCCGTCTTACTCTTGGCTTGCTCAAACCTTGCTTAGGAGGCAGATCTTCCCAAGCTGGGCAAAAATGCTTTCCTTTATTTATATGGAGAAGGTTGGAGAAAAGGGAAAACTTTACAAAACAGAGATGATCAACATTAAGGTTTCGGAGAGGGTTCTGTGTATGTGGAATAAAAACCCCCATGTATTGGATACTGAAAGACCTTTGTTCACCAAAAATGGTAGAGTTTTGAAACAAAAACTTGATAATCTAAAAGAAAAATTACTGCTGACCTCCGCACTGTGTATGGGGCTTTGGGTGTGGGCTGATGAAAAATTATCTGTAGCATTCAGAATTTGTCCATCCTTACAGAAAGAGAAAGGCCAAAATTCTTCCACAATAATAGTTTCCTTGTTGAAAATCAAACCTCTTGAAATGAAGCTGTTTAGAAAGAAATTAATAAGGAACAACTAAAACAAACATAGAGATATAGGAAGTTCTATAAAATAAGTGTGATGCTGAGTCATAGAATAGCATTGCATGGAATGGGTTGGAAGGGACCTTAAGGATCAAAGAATCCTGGAATTATTTGGGTTGGAAGGAATCTTGAAGATCATTCAGTCTCATAGCCATGGGCAGGGACACCTTCCACTATCCCAGCTTGCTCCAAGCCCTGCCCAGCCTGGCCTTGAACACTTCTAGGGATGGGACAGCCACAGCCTCACCATCCTCACAGGGAAGAATTTCTTCCTGATATCTAATTTAGTTAAGTCCTCTTTTAGTTTCAATCCATTCTCCTTGTCCTATCACTGTTTGCTTGTGTGAAAAGTCCCTCTGCAGTGTTTTCACAAAGTCCCTTCAGGTGCTGGAAGGCTGCAGTGAGATCTCCCCAGAGCCTTCTCTTCTCCAGGCTGAGCACTCCCATCTCTCTCAGCCTGCCTGTAGACAGCAGAGGTGCTCCAGCCCTTGGAGCATCTTTGCGACCCTCCAGTGCAGTATTATTTTTTTTCATGGGTGCCTGTTGCTGCAGCTAAGGAGCTATTTCATAGCAGGGTGTATAATTTAATATTTTCATGTAGTGATTTAAAACCTTCTGTCATTTCATCCTTACCTGGGAATGTATCCTTAAGTATCCTCTGTATTCCTGAAATTAATCTTTACCTGGACTTTTGCCCATCCTGGTACCTACTTCTCTGCAGCAGGGTCTGTTTTCAGGATGACAAGACATGTGCAAGCCCTCTGACATCTTTAATGTTCCTGTGAGGTTTAAAAAAGTCACTCAAGTGTGAAGATTGTAGTTAATTAGAAGAGCAAGAGTGAGTGGCAGGTCACAGACACTGATCCATAGAGAAGGGAAACAGCATTTTGGTGTAACTGGAGTTTTCTAGGTGCATTTTGAGTTTTCTCTTTAAATATCAGCTGTTCACCACAATGCATCCTTCACAAAATGAACCAAATAGCTGTTTCATGGTGCTTTTTATTAGGGAGGAAAAAAAATAATAGAAATTTGAAAGTTTTTAGACCTTGAAGGTCAGCCTCCTGGGACAGCTCCAGCAGATGGAATGTATTAGTCTCTGTCAGCTGTTGTAGGTTGTATACACAACTCATTATTGTTAGATTTGTCAAAGTCACAAGACTCTCATAGTGATAAATCTCTGCTGGGCTAAAAATAAAATTCCCTGTTTATCACAGTACTTTTCTGTTTGATTTTTGGAGTTACTTGTGTGCTGATGTATGCACAGTTTAAAGCAAAACTGCACAAAAGCAAATTTTTACCAAGAGGGGGGAGGATACTTCAGTTTTCTCTGACCCCCTTACCTTTGTTGTCCCTCTCATTTAAAATGTGCAGCAGTGTTAACGTTGATTTATTCTGTCTGTAATGCCAGTTTGGATGCTGACATTCCAGCATTCACCTGTCTGGAAATGAGCTGGTTTTTCCCAGAGACTGGTTGCATTTCCCATTGGGAAAAGGGGCTGCTTTCCCTTACTGGTGTAGATGGATTACAGTCTGCAGTACATATAAAGAAGCAAACATCTTAAGTGAAGTGGATTCAGAGTCCAGTGCTGACAAGCTGAGAGAAAGGTGAGAAAAAACACGTGGCCAAAATTAACAGAATAAAGCAAACACCAAAGCTTTTGAGAGTCTGCATAACTGTCAGTAAGTCTGAAAATCATAAATATAAAGGCATGCACCAAATCAGCATGAGAAAGTATCCAGATACCAGGTTTCTGACAAATGTCATGCTCTTAAGAAGGTGGGTTTAGCAAATTGTGGTGGCTTTGCAGTGAGAATTTGTGGTCAGTGCAGAGCTGTTCAATGTCTCTTTTTTTCTGTCAGTTCAGGACTTGTACTGATGGTACTTACCCATGTGTGAGCATTGTGGAAACACCTCTCTACCCGAAAGTTTTCAGTCTTTACTGGTTCAGCCCTGGCTGCCCTGAGTGAGAACTTCCAGTGAATTCTGTGGTTTATCTCTCATGGCCAAAGTCGATGACAGGACGGGGGGTGGGGATGGGGCGAGGGGAGGTGCAGGAAGAGAACAACTAACTCTGCCAAACCCACTCTTATTTCTGATTAAATCTGGCAGCTTTTGAGGTTAAAAAATGTATTTTTGTTCTGCATTTATTCAACTCCCTGTTGTGCCTGGTTTAAGATCAGGGTTTGGATCACTGGTCACATCAGACTTGAGCAGGGACTTTGTACCAGATGTTCCCAGAGACCACAGCAGTGCTGTGTAGGGGAAGGTGTTTGCAGCTGCCTCAGGCTTTTTTAGACACTATCAGCACAGCAGTGGGGGGTGGGGGGGGGAATAATCATGAGTTGAAAAGTGAAAATATCTATGCATACCCCAGCACAGGTGTTTTGTTGGCAAAATGAGTATTTCAGGTAACTGTCAAAACATCAAAAATGTAGAAAATTGGAGAAGCAAATAAATTGTCTTGAGTCAACATATTGACTAATAAGGACACAGAAGCAGCTTCTTAAAGTGAGATTATAAATTGTCCTGATAAAGTGTAGAGTTTTTGGTAAGCTCTTTCAGGGTACTGATGCAGCCCTGATAATTTTTACTCTGGGATCCAGAGCATACATAGTCTTGCTGTGTGAGGCTCAGAGCAAGAGAAGGAAGGAAGCAAATCCAAGACCCTGTCACAGAAATCTACTCTTGATGACAAAGTCAGTTAGTGGGTTCCTCTTTTGATGTGTTTGAGGAATCAGCAGAATCTTCTCACTAAACGCAGGCCCTTGTAGGGTTTTCATGGCATCTGTATTGGAAGAACCTATTGACTTAGCTAGACTTGGAAAAAAAAAAAAAGAAATGAAATAAGGTTTTTCAAGAATGGAAAGTCAGAGTTAATAGATAAGGTATGGTAGAAAGTAGGTTAAGAATTATTATATTGTGTTCTGTATCAAAAAGGGTAAGCACACATTATAAAAGTAAGAACTAGAATTTAGTGCTAGAATAACTGAAATCTTCACCTAATTAGTCTAGATCTGATTGCTACAAAAGAGACTCAAATGCAATGGTTGGGTTTTTTCCCTTAACGATTAAAAAGCTGCAACTATAGTAAAAAAATCAATTAAAACTGTTAAACTTGCTTTTAAAATTCTGCCTGTTAGACTGGTGTTTATGCTCATTTAGTTCCTGGGTATAATTTGCTGCAGAAGGAAGAGGGGAAGTACACAATGACTTGTTGAAATCTCATGTCCTTAACAGGGAGGAATATGATGTTTGTGGTGACAGTTTCTCCTTTTTCTCCTGGGATCCACTTGAGGTCACTTACAAATGTTTCCTAACACCCTTTGACGTATTTCCTCCTTGCTGTGCAGCTCCAGGTTTCATCAGAATTTACCATCTTATGTTCCCTTTTATGTGTGTGAAATAGAACTTTGTTCTCTGTTACCCTTACAACCAGTTTTGTCCTGCTTCAGGACTGCTTTTCATTTTCACTGACCATTAGTGAATTGTTTATAGCTGTGGGGGTCTCCAGTGCTGAACCTGTGCCCCATCTCTTATCTCCTGCCTGTGCTCACACACTGCATCCTGTGTTTCCACTTCTCAAGGCCTCTGATATTCTGCCCAGCCTGTATTTCTGTAAACTCTGTCATTATTAGGTTGTAAATATCTCATCCTACTAAAATAACTACTGCAGATACGAAGCCGTGGTTGTGCAACACAAAGATAAACAGAAGTAAAACAAGATACAGACACCTGCTCAATTAGAGAAATTGCTGCCACAGCTAAATCAGGGTCAGGTCAGGGATGGTCTGGACACAGCAGCCAGAGAGGCCTCATCCCTCAGGTCCTGCAAATTTAACAGCAGTGCTAATCCAGCACAGAATGATTTGGGAGGCATGGGAGTTCTTTAGTGAACTCACATGAATATCCCAGTCTGTAACTGTTCCAAAACTTAGGAAAGATGAGAATGATTTGGGTAAATTATGAGCTTTTTCTCAATGGCCTAAGTTTGAGATAAAATCTTTGTAGAATAAAAGTTTGGCCCAGTTACCAACTGTGAAGTGTAAATACAATAATGGTGTCAGGAAAGGTTAATAATTTTTTCTGTCCCCTGAAAATTAACACTGCATGTGCTAAAATTGGCACTGCAAATTGTGTCACTTGCTGTTACTTGGAAAATGACTCAACGAGGGCCAAATAAAGTTAGAACATAAGAGAAAGGAGTGGAAAAGATGCACAGGTTAGGTGGGTTTATCTCTCTGGGCTTGCAAAGCAAACAGCTGAGGAGCCAGGGAGTGATCAGAAGGAGCCTGAGAGCTGCTAACAGCAGTGACAGGAGGCTGCTGAGATGCTGGATGATGATTTAAAATAGAAAATTTCTGTCCAGCTGGAACCACCTGCATTTGCTTTGCATTGCAGGGTAAAAGTAGATGATGTATGTAATCTCAATAGAGGTTATATATAAGGGTGTCTGAATACCTAAATCTCAACAGGCTGATGTGTAATTAGATGGCAGTGTAAATATTTAGCTCTAAACAGATATCTGGTCTAAATTGATTTTCTATGCAATAAGCGTTAATATATAATCCAAATAGAAGTGCAAGCTGACACGGTCTAAATAGATACATAAGTGTAAACACAGAAGTGTAAATTGAGATAAGACTGACTAGATATGAGATGCAGTTGTAAATTCAGATATATGTAAATGTGTCTGTGTCTAAATAGATTTAAGAGAAAATAGATCTAAGTGAAAATAGGTAACATACATGAAATATAGCTCTTCCCTGTGTTTAAGTAGCTGTGTGTGAAAATGTAAATGGCTCTGCTAGACAAGGGTATTAAAAAGAAAGAAAAGGGTGTTTTTAGAAAGGACCACCCTCTAAATATCTTTTTTGTGTCCCTCCCCTTTACTTCGGTTGCAGGGCTGGGGCTGTGGGCAGGAAAGGGGGAATGTGATTGCTTTGACCCCATTCCTGATGGGGGCAGCCCCAGGTGTGGCCAGTGAGGATGAGGCTGATGATGGGAATGGGACAGCCCCAGGTGTGAGGATGATGGGGATGATGGGACAGGTACAGCCCCAAGTGTGAGGATGATGATGGGAATGGGACAGGGACAGCCCAGGTGTGGCCAGTGAGAATGGGAATGAGGCAGCCCCAGGTGTGAAGATGAGGGTGATGATGATGGGACAGGTACAGCCCCAGGTGTGGCTGATGAGGAGATGGGAATGAGGCAGCCCCAGGTGTGAGGATGAGGGTGATGATGACGGGACAGGTACAGCCCCAGGTGTGGCTGATGAGGATGGGAATGGGGCAGCCCCAGTTGTGAGGATGAGGCGAATGATGGGAATGGGGCAGCCCTAGGTGTGAGGATGATGATGGGAATGGAACAGGGAGAGGCCCAGGTGTGCCCAGTGAGGACGAGGCAGGTCTTGCTGTGGGAAGAGGTTTTGGCTGCTGGTGGGCTCCTGGGCCCTGCTGCTGGTGAAGGGGAACCAGAGGCAGTCCCAGGATCTCTCCAGCCCCAGCATGAGGTGATCTCCCAGGAGTTTGGAGAAGCAGCTGTGTGCACCTGAATTTGGGGTTTTAGCATATCTCAAGAAAGACAAAGTGCCAAAGAGCCAGGCAGGAGAGGGGGGCAGAGCACCTGTGGAGGTGACTCAGGGTGTGGTGACAGATCCAGCTGAGGGCTCTATGAGGGGCTTAAGGGATGGTGGTTTTAATGAACATAAATATGTAAAGCAGTAAGTCAAGTGGGATATAAGCACTAAAGGTACTTGGGACAGGTAGAGTTACAATCTTTCCTCTGCCAGGAGCAGCCATGAGGATCTGGATTTCAAGAGTGGGCCCTGAGAAAGGATGATAATACCTTCCCTTGTGAAGGAAAGCACTGAGCCTCTGTCCATCAACAGCTTTCTCTCCTCTCACCTTTTGTGTGAGAACAATCCCCAGATATATTCAATTTTGGAACTTGGCTCCAAGGGAGGTAGGAATTCAAGAAGGAAAAATAAAACTAAAAAAAATAAACAAACAAGAAACCCCCCCCAAAAAACCACAAAAAGCAACCCCAACCAAACCAGTCAGTAGGAAGGTAATAAGTAACAGGGAACATGATTCAGTCATGAGCAATCATGTCAGATCAAGTGGGTTTTGTTTTTCCTCTGATGTGGCAATGTGCATTTTAAGTAGGAGATGAGCAGAAGACAATTTTAATACTGGTTTTAGTCACCTTTTCCTGTATCATCTGTGTGTGTCCATAAACTTAGGGCCTGGATTATAGCCTAGAGAGCTGGTTAAGGCTCCTGTACAGTGGATGAAAACTTGCTGGAATATGATACTTCACAAAACATTGACCAGAAGTTTGCTGTTGAAATGACAAATACATTTAGAGATATTTCTGCCTCGGGTGCTATTAAATAAACCCATCAGTGGTCCAGGCTGTGGATTAGAGAGGAATTTTTATTCAATATGCAGTTGGGACTGACCCAGAAGTGGCTGAGAGCACTCTGGAAGGCAGCCTGGGAGCCTTCCCAAGGGATGCTCCTGCAGTGTCTCCCCCTAATCCTGGATCAGAAATTCCCTGTGGTGATCTGTCCCCACATTTTGATATCCAGCAGCTGCTTGGCCTGATCTCCGGTCTGTTAACCAGCTGCTTATGGGATGTGATCCCACAGTGTGATAAAATGACTCCTGACTCGTGGTCCTGAGGGATGTGCTGGGCTCTAGGCAGCCAGGACAGCTTTGCTGCCCTTGTCCTGCCTGGGGTCAGGTGGCCCAAACCATTCTGGGAAGCAAGGACAGCCTTGGAGAGAGTAGGGAAAAAGGGAAATTAGGATTTGAGGTTTCCCTCTTCATGGAGGGTGGGAACCTTGCTTAAGACCGTGATTTTTCTAATTAGTGAACTTACTTTAATATTAAAAATTGTCCTGCAGCTTGTGCAGTAGGGAATGGGGGAACTAATATATAAATTAAGGTTGTCTGGAAAAAGTCTCTAGAACGTGCTCATAAAAGCACAGATAAGGATGTGCTACAGAGTTTGGATTTTTATCACTATGGCCACTTCAGAATTCCTTCTTTTTGCTCAGTTTGAGGGAGGTAGCAACAGTCTCACTCCAGTGTGAAAATGGAACATTGTGGTCTAAACTGCCAAAACCCAAACTTTGAACTGCAGTAATTTAATTTCAAACTGCAAGGCACATATCCATGCAATGCTGTGGATGAGAAAAGGGAAACAGGGAGAGGGGGGGAATCCCAACCAGCATTTGGACCAGTGTATGTAGCACACATACAACTTTATGCTGCGGGCTATGAGGCTCATTGCGGCTCCCTGGTGGCTCATGGAAGTGAAGGCATTTTTGAGCCAACATGGAGCCTTTCTACTGAATGTGAGAAGAAGGTACTTCTTAGTGGGAGTAAGAAATAAATTGGTTAAAAGTGAGGATCTAAGGTGATGACAAAGCTCCAACACATCTTGGTAGGCTCTGCTGGAATCCTTGCGTTGGTGTTGAGGCTGGATGTGCAGGGCTCATCCCGTGCTGAGGAGGGAGGGCTGAATTCCTGGATTCTGTTACTGATTCTCGGGGTGACCCCGGGCAGACAATTAACTCACTGTGCTTGGGTTGCATCATCTGTTCCATGAGTATAAGTCCTGTCTCTGTCACGGAGATTTTGTGAGTCCTAATTGTTTATGAAGTGTTTTTAGACTGACACAGCATTACAGAAGTGGAGAATGCAATTAGTCAATGCAGGATGAAACATGGGCCTGCACAGTTGTTTATCCTCAGCATAAACAAGGAGGAGTGGTAATCAGGAATGGCAACTTTTGCAAGAAAAGCTGATTTTTGCAGCAAATGTAGTGAATGCTCTGTGGGGAAAATATGTGATTTAATCTAAAACTTAAAGATACTTTTTAGCCAAAAATTTGGGTTTTTTTCTGATGGAAATGACAAAGCATTATTGTGGGAGACGAGGGTATTATGTCTAAAAAAATACGGCCTTTTAAACTGGATTTACTTGGATGGTGGAGTAGTACATACACTTTTACTACTCCTTAAAATATACTTTTCATCCAAGTGAATTAATGTCTTGAAAATCATGTATTTTGCTTATTTCTGTTGTATGTCAGCTGGGAATGCTGAAAAGATTCTATAATTAGAAGCAAAATAAACACTGGTTCTTTGGAGGGGGCTGTGTCCATATATAATAACCATTAGTTGAAAAATAAAGAAGAAAAGGCTGAGTGTTCCATTTATTTTGGTTTTGCTCCCTGTTGAAGTAGCCAGGTGTAGCCACTTCTAAGCAATTTACTTTGCTTGATGTGTTTCTTTACACAGCAAGCTCTTTGCAGTCACATACAGTGCTTGGGAAATAATTTGGATATTAGGTGTGCATGCTGTTCTTCCCAGATCTTCCCAACCACAACTCCATGGGAATATTTGCCTTGGAAAGAATTTGGAAGTTCTGTGCTTTGAAAATGCTTCCTTGCCCCGCTCAGCATAAATGGTGGGATGGAAAATCTGACCTGTCAGTTTGCTTAAGGACACACACACACACACGTCTTTATTTCAGTTTAATCCCATCAGGTGTGAAAAAAACTTCTGAATGGCTGAGGATAAATAGGAGACAAGGCTGAGAAGTAAAGCTTTGTGTCAACCTCTGTTCATGGTAAAAAGAAGTGTTTCTGCCCTGTTTGAAGTGAAGTGATGGGTCACAAAGGTGATACCAGTGTTGCATTGAGCCATGGCCTGGTTTAGTGACACCTCAATATTTCTTTAGTTCCACTTTGACTTTCTTCAGGAGACAGCAGTGTGTGCAGTGAGAGGGGCTATGGTTTAGGATTTACATCGCTATGGTATTTCAAAAGAATATTAGTTATATTTGTTTTTATTTTTAAGCTTCTTCCTTTTAATTTTTATCTGCATAAAACCTGGCAGACTGGAGGTGGAAAGAGTTTGTTGCTCTGGAGGCTGTTCACAGTCTCTGTTAATCATGAAAACTCAGGGAAAAAAGGTGCTGCACCCAATGTCTGCCAGCTAGAGTCACTCAGAACTGTAAGGGGTTTTTCATTACTATGGCAAAAAAGAAAAGCAGCTGCTTGTCATTTGCTTAACCTTGCTCGGGCTGAATTTAATCAGTAGAAAACATCTGGAACTGATTTCCCTTCAATTTTGGAGTGTCCTGTAATCTGCTGTGTACATACAACTGGTGCACCTTTAGCATTGGAATACTTGGCTAAATGATGTTTTGCAATATTGTTATCTTTTGGAAAGAGAAAAGGAAACAACAGTAATTTCCCAATGAGCAAATATTTGCAGTGTTCTGTATAGGTTGCATCGTTGGTTGATTTTGTGCAGCTGTTGTATGAAATCTATTGATCAGAGTTAATAAATTTCCAAGTGAGTAATACTGTTTATTTGTATTGATTATTATTGGGCCAAGTTCTGAGCTGTTTAGCATTGCTTGACTACAACTGATGAAACAATTTGACCTTGTTACTTTTTTGACAGAATGCAATGTTAAATTATGAGTAAATTTTGAGGCTGTGAAAAGCTTCAGCCGATTATCTGGGAGTGGTTTTGGTTAAAAGTCTGTCTTTCCTGCAGAATTGGGGTGTTGGACTTTTATAATTAGGTATTGATACCTGATTTTAGGTGACTTTTCTGTTAAATAAAACTCAGGACTGACTTGGATAGTTATACCTGATAAAATGGAAACCATTGTTAAAGAGCCACTTAGAGGGAGATACATGGAAAAATGGCATGCATTTAGACAATGTTTTGTGTTCACAATGCATTCCTTCTTTACTAGGGAAGTTGGAAAAACTCAGGTTTTTTTTTTTTTTTCAAATATAAATCATGTTCACTTGCAGGAGAACCTATATATTTTTAATAGAACCACTTTGGAAACCATGAGTGAGTAACTGTCTCTGGAAAAAGCTCTTTCTTCTTAGTGTTCTACTCAGAGAAATTTGCAGTGAGTATCCCAGGTGACTTGGCCATAATTTCTCTGGAAATTTCTCTGGGGTAAAGCCCATAGAAGTGGGGGAAGTTGATGAATTTCTGGGATACCCCTTCCTCTCTCCTTTAACTCCTTTATTATGGAGGTCTCCTACTTTTCCTTCCATGCTCATGTGAGTAAAACTCCTTTATGGCACCTCCTGTTTTGTATTATGGGAAGAATAGAGGTGTGATTAGTTCTACCAAACACAACAGAAAGTAGCCAGCTTGGGAATATAAAGCAGTGCTGATGGCTTTTAAAGCAGTGTATTATTTTAATTAGATTCTATTTTTGTCTTTTTCATCTGTAATAGTGATAATCCACCATAAAGGAAAAAAAGGCTCCTGGATTTTCTTTCTTTCATCCTTGCTGACGTGGACTTGCTTCTCCCTGTAAAAGGAGAATAATATTTTTTTCCCCTTTGGGTAAGGCGAATTATGAGAACATCTGTAATGCAATTCTGATAACTAATTCCTGGAATTCTGGCTCGCACACAGCCTTGTCCTGAATCTGCCTCATGAGTATGTAAACTGCAGCCATGGTCTGACCCTTTGGGTCTGTTTGTGTTCCTTTAACTCTTATACTGTGCTGAGCTCTCAGAACTTGATTCCAGTTGTAAAAAACCCAACAAACCTGAAGCAGCATAATGCCAGTGTTTGCTGCTGGTGGCTTTTTCATACTGTTTTTAATGGGGTGAATCAGACCGTGGCAATGGGATATCTAGAGCTGGTTGTACTAATCCAATTAAGATCCTTTAAGGTCAGGTTGACCTGGGTCTATCCAAGACTAACTTGTGTTGAATGAGCTGTCCTGGACCAAGGGCAGCCCTAGATAAAGCCTACAAGTTTCTCCTGCTGTTTATGTGAGGACCTCAGGTTGGCTCCTGTTCCTATAACCTTGTAAAAGAGAGAGGACAGAGAGTGTGCACTGGATTTTGGTGTATGCAGGGGTCCAGTAGCTGAAGGCTTTACAGGGATAAATTTGAAAATCCTGATGAGCAGAAAGCATGCAAAAAAATACACTCAAGCCTGCCTGGCCATGATAAAGTGTGTTAAATAGGGTCTTGTTGCTTTTCTGGTTTTGATTTTTTTCTCCTGAGGAAATGGGATCTCTGGAAGTTCTGTGGTTGCACTATTTCTAGTGAGGTAAAATCACATTGATTGATATCACAGTTAAGTCTGTTCACAGGTCAGATGAGCAAAGTCACTTTTAGCTAGATATCTACTTGGGTGAGGTCATGATGGCTTTTGTGGGGCTTCTGCCTGGTAAAGACCTTCAACTTTCATTATTTGCTGTCATCTTCTGAAGTCTCCTTAAATGAGTAAGGATGTTCTTTGCTAGATAAATTAATGCATTAGTGTCTGCCAATCTTGGATGTGAACTGGTTGAAGTGGAAAGAGCCTGAGCTGAAACACTTCCTGGACTTTTCTTATAATTAGAGAGCAAGGCAATTTAAGTTGGAGTCAGTTAAGGGGCTGTTTAAGTAGAAATTTCTAATAAAATAAATTTGAGAAAGTTTATTGCTTACTTTTTGATAGAGTTTAATTCAGAATAAGGCTTCTTAAGGAACTCTGATGCTGTCTTCTGCTTCCTCTTTCATTTCCACATCTCCCCTCTCAGCACTGAATGGGGTTTTAGTGTTGCCACTTCCTAGGGGTGCAGGTGACACATCCAGAGTCTTCCCTTTTCCTCCCTGCATTTCACTGCTGCTGTGCCTGAGCCAGGCAGTTTTTCTCTGCACGAGATGGAATTGTCAGAGATTTTTCCAATGTTTATCTTGTTAACTTCTCTGCCAGCTGTCTGGAGAAATTGTGCCGGGGGAGATAGGGCATCAAGGAGGAGATTCTGTGCCATGTAAGCAGTCCCCATCATCATCATCATCATAACCTTTGCAAAGCCAGAAATGGTCAGTGCTTTACACCCACCAAGTGTTCCAACCACCTGTAACTTCCAACCCATTTAAATCTGGCTCTCAGATGGGGAAAGAGCCTTATCCAAATCTGGATAAGGGAACACTAAAGCATTTATAGCAAAGGCAGCTCATAAAGGACCAGTTTAGGGGACATCTGGGAGGTGTCCCCAGTAGCAAAAATAGTGCTCAGAATAAGGAAATAATTGCACAGGAACATCAGTGGTAAGGAAGGGGGAGGTGGGGAATGAGGCATTGATTTCTCCCTATTGATCTGAAACCAAATCTTTCAAATCCTTGGGTGAAACTTTGTGCTGCCAAGGCCCTGAATGGCAGTGACAGTCTTGGCTCTCAGTGCTTTGGGGTTGTAATAGGAGTCTTTGCATTAACTTCCCCAGAGCAGTAATTTACCTCTTGGGCTGTGCCTTTGCTATTTCCAGAGCCTGTAACACCTTTCTCTGAGAGTTTATTTGAATGAAATTAATTTTGCTTAGGTCCTACCTTTCTAGGGCTGTGACATGCTGCTTCAATAATGTTGCATATTTTTTTTTTTTTTTGTCCCTGCAGCAATATTAAGAGTGTGGGAGGCCACTGCATGAATATTCCATTCACTGGGCAAGTGAGCATTCAGATCTGCACTAAATCAATGAAAACAAATTGTGATGTTTTCTGAATGCCATAGGAACAAATTTATTGTGTCAGAAGCCCCATCAAGGATCCTTGGATACCACCTCAGTCCTGGAAAGTGCAGCCCTTAGGAATTTCTGTGTGAAGCCAGCACTGTTTTTGTCCTGTCCCTGAGCATCTGCTCTTTACCTCAGCTGGAGACAAGGCAGTGCATGAAACAGTTCTTTGTCCTGGTCTGTTATTATCTGACATTAGGCCACCCCAGCTGGGGTTTTTTTCTGTCTCAGCAGTGGTACATACCCTCCTGGGATGGCTTGTACTCTGCATCTGGGTGGCCATGGAATCCTACTACCCCCTAAATACACCTACCAAAAAAAATAGATGCTCATCTGTAATGAATTATCATTTTGTCCACATTTAATAGATTAAGTGAAATGGTTATTTCAAGTCACTAATGAATGAATACTTGAGAAGTCTTAAATATTCATTTTGCTGGATAAAAAGAAGCTCAATCTTGAGCCATCTCTTATTTCAGAAACAAATGGATTTGTTGGCTTACTTAAAACAGCGACTTAATTTTCTGTGAGCTTTTACAATCTAAAAAGAAAAATATCCAAGTGCTCTAACAAAGTTATTCTAGAGAAACTTTTATTCCAGTTATGATATGATTGTAGTAGATATTATAGAACGCGATGGAGCTTGGAACTCACTGCTTGGATTCTCCACCCAAATTATGACACTGAGTGGTATCTAGATCTTTAATGCCACAGAAAGTGGAAGGGAATATTCTGCAAGGGTTTGCCTGCCAACAGATAGTAGAGCATCTTTGGTTGGTCAGTGACACAAAGCAGATTGTTCTAAAAACATTTGCAATTTCTGTCATCTTGGCAATGTGTCTGAAACAATTAATGTTGGATGTTGGTTAGAAAACTAATGGATTTGGATGGATGGAGTAGAAACCAAATGACACTTTTTTTTGTTGTTGTTGCTGTTGTTAAAATTAAAATGTTTGGTTGGAAATCAAGATGGTATCATGAATTTGGGTTTTCCCCTGATGGTTCTGTTAGGGTTCAGCATCTGTAGTGGCATGTTTCCATAAAAATAAGAATTATGAGTATGATAAATATAAAGATTAAGCACTAAGAATGAGAATTGGGCCATGTTATTTTCACACATGGCAAAGATGATTTTGTGTCTCAGTCCTCAGTAAAGTGGTTTAAAGAAGCTTGGACGGAACCAAAGCCTTATACTGGGGCTTATGGGGTAAAAAACCACATCTGTTGTAATTTGTACAGTATCTCCTTTCCCTGAAGATGTTGATCTCAGTCAAGTCACTCCTGAAATTCAGCATTCATCCAGATTTCTCTCTGGGACTGTCAGAATTACAGCCAGTCTGTGCTGCACTGACCTGTGTCCAGCAGTCTCAGCAGCAGTAGGACTTTTCTGCTTCCCAGGGCTTCCTTGCCCATCTCCTCAGCAGGAACATTCTGTGTCCCCTCAGGTGCACTCGGTGGGGACAGAGGGGCACTCACACTGACAAGGGCAGGGTTTGTTTGACAGTGAACTTCTCCACTCCCTTCCTGCAGGTCCCTGGGAGGAGGGAGAGAGGGGCTTTGTCTCCTAACATCTCTGTGGTTCTCACTGTCACAGAAGAGCCATGGCCTGCTGCCAGAGGTCACCCTCAGTCCCAAGAGCTGCAGGGCACAATCAAATGTATCTCCACAAGGTCATCAGTAAAGAGAGACTTTAGGTCTCTGACTGAGGGTGTGTTCTCCCTCAGGGTTGTTTTAAATATCACCATTCCTTTGTCATATATATTTTTAGATTACTATTGGAAGAGTAGAAGATGTAATTATTCTGGGTCTTCTCAGAATCTGAGTTTCAAAACACTTGAATTTTAATGGTAGCAGCAAAAGCTTAACAATTTCTTCAGACTGTTTTTCAAGTTCTTTAATTATAAATATTTTCTAATGGAAGTTCTGAATAAGCAGCCTGAGGAAGTTGGAATTAATAAAGGATACACATCCCAACTGAGCCCTGAAGTACAGAATTGAAGACCCCATGAATTTAATTTTAAATAAAATGTGATCGGTTAATTTGCAGCATTTGCAGGAAGATAACTTATTGTAAGGGAGGTTTGTGCTTATAAGATGTTTCAGTTTGAATTCTATGATCTGTAGATCTGTCAGTCAAAATTTTTATAGCATTGTGTACACATAATAATGGCTGCTTTGAATTATCTTTTTAACAGTTATAGCTTGGACTCTTACTCAAAGTACTGCCCTACCTAAAATATCCTCACATTCAAGATTTTAAAAATCAGTATTTGGAGCAAATATATTTTTACTAGCGAATACTCCCATAAAATGTTGTTTCTTTACACCTGGAATGTATGAAATAACAGCTGAAGCTTTAGTTAGGAATAGTTTTCATTTAGTGCAGTCAACAGCTGTGGATTATTTTGTTCAACTTGTTTTGAGCTTAAGGACAAACATGGAAATTATTTCCTCTACTATTAAGATCTACTTAATTTACAGATTTTTTTTCAGTGTGGAACAGGCAGGTTGGTAACAATATTGTGTGTATTGAATTCATGATTAACCCTAGTAAATAGAGAAATTGTTCTACAAGGATTCAGTTGTGGGAGGGCAAGAACTGCCTAAGACCAGCAAATAATTGTGGCATTTTTCATTGTAATTACAATTGGGTTTTGTGTTCTTGTGAGTCAAAACATTGACAACAATTCAGAAGATGTTTCTGTTTTTACTCTCACTGCAGTTTGTATGCTTTTACCATTAACAGTCATGAAAAATAAAAATGTTTTCAGACTGGTTTATTTTCTTTAATAGCCACACTAAAACTGTACTTCCTTGTTAAAATAAACACTTCTACTATAATGGCAGTTCTGAATCCCATAATGGAATGTAACTCTATATATTTATATTACATGATACATTCCCTATGCGTAATTCTAAGAGTTTGTATGTGTTAAGAGCTCTCCCTGCAGAGCTAACAAGCTGCCAAATTACATTTCTCTATTAATTGTTTCAGTTTAAGGTCAAGTTCTTCTTGTCCTTAAAAAAAAAAAAAAAAAGGGTGAGCAATGTAGAAGGATCACTTTGAAAGCTATTTTTGTCTTATTTTTCTTCACTGTTATTGCTGTACATTTGGTTCTTCAGAATAACTGAATGAACAGTCAAGTATTTTCAAGAGTTAAATGCATCTGTATTGGTGACTTGAATTTGGTCTTGGAGAGCTGATCTCTGACCATATTCACAAGGTGTAGATGGTATCTCCAGCTCAAAAACATGTTAAAAGTACTTGTGGGCACAAGGATCGTGTCAGATAAGAAAAAGAAACAGGCTATTCTTAAGAGAATAAAGAAACACTTGTCAAAATAGTTTGCTGTAGAATATTGAGAAACTTTGCTCTCTTGGCATCATTTGAATACAACTTGTTCAGTTAGATGCTTTCCCAAAGGTGTCCTGGTCACATCCCTCCTGGAGCAGCTATGGCAGCATTTGGGCCTCAGGAGATCATGAAGAGCAGCTCATTTCTGTGTTTTTCCTGCTGTCATAATCCTCCTGCTGCGGCCATGAGGCACAATTTAATAGCTATTAATTAATATATCTACAGTTTGATAGCTATTAATTAATATATTGTGGTAGTCACATACTCTTTGAACAGAGAGAGAGACATAATTCTCTCTCTCCCAGGATTTTTCCTGGGGAAGGCAGTGAGAAGCTCAGAGAGAGAAGAGAAAACAATTATCTCTATTTGCTGCTCCTGTTGTTAGGCACATGTGGAATGTGTTATGGAGATTATTCACTGAAAGGGATTTGTTAATTGGACTCTGCTGATGGTTATTTGGACTGATTGACCAATTGGAAAAAAACTGTGTCGTGACTGTCTAGTAAGGGTCACAGGTTTTTCTTTAGTGTAGTTTTAGTATGGAGTATAGTGTAGTATAGTATAATATAGTATAGCTTAATAAAGCAATTATTCAGCCTTCTGAAATCACTGGAGTCATTACACATTATTCTCTGGCTGAGGATTGTCCTGCATTGATAATATATGATAATATATCTACTGTGCAATTCACTCTGTGGGTGTCTCTGATGCTTCCCTTCCCCAGCCAAGGAGGAAAATGTGTTTTCTGGCCTCTTTGTCAGACCTTACCCACTCATACCCTCCACATCACCCCCACAGACTTGAAGGAGTTCGGAAATCCACTTTTTTTTGTGTATCTTTTGAAGAAAGAGCTTTCATTAAAAAAAAGGAACTACTTTTTTTCAGGAACAGAGCCCAGGAGAGAGGAAATGTTAAAATAAAGTTGATCCTGTATTTTAAGAGATGGGAGATTTCTGTGATTTGGGTTGAGAATGAGAAACTGCTGTAGGATTCAGTTCCTGGAAATCCACTTTTTTTGGTGTATCTTTTGAAGAAAGAACTTTCATAAAAAAAAAGGAACTACTTTTTTTCAGGAACAGAGCCCAGGAGAGAGGAAATGTTAAAATAAAGTTGATCCTGTATTTTAAGAGATGGGAGATTTCTGTGATTTGGGTTGAGAATGAGAAACTGCTGTAGGATTCAGTTCCAGGCTGCCTGTCTTCTTTGTTTTGAGGCCCTTCCAAGCCAAGCCATGATTTTGCCATGCATACTGGTCAAGAATTTGAATATTGACTGCATGGCTGTAGGTTGTATGTGATCCAACTGCCTGGATGCTTCTCCTTCTTAAAGGAGAAGGGATGGATTATGGCATTTCAGGAGCCAAAGGAACTCTTGCCAGCCACAGATCTTTTTCCATGCATATGGAAATGCCCTTAAAGCCTCTACTTCTTACAACAAAACTTTTGCCTGCCAACTTACTTAGCTGAACAGGCTAGAAGGTCCCAAATGCTTTGGATTGGAAAGGACCTTAAAGATCATCCAGTTCCAGCCCTGCCATGGGCAGGGACACCTTTGACTAGCCCAGGGTGCTCCAAGCCCCATCCCTTCTATTGAGAGTCATTCCCATGAAGAAAACAGAAAACAAATCATGGGTATAATGCAAGCAGAAATACAAAAGTTAAAAATATCTAGATTGGTAGCTTTAGTTCTGTGTTTTTATGAATGCTTTTATCACAGCACACTCAATAGGCATTTAAAAAGGTTTTTCAGATTAAATTGGCAAGGAAAATCTGTGCTTGCTGGGTCTGAAAGGGGTTGGGCTGAGCCCAGTGGAGATCATAGCTGGGTATTTGAGCAGACAGTGAGAGGCACCAGCACTGCAGGGCTTCTCTCCTGGGCTCCACTCATCTCCAGTTCCTTTCTGACAGGTCTCATCTGTGCAGGATCCTTGCAGCTCTTTGTGCACTTGGCCCCTGAGCACTTTCGGAATCTGCCAACAAACCTGCTTGTCCGAGAGTGCCGAGCATTGCACAGCTTCAGCAGAATGGACACTTGCTTACTCTACAAGTTATTCCATGCAGAATATTCAGTTGGATGTTTTAGGCTGATATGCTGCGTTTAAAAGAGTTGATTGTGAAATATGTCTTCTAAAATGGATATATTTATGATGCTGTAGAAAATGTTTGGAGTTTGTTGGGGTTTTTTTTGTTTGGTTTGTAGTTTGTGGGGTTTTTTTTCTGTTTGGGGTTTTTTAATGTGTTTTTGTGGGTTTTTTGGTGTTTGTTGTTGTTGTTTTGGGTTTTTTATTTGTTTGTTTGTGGTTTTTTTTGGTTTGGGGGGTTTTTTTTTGGGTGTGTGTTACGTCCTTCTTCTGTGCTAGGTCTGAAAAGGATGTTCAGGCAGCTGGGTAGGTAACACATCCTCATGTGCATTCAAGAGTACGTTTAATTGTTTCTCTCTGTCTGTTTTCCAGCACTACATGCATTTTTCCAGTGCTACATGCCCTTGTGATTTTCAATAACGTGTTGGTATTCATTTACATCTCTGTGCTGTCCCATCAGCCCTGTAATGAGTGATTGAGTTCCAGGGGCTGTAAAGCAGTGTGTAATTTGGCCTGCAGGCTTATCTAAACAAAAGAATGTGCAACAAATAAAGGCAGCATTAGTGCATTTTGAGTGCTGATTGTTTCAAATCAGATACACAGGAAACCAGATGTTGAAGTTTATCTAAAACACTTGCAGCCCAATCTGTAACTACAGCAGGAAGAGTGCTCAGCACTTTTTGCATGGGGTTAGCAATGTGTCTGCAGCAATACAAATGTATTCTTATTCCTCAGTTCACCTTTTCAGATGTTCTTTTATTTCTGTTCTCCTTGCAAACCACTGCTTAATTAATTTTGGTGTGATTCTGCAGGTGTTTTGGGGGCAAAATGCAATTCTTGTATATTGTCCTGAATTTAAATCAGCCACATCTTGAATGATGATAAGAAATTTAGGTGCGTAAAATTAGGTACAGAAAATAGCCTGAGCTTTTTTAACTGTACTTGTAGCTCTAAGAGTTGTGTAGGGAACAATGTGAGTATGTGGCATTTGCAGATGGCTTACATTTGAGTGTATGGTAAGGATGTAAAATCATTTTGAGCAGCTTCAGATGCTCAGGTTTGTAACAGTTTTACATAAAAATAAAATAAAAAATATCTTTATTTGGAGTAGTACTGACACTACTCCTGACACTACTGTAGCTTCACACGGTAATGAGGAAAAGCTCTTATAATCTTGGTAAAGAAATTACCAAAACTTCAAGCTAATGATATCTTACTGTATTATTCCAGCGTGACTCCTCAGAGGAGCTCAAATGCCATTTGCCTGCTGAGATGAATGATACTAAAAGCAAGTTGAAGAGGTTTTTAAAAGCAGGCTGGTGTTGAGGTGTCAGACACGTCCAGTCCTCTGGGCTGTTGACTTTGCTTTATTCTTCTGAGGAAAGTGAGGATTTGGAGATGTCCCAGTCTCGGCCCCAGACCAGTTTGCCTCTGTGCAGCTTTACAAATACTGTATTTTTAGTGAGGTGATACAAGTTCCTGACACAGGAAAGTAGACAAGACATAGCAGTGTGATCTCACAGGCTGTTCATCCCTGCAGATAAAGGAAGCATGGTTATCCCAGGGATTTTCTGTCAAGATGCAGCCTTACCTATGAAATTAAATCATATGTTTATGTCCTGTTTGTTGATGGTACCGAGTAGAGCAGCCTTGCATCATGAGAGAGTTTTAACTGCTTCTGATCTGAAAGTGATGAGGAGACAGCAGCACTGAAGGAGCAGACCTGCTTTTTTTTTTTACCTTCTTTAACTGAGAAGAGGATAGTGCAACATCTTCCTTGTTATTTTGTCCTGCTGTTGACAGGCATTGGCAGTTTGGGAATGACCACAATAGTGCAGTCATGTTTGTTGTTGCATTTCTAATTTGGGTACTTGCCTTTTCCCCATAATACAAAGTCAGAAGTTAATGGAATATAGATAAGGGCTCTAAGGTTAGATAAAATATTACAAAAAATACCTCTGGGTTATGTTTTGATATGTTTATTTTATTACTTCACCATTTTAGAAATTAAAAGTATATTAAACTTAACTTTCTTTTTGCTGTTTGATTTAATCAGTTTCTCTGTTTCGAGGCACCCTGGTTTTGTGGCATCACTAGAATTTGTTGTAGTGTGCTAGATACTGTTCTGTATTTTCAAGTTGCTGCTTCCAACTTTTCATGCTCATAAAATATTGTATATTTTATGATGAAACCAGCACAGCTTCTTCATACTCTAAGTAGTAACACATGGAAGGGAGGGATGGCTTCTCTTCTTTTCCCTCTTCATATTTCCTTGCCTCCCCTGCTTAATACTCTGCAGCATCAAATGTAGGGCATTAATTCCCATAAAGTCAGTTTGGACAAGGAAATCTTATGAAAATAAATATAGAGAGGGAAGACAGAGTTGTTCTGGCTTGAGCTGCAGCTGCTACAAACTACCATCTGTAGTAGCTGGGCCTTACAACTTGGAGTTTTATTTCTGGAAAGCATCACTGCCATGTGTTGAATGTATCATAAGGCTCCATATTTCCTCAAAGTGAAAGCACTATCATGAATGATTATTATTAATTACTTTATTTCTCAGGAGCTTACGGCTTCTTGACATTAAAAAAGAAATTGTCCCTTTTAGTGTGATTTTTGGGAATTTTGATTTATGACTGAACATTGCTGTCTAAATGAGTTTTGGAAGTTCAAGGAAAGTGAGTTAACTTCAAAAACTGAGTTGGTTCCAGAATGAGTGTTTTGAATAAGAAAATAACTGCTCACAATTCTGACAGTCACTTAAAGGACAGAAAATATTTAGAAAATACCATGTGTTACATGCATTTACCATTAGTATTCATTTATGGACCAGAACATATTATTCATGTGTTAATATTTTAAAGCAGAAGCACATAAAATGAATGAGTTCTAAAAGCATAGAGGGAAATCAGTATTAAACGACCTTTTTTAGGGTTGCATGGATAAAACAAGAATTCTCTGGTGATAGCTTTAATACTTTCCAAAATTAATGCTTTGAATTGAGTCAAGTGACTCTAAGAGTAGTAGGGAATCTCAAATCTCACCATGCAAATATGATGAGCCTCTGAGCTGTGATTTCTGCTTTATCTTGATATATTAGAGCAGCACTTCTGTGAGCAGTTCTTTTTTCTCTTAATACTTTTGAGACAAATCTAGTCTGCAACCAAAATGGCAAAAATGGTTCTGTCCATGGATCTGACCATGGGAGAGCAGAGGGGAAGTGGTGAGGCAACCTCCAAGACGTGACCCAAATACTTAATTTTATGGAGTCAAGTACACAAGTTCCATTCAGCTGATAAAATCAACTACAGAGTATGTGTTACGCAACTCCTGTTTGTGTGGAATTCATAATCACATCATTGTGTTTTTCCAAATGCTAGCAGGAATTAAATGTGCCCCCCTTGGGGAACGGGACTGCTGCCGATAATGACAGCAGTCCTCACCAGCGGGAAAATTTGAGTGCTTTTGCTTTATGTAAATGCACAACAGAAGCTTGTCCTGCTTGTGTAGGTAACCAAGCAGAGGTTGTTAAATCCCAGGGTGAGGTTCCCCACATCCCAGTAGAAGGTCCCTGGTCAGAGGGAAGGCTCCAGGTGCACCTGCAGGAACAGCAGAGCTGCTCAGCACAGCACATGGGAACAGTGAGGACACGAAGGTTTGGGAGCTGGCTCCTGCTGTCGTCCACCCTTGCTCACAACCAGCATGCTGTGGGGCACATTGCAGTAGGGAAAACTTCTCAGAAAAGGAGCTAGCAAGCCAAATGTGAGAAATTAGGGTTTTCTGGGCTCTTTAGGAGTGCCTGGATGCTGATTGCAAACAGGGGTGTGATGAGCAAGAGAGGCGTTTCATAAAGCAATAACAGACCAAACCCCTAAAACGACAGGACTAAAATATAATCTTATAACTTCTCATGGCAGATGCATTGCAGTAACTTTAGTATCTATGCAGTGCTATGAAGGAGGCAAACTGCCATGAGTTAACTAGGCCCTGCTCTGACCCTTTCAGCAGTTCATTGTGGAGTAGGAATTGATAGCAATGCAGAGTTTTCCTGTTCATCTGATGTGCCTTAAATGGGCACAGTGACTTAGCTCTGCCTTGGCCCACTCCCAAGTTTTGCTAAGCTCCTATGAGGAAAACCTGACTGTAGCTGAAGCCAACACTCCCCCAGTTGAATTTTGCAGTCACGACCATGTGCCATGTTACTTGTTCAGAGATTGGTGCTTCCCAAAGCCGTACTTCAAATATGGGATCTGTGTGCTTCAAGGCTTTGTCTGGCAAAGTAGGAGGCCACATAGTTCTCTTACAGGAAAAATGTGTATCAGAACAAATGCAGAACTGGCAGGTTTCACAAAACAAAGCTCCTCTAGAACAGCCAAAATGTTTCAGTAGTGCTGGGAGAGCACCGAAGTTCATGCTCCCAGTGCCAGTTCATGCTCCCAGTGCCAGGAAAATTTGGGTTTCCCCTGGAAGCACAGTTTATTTGTGATTAAATGCAGCAGAGGTAAATAAAATAGCTTTGTTATTTTATGTCCTTTGTCAGTGTTCAGTTACACTGTTTGATAATTCTTTTCCATTTTCATTCCTTGCCACTTGGGTTATGGCTCTCCCAATAGCAATCTCTGGTGTTGTGGGCTTTTTAGTATTTACCTTGAACTTGAATGAAATCCAGCTAAAGTGTTGTTCTGGAATTAACTGGAGATTTCAACAATTTCATTTCCTAAGAGGCAAGGTTTCTTATTTCGGTCATGTGGGTGGTTATCACAGCATATACCAGTGGCACTATTTAGTCTTTACTTGTTATGATGCTTAATTTTAGTGTTTCACCCACACACACTTATTTTTTCTTCCCTTGAATTTGCATGTGTCATCCTATGCTTTTTCCAAGTTGGACTCTGTCAGCTCATGTGCTACGCTTTCAAGGATGATCAGAATTCAAATTTATAGGTAGCTTCCTTAGAAACTGTTAGAACACCAGGAATCATGAACGAAATTTCTTTTAGATCAGAGCAACTTCAGCTAGATATACTTTATAGCTTTTGACCCAAGTTATTGTAGGAAAAGATAATGAAGAGAACTTGCAGCAGAAATAGCTTTTGAATATTGATGCATCTGAACTTAGAAAGACAGGTGCAGGTACACCACACATGTATGATGAAGTCAGCCCAATATTGGATGGAAAACTTTAGAAAACATTGGATTTTTACCACTTACAGGGCCAGCTGCACTTGTCTGATTTTTGTAGTATCTTAGTGAATTCCTTCATTAGTTGGCCATTGTATGTTTTCCAAATCTGCAATGGACTTTGTACCTTTGTAAGACTTAGAACATGAGCTAAACTCCAGCACAGCTTGTATCCACCATGGTTATCATGCAGAGCCAACTGCATCCAGCCACCTGAGGCTTCCTGGTGGGAGAAATTTGGAACACTGGTGGTTATGGTGACCAGAGGGCACTTTGGTTTCAAGTATTCTGTTTGTATGATAATAGCATTTGAAATAATAGTTTTGAAGGTATTAAAGCATACATATCAAATGGTGTTGAATGAGGAAATGGAAATCTGATAGTTTGTATTGTCCTGCCCACATCAATATTGCAGAGGTGGTGAATTTCTGTTCACAGGGGACAGCCCTCAACAAGACAAACCTTTCCTGAAAGAGGTTCCTTTTGTTTGAACTATTTATGTGCCTTGGCAAGAACTTGTGTGTTGGTCTCCCTAATGTATTATGACCTCTTTGCATCATTTGTGCAGTGAGAAGACGCTTGGAAGGGCACACCCCAGACATGTCACGGGCCAGCAGCTTCACTGATGACATTGACCTGGTACCCGAGGAGTCCCCGCTGCCAGCGGCATCCGACGTGGCACAGTGAGTGAGCAGCAGCTCCTTAGCTGATCACTCAAATGCTCATTGACAATGAGGGACACCTTTGTCACTGAATAAGAGCTATGCTTCTGCTGGCTGGCTGCACTTGAAGTGATTGTGGATTTGATCTTGTTTAACTAAATGTGAACATTTCCTAGTTTAGCCTAAAGTTTGGTGGAGGTAGCCAGATGCTTGGAAAGGCAGCACTGCTCTGTGGTGGGTGGCTTGCAGTCTTGGTGTTTTTGTTTTCCCACTTTTTAAGGCAGCTGAAACAGTTTCTGAGAACTGTGAGATTTACAGACAGTTTTATACTTATAGACTGCCCCATCAGTTTAAACTCTAAAGCAGTCCTAATATGAATTGATTGGACGCCTAAATGAAATAGTCATTTATAGATACAACCTGAAAATAGAAAGGCTACCTCATGTAATATTTTTATAAAGCAGGCAAAATTTTAAGGAAATTATGTTCCACAAATATGAAAGTGAAGTTATTGTCCAGGACAGAAAATCCCCATCAGGGAGCTCACTGCAATTGTTGAGTTGTTGCTTTTACTTGGCTTTGGAAATATTTCTGGAAATAAAATAATCATTCAGGACAACTTTATATTGTGTTTTATCAGGATCTTGAGTAATCTTTATGCTTTTGTCCTGTAATATACATGTCCTGTTTTGGGCATGGGGATTCTGGAGTAAATTTCAAATGTAAACCAAAGCCTTAAAACACAGAGGAAGGCCTGGATGGACCAGAACATCCAGGTTATCAATGTTTTATCTCCCATCAGAAACCAATAAAAATAATGCTGTGAGGAGATCTCCTGAGTTAGCAGGCTCGTGAAGGTCTAGCTGGTATTTGGATGTTATCATTAACATGGTAATGTTGGTGAAAAACTCACCTGAGATCACTCTTGCAGGAGAACATCTGGGCTTGTCACTGGAAAAACCCTTTATCTGAGGCTAAAAAAAAAAAAAAAGGCAAAATAGAAAGAAAAAAATTGTTGCTTGCCTTCAGGTAGGGAAAAATAACCACAGTGTTGTTCAGGATGAATTTGAAAGCAATGTGATTCTGTTCTATGGTGTGATTGCCTTTAAGAGGATTTCTTTCACATCCTATGTTTACTTTCTGTCCAGGGAACTCATAGAAATGATGTGTCTGCTACCTCTACAGTAACTGCATTGTGCTTTCATATGGGATATCCTGGTCCTTGTATTTCCCCAACATGTCATATTGGCCTTTCCTTCAAATGAGAGAATTCTAAATTGTTCTATCAAATTGGTCTTTTTTCTTCTTTTTATTCAGCACAGTGCAAGCAAAGGGTTTTGCATTTGAGGGAAAAACCCCTCAGATCTAATCTTGTTTCTACAGTTTAGTGCATGAAAAATGGTGGTATTGTGACTTATGTTTTGTAGTGCAAACTGTACCTGTATTTTCAGCTCCTATTGGTTTTTTAAATGCATTTCTCCCTTGTGGGGAAAATAAGGAGTAGCAGAAAGATAATCAAGTCCACAAATGAAAAAAAAATATGGAGAGATTTTAAGTGCTGTGCTACACAATTTAAAGTCATATACTATGAAATCATTAATTCCTCTTGATCTGGATGTCAGGTGCATAGAAGCAGAATGATCTTGCAACTGAAATTGCTAAATTAAGGCTTCTTACATTCTAAGTCCCACAATAAAAAACGTATGTATAAATTATCGCTTCTAAGTATTAGTAAGAAACTTCAAATGTATAGAAAACATAAGGCCAGAAATTATAAATGTGCCATGTAAGAACAAAGCAAAAACATCATTTCATCTAGTTCTCTGCTTCTACATTGAGTACAGCAGTTTTTACCTCTATCACTGCTCATCTCATTTTCTATGTCAAGATTTTTACCTAGTAGCATGCATTCATTTTAGAGTCAAGCTGATTCTTGAGCAGAAATGTGCAGTGTCTCCTTCTTTAAACTGTGAACTTTATGAGAGAAGCACAGAACGTGTTGTATTTATGGAGCCAGGTTTAAACTCCCAATTTCAGTGCAAACAGTGAGATATTAACACTGTATTTTCCTGACACACAATCAATATTAGATATACTCAGTGTAATTATTTATCTTGTCTTTTGGCAGAAGTGTAAGCAGGTAAGTCTTGGTGTGTGCTGCACTTGCTTTGATGTGTGAGCTTTCCAAAACAGCGTGGCTTCCACTTTTCACTTAATTAGGCCAACAAATCTTCATCCTAGAGTCATAAAAACAGTCAATGATAAAACAAAAACACTTCCAAGAGTAAAATTCAGCCAAAAGGGAGTGTGTGGTTATGTAAGTATATGTGAACGCACAGTGAGCCTTCCCAACTTGCAAAATAAGTGAAAAGTTGGCTTTCAGATATCAGTTCATGCCAGGATCCCACAATGATGACAGTTTCACGTGAGGCACTTTGTGAACTCAAGCTTGACTTTGAGGAGCTGCCAAAAGCTAAAGTTTTGTTTGCCTTCAGCAAGGGTTCTAAGCTACAAAATCAATCCTGCAGTAAACCTTTATTTCAAAGTCTGTCACTGGTCATTTTTCAGCTTCCTGTGTTGATTATTAAACATGGTGCCAGGTCTACAACTGTAATGTTTTGAGGGTTGTTTTCTGTAATATGAACAGTAGATGCTCATCAAGTCTGCTCTGCTGGCTGGATGGCAGCAGAGGTGCTCTCTGGTGACATAAGCTTTGTTTTAGGCCACACGCTCTTGCAAATTCCCTCCATTGTGTGGGAAGGGCAAATGATATCCCAGGAAAACAGATTTCTTACCCTTGATCCTCACTGCCTTAGACAAGCCTCTGTCACATCAATCTGCACGCGTGTAGCAGATTCACATCACAGTAACTCGGGTGGGTTTTGCCAAGCAATCACCAGGCTGCTTGAAAACTGCTGATATTAATGTTTAAGGTGATATTTGACTGAAAGCAAACCAGTTCAATGTGTTGCAGCACTGCCCAGGTGTCAGTGGTGGATGCATCTGGTGTGAGTGGTCCATGCACGCCTGGAGAAGCTAAGCTGCCCTGGTAGAAGCTGTCAGTGAAATCAGGCAGCAAGCTGGAAAATGGAGCTTGAGAGACCTATCTGTAGGAGCACAGCTGCTTTGGATCCCTTAGACAGCTGGGATAGTGTTTGTTTCTGGTGATCTCTGCACAAATGTGAACAACTCCTGAGCCAGGGGACAACAGCATCATATTCAGTTTATAACTGTGTGGCTGCCTGACGTTCTTGCTGGGTATCTTTGGCCCATTTCCTCAGGGACCAAAAATCTCATGTGCTGCTGACCTGAGTAGAGCTCTCTTGGTTTATAATGGCTGCTTCTGAGGTGTCCAAAGCTGAATAAAAATGATGCTGTTAGAGATTAATCAATTCTGACAGATTAAATAAATATATTAATTTCAGTCAGTTGATGAGTAGTTCTATTTTTAGCAAGAAATGTTTGGACTGCCTCACTGCCTTACATAATTACTCACCTAATATTTCAAATTCTTATGAACAGTCAGAAGAGGACTTAATCAGTGAATCACTGGAGTTTTGCAATAGTGAAGGAGAGCCCAATAACTTTAAAACTTAGTATTTTATTTTTTTTTTTATGTCCAGCTGCTTCTATTTTTATTGTGATGACATGAACCCTTGGCCATGACAACATTTTCTGTCATTCACACCAGAGTTTAACCTTCCATCAGGAAAGAGAGAATTTGGCCAATAGACTGCACTGAAAGATTACACCAACCTGGTCCCTGATAGCACAGTCTCAGGAAAAATATACACAGCAGCAGCTTTAGAGGCAGACATCCTGTTTTTGTTTTTCAGAGCTCTGTGGTTTAAAGCTGTGGTGTCTAAAGTTCTTTCCACTGTAAGGAAAAGCAAAAGTCAGAAATTCTCTCTGTCAGCGTGGTTAAGCAGCTGTGGTTGAGTGTGCATTTTGTGGCGCTGGGGTCACAGGCGGGTGAATGTCAGCAGGTCCCTGCAGGGGAGCAGGGCAGTGCAGGAAAACTCTGGCAGGTGAGATGGACACGCAATGCCCACGGGCTGCCCTCAAGGGACAGCTGAGCAGGCACTCCTCAGGCTGGAACAGGCTGCCAGGGAGCTCAGAGTTCCCCACAGGGAAAGTGGGGCTTCATTGCTTCTCATGGGCTGAGAGTCAGACCAGCAGCTGCTCTTCTTGCTGAGGCTCTGGCCACAGCAGAGTCAAGCTGAGCTCAGGAGCCACGGGTTTAATCCAGCCCCGGTTAAACCAGTTCTGAGCAGAGGTTTAGAAAGCATGAAGGTGCTTGTGTTGCAGTCCTGTGTGTGAGGTGAGTGCTGTGAAAATGGCTCACTGCTTCACTTTGAGGTCTTTAATGTAACAGAAGCACAGACCTGACTGTGGAACCTACCTGATATCCACTGTTCCCACCTCTTCCAGTGTTTTTTTTTATAATTTTTTATAATGTTTTTGAGTGCCATGCTGAGGACAGAACTAGTTACATCAGTAACACCTGTGTTCAATGTACATGAGAGTGGGAATTAGGAAGTGTCAAAAGCCAACAGACAATGAGAAACCTGGAAACAAGATGGATGTAGACATGTATCCTCCACTCACGGTACTGTGGGTTACCCCAGGATAAAACTGGCTCTTAGATTGTACAAGGGAGTTTCACCTACAAAAGGATTAGCAGGAAACCCCAGCATTAAAATGTGGTTATTAACAAATCTTTCCCCCCCCCCCCGCGAGGAGGAGGGAAAAGATAGACCTGAGGTGAGGCAAAGAATGCAAAACAAACCTCTTTTAATGGGGGAAACAGACCCCAAGGATGAGGGTGACTGAATGCCCTATTCTGTGTCATCACTGGTGAATCCTGATGCAAAAAGAGCATCCCAAATTAAACTCCAGCTGTGAGCAGGACCTTCTGTGAGGATTGAGGCTTCAGGAATCCAGGGGGTTGGGTTCTCTTTGTTGGTGTTTGTGCTCGCTGCAGGCTGCCTGGAAGAACAGACCAAAGCTGCTGCCCACCTCACCAGAGCTGGTTCTGCAGAGACTGGGGAGTACCTGCTGTGTACTGGGGTGGAAAATCAAATTTGTATTCAAAGGAGGGTACTTCATGGTTAGTCTTAGAATTTTAGCTTTTCTCTTTTAAAACAAGTTTAGGAAATATGTTAGTTTTGTGGGTTTTTGTTGTTTTTTTTAGAGGAAATAGGTTATCATACGATTGGCAGATATGAAATGTGACTAATTTCCTTCATTGCCCACTAACACCAAAATTTTATACAATGTGAATGGGACAAATGGTAAAATTTATGCTAGGCTTTAAAGCTTTCATTAGGTGTTATCAACGAAAATTATAATTGTTAAGCCCTTGAAAAAAGGGATGTTAAACCCATCTTCTTACTTTCAGCCTTCCACTATCTGTAGATGATGGTGAAGGTTTTATCAGAGCCTTAAGAATATTTTTTGTCCTTCTTTGTCTGTGCTTGAAAATCTAAGAGTGCAGCTTGTAACACCAAGCATATTTTCAGTCTTTCTGTTGTTTTGGTGTATCTCTGCCAGCTCTATTTCTCTTTGTATTTTTATCATAAATTCTTCCTATAGCTTATTGCTTTTAATCTTATTAAAGAAACAGTTCACCTTCTCACCAGCAGCTCTATCCCACTGAATATATAATATATAATAAATATATAATATTATATTGCATATAATAGATAATACTATACTGTATATAAAATATAATAAATAATAATATATAACATATAACATATAATCCAGTAGTTGGATAGTGATCTTGTGTAGGCCAATTGAATCAACATTAAACTCATTAATAACACTTCTATTATTAAAATAGTGTTCCTGGGGTAACCCACAGTACCATGAGTGGAGGATACATGTCTACATCCATCTTGTTTCCAGGTTTCTCATTGTCTGTTGGCTTTTGACACTTCCTAATTCCCACTCTCATGTACATTGAACACAGGTGTTACTGATGTAACTAGTTCTGTCCTCAGCATGGCACTCAAAAGCATTATAAATTGCTTCAAAGAGGGATTTTTGCAAGCATCTGTCAGTTCTGACCAATAAAAAATGAGGTAAAATAGTGAAAATTTAACAGACAGTAGTAATTGCTAATCTGGTTCTATGCTTTTTACCATTATATGATCATGTGTTAAATTGCACTTTTTAGCACTACCCATTTTTGTCTTGTCACTTTTAATTTGGAACTCTTTAAAAGGGCTGCCTTGGGATTTATTTCAGCATCCAAAGCATTTTTATTACCATGTAATATGAAAGCAAGCCTGGCATTAGTATAAATTAGTGGCAGTATGCAATAAGCTTTTATAAGAATTTGACTGATTCTGAGGGAGTTTGGAGGTATTTATTCTGGAGTCACGGTGAATTTTTGCTTTTATTCCAAAAGTGAGAACATTTGGCCAGTGGAGGGCACTGCCCCATAACACAGGAGAAACAGAAACTCCTGTTTCAGCTTTCCAAATCCCATTTGTCATTTCAGCAAGCTTACTTATAAACTTAATTTATCTGCATCTGAATTTCCCCAATGTTAAATTGGCAAGTTGCCACACTAAGAAAAGCCCCTACTATACTTAAACATCAGTTTAATGAGCAATTTAACCAACCCCCAAAGGCTCAGCTTGCTGTGGTGGTTAGACTTTCTTTCCTGGAAAACAGACTATAGTAACAGCCCACTGAAGGCTGTCAAAATACGACTGAATGCATATTATCATGTAAATCTCTGTGCAGCAAAATTTCCAGATCTGACGGAAAAGTGTGCCATAAAAAGTTGCTTTGGAAACAGAAGCTTCTGCAAAACATTTTCTAGAATTGAATTTTTTGTCCTCTTAATGACTTTTCTAATAATTTCACAGAATTTTGAAGTGTGAATAAAATTCCTCATGGTAGGGGTGTGAAGTGACTCTGGGATATATGGCTGCAAATATCTGTTAAGAAAATAGTTTACAAAGAATGCATCTGTTTCCAGAAAAAAGTAAAGACTCGCCTGTATGGCTTTACTTTACACAGAAATTATTTGTCTCAGCAGCAAGTCAGCAAATAGAAAAAAGGCATCTCTAACATTTGTTATTGAAAGGGGTGCAAGGAGCTAGATTGGATTCCTGGTCTCTTGTCTGTACTGTGAGGAGAAAGCTGGGGGAGGGCAAATCATATTATCAAGGTTTTGTTTGGATATCAGAATTTGTCAAGGTTTTAGTTAATTATTATTATTATATTATTATATTTAGTTAATTATTATTATAACTCAGTTGTAATTTCCAAGCACCATGGCACATTATAGAGTGCCTCTGTTTGCAGCTGTGATGGAAGTCTGGAAAAACATAACATGAAAGAGCGTTGTTTGCTGAAGGAGACAGTGCAAGCCTTCGTATCAGACCACCCCAGGCTGTCAATGGCAGGCAAAATAAAAGTGTGCCACGTGTGGCACCTGTGTTTTGGGGAGGGGAGGATAAAAAACCTTGGTGGGAAAAGCGTGGTGGCTGCACTGCACAGAGAAGTGTGACTCTGTCCCTTCTGTAGCAATAACCAAGCACATGTTTGCTGTTAGCCCTGATCTGGTGGTTTTACAGTATTTTGTGTTTTAGCACTTCTCCTGTGAGATTCAATTGGATGTGGCTGAACCATGCCTGTGCCTGTTCTAGTCATAGGCACTTGGTTGTGCTCATTGTCTGTTTGTGTAAAATCTGCTGAGGCAAAGGAGAAGCAGGGACAGGAATCCATGGTGTCTGCAGCCTAAACATTCAGGTCATTGCTCAGGTGGTCGAGCTCCATCCGTAAGTCACAGGGTGTGCTTTGCATTGGCAACATTGAACACAAAAAGTACTTTGGAAATTGTTTATACCAGTTGTCCTTCCCTTTCCTTCCATGGCTGCTTCCCTAGGATGCTCCTGTGACCGAGGCAGACCCTCTCTCATACCAACCAAAAGCCCAGCCCTGCATGACAGGGACTGTAGAAGCACTTAGGGTCAAAAAAGGATGGAGAAAAGCTTGAAGGCATGAAGACACCATTTTTTGGGCTAGAAATTTTGGAGGGGAGAGCTGAGATAAAAACCTATCATTCTTTGTGAGGCAGGAAGCTTTCATTTTACCTTAATATTAGCTAAGTGTTACCCTGCTGTCCTTCTGAGCATGGACAGCAGCCCTGCAAGCCAGAATCCTGCCTTCCACTCCAGAGAGTCACTTTTAATCCTTACAGCCTGCTTTCTGAAGAGGTGACATGCCTGTCTAACATGCTGCTCCTACAGACATCATTTCTGAGGCAGCGTCAAGCAGGAAAAAAATTCAGAAACTGTAAGTGAAAGTTAAGAGAGCTCAGTGTGGTTAAGTGAAAAGTTGTGATGGGTGCATTGAGGACAAAAAAAGATAGGAAATAAAACATTATTACAGATATCAGGAACAGTTCTGTAGTTAGAAAATGCAATCTATGTATTTCTTTAGTGTTTCATCATTACCAAGATTATGAAAATCTACTTTGAAACTTTCAAAATAACATGAATAATAATACCTTGATCATAAATGGAAATGGCATAATTTGATGATGATGTTTCACAGTGGAGTTTAAACAAACAAAAATTTGGAGTTATGACTGCATTTCTACCCAGGAAGCAGGCAGACTGTCCACTTAGCCTAAAATGAAAGAAGGAAGACTCTTTTCTTTGTTTTTTGAGTGTTAATTTAGTGTTTATCAAGGGATGCTGCTGTCTTGCCTTATTTGCCAATTTCTAGACAGTCTTATTCTGTATTTACTGGTCAAGTGCCTTTCCTTATTGAAATATAAATAATTGTTCATTTCATTCAGGTGGCTTTTATAGACTTTTGTATGGTGCAACATAGTACCCAATGAAGCAAGACACGCTTGCTTTCACTGCATTAAAGGATACTGGAATTCACATGACATGGCTGAGTTACTGGAGCCACTGCTGTTCTATGGGATGGACTTAAGGCTATGGATTGTTTATGGCAGCTCCAAAAATATTTCTCATGTATGTTTGTGTCTTACTGATTTTTTAAAATTTCCTAAAATACACTTTAAAGAAAAATCTTACAAGGGAAAAAGAAGTTCTTTAGTAAAGCAAATGCCATTTACATCTTCATTGTGTGTTTAAAAACAATGCCAATTCTCTTCTTCAGTGAACACTGAGACCCACTGGTCATTCAGCTGCAGTAAAAGTACCATTTAAATGTAGCTGCTCCATATTTCTGTTTGTCTTCAATAAAATTTAGATGCTTTGCAATGAGCAGATATCTCTGTTAAAACTCTCTTTTGGTGTACAAGATGTTCACAACAAAAGTTAGCAATTTGAGAGATCACCATATATCTTTTCATGCCTATTTTCTTGGGTAGCCCTACCAAAACTGAAGGAATGTATTCTAGACCTGAAATTTCACTCATTTCTACATTTCTACATACATATATATATATATATATATATATATAAAATACCATATTTAATTACACAGATTTAAAGTAATGTTGAAATACTCATAGATAAATCAACACACAATTTGGGTTAAATATTAATTACTCCTATTTCTGTGCCTGGGAGGTAATGGAATTGTTGCAGCCAATGTAACTAACATATGTCTGTGCCTAAATAGCTGATATGTGAAAACTGGTAGATGAAATTGCTGCTTTTTTAATTTGACTATTACATTAATCTCTGTGCTTGAAAACTCTATTTTAATAAGTTACTTCCATGAAATTTAAATTATGGCAATTCTATAAAACCTGATGGTTCCTCATGGATTTCTCAGCTCTGACGCTTTCACAGCTGCACATGTTAAATCTTTTTATAGGCCAAACTTGATGAACTCCAAATGGGACAATGGAAGTTGCTTTTCAGGTTGGATACACTGAAATAGATGCCAGACAAATACCAGTGCCAGTTGCTTGTCTGCTTTTTCTTTTAGTGCTCTGCAATTTGGAGAAGCCATTATACTCTCTCTTTTACTCCAGATTAAATGCCCTATCTCCAGGGCTGCTTTTTCCTCTGCCCAATAATGCTTCTAGATGTTATCACCACCTTCTCAAAAAACTTTGCCCTAATTGCTTAGCTGTTTGTTTGTATTGCTAAGACAATTTATCTCTGGTCTCTGGGTCAAAATGAATTTATCAGACCATTACAGTACAGAAAGCTTAGTATGTGGGCACTGAAGCTTGCAGGCATTGCACGCTATATTGAGCTCTGTTCCTCCCAGTGCTCTGCCTGTTTGCTCCTGGCCTGCTGTAATGGCATTTTTCATAACTCACTGATACTTATCTCCCCTGCTTTAGTCAGCCAGGCTGCCTACATCCAGGCACTGGCTGGAATAGATAATCTTGATGGTCTTTTCTTTTTATTTTTTATTTAGTCAGCTGTCTGCAATATGTGTGGTGCTCATTAGTATAAAAATATGCTTGAAAACAAAGCTCCAAGAGCTCTTGAAGCTGTTCTTATGCTGATTTCTCTTACTCCAGCAGCTGTCACTGAAGGATCCCCTCCAGTGCGTTCTGTGATTTGTCCCTACAGTAATCCAAATCCAATAATACAATGTAAACTGCTTTTCCACATGTTCCTGTGCCTACTTAGCTACTTTGTTATTAAAAAAAAAAAAAATACAAATTGCTTCTAATGTGAAATGTGTGGAATTTGCAGCATTTCAGATAAACAAAGCATGTGCTCTTCCTGTGTTTAGTTCTTTTCTTCTTTTCCTAGTCCTTCAACTCTGTGTCTGCTGTAAATTTCATACTTCATCTCCGAATTTTGGAGTTTGTGGAAGTCTCCATTTGTTCTCCTCTTGACAAAGAATTGTCATTGATTTGGTCTTTTAAATGTAGGAAAAGTTTCAATTTGATTTCTATGCATAATCTTTTCTGTGTAATCTCAAGTGAAAGGCTTCCATTAGTGTCATGTTATCCACCTGCCAAGCTCTGATTAAATTTTAATTTAGAAAACAAGCCTGTAGGTGTTCAGCAAGCAATGGGCAAGAGGAACTTGCTAGCCAAGGAAGGGCTGTGGTACCTTGAGGGTTTTGACTGCAAATCCTTTGTCTGCCCCCTATTGCCGGGAAACCCAGGGTGAGCTCTAAGTAAAATAAGGTATAATTTATTAAGCTAATTACCCCTGCTCTTTCTATGCAGCACTGGGAGGGAGAATTGCTTTGTGCCAAACTGTGTATCAGCAGCACAAATGGGCTGGGCCTGTTCTGTCTTCTCCTGCTTGTCCCTTTGCCCCCTGCAGCTCCTGAGGCACAGGAATAAAGCCAGTTCCTGAGCACTGGGGATTGACTGGTGCAATGTGAAGTGGTGAGGGCAGGGTCTCTTTTTTGTGGCAGAGAAGTGGATAGGAGGTGGGGAGCTTGTGGCTGAAAAGAAGGGGAATGGAAGCAGGGAAAGCAGCACCTGCCTGGATGAGGATTTGAAGGCCTTGCTCCCACCCAGAGCTCCCTTGCACATCTTGCTGGTGACTTCAGAGATCACCTGAGCTCCTCTCAGCTCCTTTCATCATCCATAGCCACCTCATCCTCTCATCCATCCCTGCAGTTTCTCTTCCTCTTGGTGGGGTGGGAGAAGTGTGTGTGTGTGCATGTCTGAGAAAAGCCTGGACAACAAAATTTGTCTTTGCTCACTGTACTGAGGCGCCTTGACTGAGCTCTGCCTTCTATTTCAATGCTCAGGCATCTGAGTTTTGCCTCTAGCTGGTCAACAATCTGCGTTTGTGTCCTCAGATATCCTTAGAATTTTCCCAGGAAGAATGTCTAACATCTGCAGAACTTGGAGAGAAATCTTTATCTTTTGTTATCAGCACATCTCTGCAGCGACCTCGCAGCAGCTCCCTGCTGCATGGACTCGATAGCCAGGACAAAGGGGGCAGCCCATTCCCTGCCAAGTTACAGTCAGCCCTGTAGGTACTTGATTAAACAGAGTTTTAGAATCATATAGGTTTAGAGCTATAACCACATAGATAGCTATTGTATTTCTGTGAAATGTGCCTATGCTTTGGCTTATACCATTCTCTCTTTCCTGTGATACTACATTACACCTTTTTAGATTTCTTTTGTTGCTTGTTTCCTGGGTTGTGAAAGCAAACCAACTGGTGTGCTTGAACCCCTGCATATTTACTTGGAGTCTAAATTTAATTTTATCACTCATGCATAGTATTGAACCCTGAAAATTAAGTCAGAATTATCCTCCTGCTTACTTTACAGCAAGTCTCTGTGTGTGATGAGTAAACACACTGTGGGTGGCCGAGGGTAAAATAAAATTTCAGTGTTTGTTCACAAGGGCAGATTTCTTCCCCTTCAAAAGATAAACACCTAGCCACAGTTTAGTAGATTTTACCATCTGGTTTAATTGATTTTTAAAAAAAAATCTTACAGATGAATGTAGAACTTTTTAAAAAATATTTTGGTATTTTCATAAGCATGTTGTAAAGCTTTGGAGTCCTCTAGTGCTCAAAACACGACCCTTATTTCAGGTGTTTGGATTAAAGACTTTGTCACAGCCCATATCTCAGGCCTCTGCAACTAAATTGGAAATACAAACCCAAAATATATGCCCTTACTTTATCCATTCAGTATTTATATCAAACAAGTATTATACAAGAAAATTATAGCAATTGAGGAAAAAAAAAACCTCAAAACACTCATAGTATTGCGCAGTCATCCTATCTTTTCAGTTGTATCAGCTGAGCACTAATAACTAACATCTCCAAAAATCTCCAGTTTCAGCACTGTGACACTTTAATGCATGAGCTAATGAAGAGCTGGAGGTTATTTAATCTTATCATTGCCTGTTCCTTGTTCAGAAAGTGCTAATCTCTTTCACAAACAAAAGGGGCATGAGCTCATTATAGAACTTGCTATTCATGACATCACCATTCCCCTCACTGCTTCTCCTCTACCTCTCTTTTTTCTTCTAGCACTGTCTGAGCAAAGTAAATAGCAGTGTCAAAGTTCTCCCTGGGCAATGGGTTTCAGCCTGTTCTTTGGTTTCAGTGTTCTTGTTTGGGCAGCAAAGAGACAGTGTAGAACTGTCTGACAATTCAGGTGGGTGACCCCATCTT
The DNA here is from genome assembly GCF_017590055.1 of Onychostruthus taczanowskii. Lineage (NCBI taxonomy): Eukaryota > Metazoa > Chordata > Aves > Passeriformes > Passeridae > Onychostruthus > Onychostruthus taczanowskii. Next base: position 6,312,365 of record NW_024498685.1, read on the forward strand.
CATTCCAGAACATTCTTCCCACTTGTGGCCGTGGCTTCCTTATCAACCTGTTTTAAACTGCCTTAGTTTATTGGGGGGGTAGGAAAGTGAAGGAAGCAATTTAAGTCCAAGGTCTTTTGGTTTACACTGTTAGCTCTCATTTGAGTTCTTTTGTTTAAACACAGCTGGCCTGTCTGGGGCTAACACCCAGCTGTGCTCTGGCAGGTAAAATCTGCAGTCGTGCTGCTGAGGCCAGCAATGGAAGTCCACAAAGGCAGGGAGAAATCTGAGGAACTCTGTGACATGGGACATTAGGCCAGCTCATTCTCCAGGTGCAATGGATTAACTTTCTCCATGGGCTCTCTGAACCTAAAGTATTAAATGGGTTGTAAACCCTGGTGTTTACACTCGAGCTTGTGCTGAGGGGCTGAGCTGCAGCCCAGGAGCTGCCTCGTAGCAGTCACTGTTAGGCAGGATCTGAGGGTCATGTGGGATTGGGAACACTGCACAGCAGCCTGTGGGAGAACACCCTTCTGATCAGACACAAACCACAAAATCCAAAACACAAATGGGAAACAGCTTTTGGGTGTTGTAATTTGTCCTTAATGTTACTGGAGTATCTCTGCTTTGTCGTCCTTGGAGATGCTGAGATCTGTGAACATACATTTTTCTATCACTGAGATATTCTGATAATCAAGTTTAGTCTTCTCTGCCTTAAAATCCGCCCCTTAGTTTTGAGTAATAAACTAAGAGACCTTATCTTAATTTCCTTCATATTGTTATGGAAATATAAAACACAGGGCTTGATCACTACTTAATGCTTGCCATGTTTGTTGTAATGTTCTGCCAAAATGCATTTTCTACCAAATCCCATCTTCATTCCTCTTTTGCAGACGTCATTCTGCAAAGTATCTATGTCTTTAAAAGCAAAGGATGGTAAAAATTGTTCTGGTATTAACCATGGCTATAGGGCTGTTATAATTTTATGTTTTAATAATAACATGGCTCCTATTTTTTGTTGATGTCAATCATCTGCAAGAATGTTTGATGTAGGCAGAATTTAACCCTGCTTTCTAAAGGAATTTTTAGTTTGAGGCAAGAAAACAAGAAGAAGTCTAGCATGAAAAAGTGTTATAAAATTTTTCTAGTTTTCTGTTTGTAGGTCTAAGTCAAGAGAATTTTGAAATGCTGATGTATTAAAAAATGTTGTGGTGCTGGGAGTTCAAGCCTAAATGACTCTGTTTATCCAGGCTTGTAGACAGTAAAACCTTTTATGATTATAAAGACAAGAAATTAACATTTATCTTCAAGTTCTTGTTGATGCCTGTCTGTTCTTAGTCAGTAGCCACATTTTTAGAACAGTAAACCTTTTATTGTCTGACTGCTCTAGAGAATGCTGCTTTCCAAAAGCACAGTTGTCAAAAGTATGCCTGTAATGTTGTGCTAAAAGTATTTTTAGGGGGAGTAGTAAATGATGCTGGCGAGATGTTTTCTTTTGGGGGAAGAATGCTTTGACTCACTGGCAAAAAGTCAAGTGAATGACCGTAGAAGGGCAGAATTTTGTTGTTGATTTGCCAGCAAAAATGAGATGTGAACTCTATGAACTAAAGGAACATGGCCACCTGTCTGGAAATTTGACTTGGGGGGGAAGGGGGATGGGAGGGGGTTGTGCTGTTTTCCTATACGAAGAAATGCTCTTGTAGGCATTCTGTATTTTTGCTTAGTTCTTTCAGTTCCTTGAAGAAAAAAAAAAAAAAAAAACCAAAAAAAAAAAAAAACAAACCAAAAAAAAAACCACCAACTGCTTTTTTTTTTGGTGACATTTTTAGCTTTACTGTGAACATGCTAAAGGAGAATGTCAATTCTTGCAAGTCTGTCACTTAGGGTGACAAGGGGTAAATGTTTCTTCTCTACCTATGCCCAAACTTGCTGTGCTCATTCCATGGTCATGTCAAATGCTTTTAGAAGTACAACAATAACACACTGCCTTTGGAGGAGAACATTCTTCTTCATATGGACATTTTATTTAACAATGATAACCACTGAAATAAAACACAGGACAGTGTAACTTCCAAATACTTTTTAATATTGCTGCTTTTTTTTTTTTTTTTTTTTTTTTTAAGAACTGTATTAAAAAATGTGATGCAAGAGGACTGAAATGGCAATAGAGAAGGGAGCAAAATGAGCTGTTAATCAGCTGGTTAATAGGTAGTAACAAAAGAAGGTTTTATGGAAATTCTATTGAGTCTCAATAAAGGACTAGGGAATGCAATTACAGGTGAATTATAATAAAGACAGTGGAAAGTTAGGCCTCTTTGGACAAAGAATAATAAAAAGCCACAGTTCTGCCTATTTTCTTTTGGTGGGGGGGGGGGGTGTTTTCATGGGTTTATATGAACTAACACAGATTTCTTGCAGAACTCCCATGAGAATGGTGAATCAGAAAGAGTATTTTCATTTCCTTTTTATAATTCAGAAGAAAAATTGATACATGAAGCTTTCTCTAGGTCTTGTTTTGTGGAAGGTGTGGCTCAAGAAAACTGGTTCCTGTGAGTAAAAGACCTGTCTGGGAGGGGACTCTCCAAAAGCTCTTGAGTAACTTAGGGCAGTAAATGGTTGGAATTTTGCTGCAGTTATTAAAAAAGAAGTCACATCAAAAAGTAGAAGTAATATTTAAACCAACAACTTGCCATCAGGACTCTCTCAGAGCTGAGAGTAGATGCCATTCCCCAAGTGATTCACTTTGTTTCACCAGGTCCTTTCTCTGTTATCTTACTGATATATTACAGAAATCCTGACAGTTTCTTGCTCTCAGGGTTGTGGTTTCACAATCAATTTGAAGTGATCTGAGACTGTGCTGCCTCCAAAATATTTGGTTTGTCTGGCTCTTCCCTCTGCCCTGCTGCCTTTCTACTTCCCCTTTTCTGCTTTTCTCAGCACTAGATATTATACAGATCACTTACCTGGTCAAATACCTTCAAAAGACGTCATAGACGTGGCTGAGAGTATTAAAGTTGAAAGGAAATCCTTAATTATCTTGGAACAATTACTTATCTGAAAATAAGGGTTTTTTTCCATGTGGGCTTTCAAGTTTTATGGAACTACACTTCTTAACTTTTAATTTTTAAACCTTTTGACCCTCTTCTTTCACTTTATGTATGAGCACCTCAATGGTATGGTCAGGTTTCTGTTTGTCTGTCTGTAGTTGGGTCAAAATACATTCATTAATGAACTCTACTGAAATGACACACTAAGTTTGTAAACTTCAGTCTGAGAGATTCTCCTCTTCCTTATTTATAAAGTTCTGTTTCAGGATAGTAATGTGAAAAGAAGCAGTTGTATTTGAAGCACGTATCCCAAAGCATCTTGATGTGTTTTCATGCCAGTATTAGCAGATGTTTATGCACAGCACAGAATTCAGGGGAAATACCTTTATATCCACCCAGGGAGTGGCAGACAAAGAAGGAACTTCAGCTACAGTGTCCTGTGTCAGATTTATCTCTACAGGACAACAAGACCATTTTATAAATTCACCAGCTGGGCTTTTTCAAAGAGAAAGAATGAGAATGAAAAAGTCCCATTGCACAGTGCTAAATCAGACATTTGGCCAAAATAGAAACACAGTTCAAAGGCAGAGTGAAGAAATAGGGATGTGCCAAGATTGACTGGACAAGGAGCCAGGCTAAGGAACAGAATGTGTGCAGTAGGAGGGGCAGGGGTTAGGGAGGAGACCATTCACCAATGCACTGAATGACAAGAAGTAATCCACATAATTATTTGACTTAAAATATTCCCCTTTCCCCACACCTCTCCTTTTAAGCAGTAGAGGCAGAGCTGTTTTTTCCACAGGCAACTTCAGTCCTGCCTCAGAAAGTATTAACTTTCTTCTTGAATTCCTTTTTATTGTCCACACAGCTTTAACATGGAGCTTTGCTCTGCCACAGTTTTTTTGTATCTTAAAAGGTCTGGGCAATTCCCTACTTTTTCACAGCCCACTTGGACTTGCCACCTGGCCCTGTTACTGCTTTCTTTGTGCCAGCTCTTCCCACTGGGATAGTGGCTGCAGGATGAAAAGCACTAATTTTTGGGATGCTGGTGATTTCAGGAGTGGAAGAAGAACCCATTACTCATGCAGTAAATAGGTATTTTTAGACTTCAGATAGAAATAAAACCTCTTTTTTTTCCTCCTGTACTTCCTAATAAACCCCAGCAAGAGTAAATTCTCCAGTGCCGCCTTTGTCATTCTCCATGGACAAAAAAAAGGATGTTTGGGATTTTTTAATGACATTGTGCTGTACTGGCTATGACCAGTAAAAAGAGAAAAATTCTGCTTCTTACAGGGGAAAATCCTGCATTTGTTGATTGCATTGTGCATTTCCCAGATGTGCCAAGAGTTGTTGGCATGGAGATGTGTCACTCTGTCAGGCTTTGTGTGTCACTTCGGCTGCTAATAAGAATTTGTGAGTGCAAGTGAACAGAGACATTTTTAATTTTGAAAACTGAGACCAGTGTTAGTATGGGAGAGTTGTGCTTCTGATGGGACAACTGTGGCAGAACTTGCTGTGTTTGTTCCAAACTCTGGATGGGTTCCTCTACAATTCCTCCTCAGATCTGTGCAAGTTTCCAGCTAAAATATGGGTACATGCTGAAATAAATAGTGCCACACCAAACACAAAGAACTTCCAGACTGGGTACAAATATTTGTAAAGAAAACTTCTGAGTATCAGCCTTTGTAAATTAGGCCCGTGGAAGTCAAAATGAGTGTTTCCTGTTTTCAGTAGCTGTTTACAGATTTTGCAGAGTAGGTTTGCAGATCAGTCTTGTAGCTGATTCATAAGGGGAAAGTCAGTAAAGTCATATTTTGCCTCCTTCTATTCAGTGAGGACACAGCAATTTTTTTTTTTCTTCACCCAAAAGAAACATGTCTGAAGAAGTGGTATGGAAAAATACTTTTTTTTTCTTTTTTTTTTTTTTCCTCTGCTAGAAACAAGTACACTTTAAATCTCCTTAAAAGTGACTTGGCACATTCATAAAATTATACATTCCATCAACATTTTGCTACTGTTGTCCCTGCAAGGTAAAACTTTGTTCTTCCTCTTCCTCTGCTATTGACTTTGACCTGGTAATACACAGTGGCTTGCAGCTGAGCAGCCACACCTGGGTGAAGTCACTGCATCCCCCCTGTATCCACATTCAGTTAAACTCTGGAAAAGCTTCTGCTCCCTGTTTTGTAACAGACAGGGCAGAGCAGTCGGGTTCCTGGGGCAGCAGGAAGAACAGGGGGAAGCCCACAGTCACTTGGAGGTGAGGTTTGGGACACTTGGAAAAGCTCAAGGTGGCCCCAATCAGGATAAGTGTGCTGGGAGAGGCTCTGGGAGTTCATGAACCCAAAGGCTTCCAGCTCAGCCTAAGGAGCCTGGAATGTGGTGATATCATGGGCAGCTCTGCCAAGTGACTAACCAAAGTCACTTTCTGTTGTTTGGTGAATCTTATTTGCAGAAATCCCTTCACACTTCATGACACGGCCTTTAGAAGTTTTCAGAGAGCTCTGGGGGTTTCATTTGGAGAATTCCAAGTGCTCCCACCCTGGGATGTTTTCCTCAGGTCTCACTTGTTATTCTGGATTTGCTGCCCTCCATTGCCTGTCATTTTCAGCCTGGATTTTTGAAAGATTCAGAAGTAGAGGGGAAACAAATCTGACAATTTTCAGTAGTATCATAATTGAGGTATAATCTTCAACATGGCATTCTATTTTATAAATACCACTTTTCAGTGACTCCTGAAGATGCATCTCTTACTTCTGGACCGTTTTGGTGTGAGGCAATCTGTGTTTCCTGGTGGACTCCATAGAGTTTAACTGCATTCTCCTGGCAAGTGACCATGTATGTCATAGTCAGCAATGCTGTTAAGCTTAGAAAAAAAAATTAGACTGTCATTTTAAGTGTACTACCATTTCTTTAATGTTACATCTTTCTACAGCATATATATATTTTAAAATCTACACATTAAAAAAAAAGTCAGTCATGCTGATGCTTTCTTTCCCTTTTGCAGCAACTGTTGATATTGTAAAGTCCCTTTTCTTTCCACTTTAACCACCAAGTTCCCAGAGAATGGGGTAGAATCTGACACACATGGGAGGAAGAACAACTAGAGGTTACAGAAATAAATGTTCCTGCAAGATTTCCATCCTAGCCCAGACCAAATGCTCTTTTCACTTTGAGTCTCATTATTGGTTGTGATGATATTCCAAGTTTAATGATTATTTTTACACAGTTAAAATCTTTCAAAGTAGAAAAAAAAAAAAAAAAAAGCCTTTTAAATACAAGTACTCCAGCCTGTCAGAACCTGTGCATTTCATTGCTGTCCATTACAAGAAATGGCAAATTGCTTTTGGGAAAAAGCTCCCACTTGCAAATAAAATACTCTTGTACTGACTTGGATGATAAAAACTTTTTTATTTGCCACAGATGTTGTTAAATTTTAGCCAGCTTAGAATTTTATGGACAGCAAAAGCTTTATTTTTCTTTTCTTTTTTTTTTTTTTTTTTTTTTTTTCCTAACTGGTACTAGTTAAGTCAACCCTGGCAAAGATAAAGCCAAACTTTGACACACAAGCTTGGAATGAAAATATTCAGTCCCTTCTCATGCAAAACCCACCAGAAACCCCAAAAGGGTTATTTTTAGCTTTTGTTTTCTCCCAGGATAGATAAATGGAATCAGCTGTGACAGAGACATGATTCACCAGCATTAAAAAGACTGATATAATCCAGAACAAACAAACAAAAGCAGAAAGGGGTTTCAGCGAAAAGGGAGAGATGGGTTTATTTTTAGTTTGAGTCCATAGGTTTTGGAGAGATAGAATTCCTCCTTCTCCCACCTCTGTCCTGAAATTCCAGCATTTTTTAGGCTAATAAGCAATAGGCAGGAACATTATCTGTTTATGCAAGTAGAAGTGTGAAATGTAGCAGAGTGCCTAATATTTCTTTCTTTTAACCTTTACAAATACAAATAAAGACATATCCCATTTTAAAGGTGTTTTAAAGGTAGCTGATTTAACATTTTCTAATCTGACTGCAGAAAATGGTTTTCTTCTTTGCACCAGCAACAAAAATGTTACAGCTTGGTTGTCTTTCTACTGACAGACACCTGTGATTCTTGTAAGGGACAAAGGACATTGGGCTGGTGACCAGTTCCATAACTCATTTTTTTATGTATCTCAAGGATGTGAAGCTTTGATACATTTTGAGTTTAGTACAGATGGCTGGTATTAAAACAAGAGGTATTGCAGGAGTCTAAAAGCAGAAGCTATTGGAAAACAATGTGCAGTGTTAACTTCTCTTTAAAGCACAAATCTGTCCAGCTCCCACATTTCACCAGACATCCAACCACTGTCACCACCAGCTTGTGTTTGCTGTAGTTCAGTGAGTCTGTGTGTAAGCTCAGATTGTTGCTTTGGTTTGAAGTCCCAGTGTGTGTGTATTTCTTCCTTTATTTTATTTTATTTTATTTTATTTTATTTTATTTTATTTTATTTTATTATTTGTTATCCTGGGCACAGGATTTTCCTTGAGTTATGGTAGGATGGCATCCAAGTCACCTCAAGCACATTAAGGTGTTTGCATGCAGCTTTGCAGAATATGTTGGTGTCTGAAGATTTGTAAAGCTTTCGTGGCAAAGTTTGCATTTAAGTTAATTCTGAATCTGCTGCCTTTGTGTGGAAGCAGAGTGTTCCCAGTGTCCCCCACTGGGACACTTCTCTGAGGAGAGGGCATAAAGCTGTGGGAACAGGAGAAATTTCCACAGAGAATTTCTGGAGGAGACAATTTGACTCCATCGCCCCACAACAAATAATTCCAGGCATGACTTCCTTGCATTTTCTCCAGAAAGATGAGAATGAACTTCCCTGCAAAAATGGTCAGGAGCTGGCTGTGAGTCTGTTCTTACTGCAGGGAGCCAAGCAATCTGTGAAGTAAATTATGCTCTGTATTTAGCCGTCACAGAAACCATAGGCATTGGAAGGCCTTACAATAAGTAGAGCTCCTATCAAAGGAGAGTCTTCCCCCCTGAAGACTTTATTGCTAGAATTTGACCCCATTTTCCTGACAATAGTGATTGTGGGCTTTGTTATTTACTGTAAACCTGTCAGCACTGTGGTGCTGCCTGAACAGGAGGTGCTGGTTTGGTGAGAGGTTACCTGTGTGTGCGTGTCAGGAGCCTGTGGGTGGCAAGTGCAGCATTTGCACCTTTATGTTGCTTGATCCCTGCAATAATTTAACAATTTATTTTTGCTTCAGACACTCAAGTTCACTTTACAAACAAAAAAGGGAACAAAATGTGAAGTTTCTTGTGGGAATTGGAGTGTTGTGTGTAGAATCCCTATTTCTGGTTTCTTGCTAGTGGCAAGAAACTCTTCGAATTATTTGAAAGTGAGCATTGTCTCTTTCAAGCTTTATTATTTAACATTCCAAGCTTTAGTATTTATTATTATTACTACTTCAAATTATGTGGTTGTGAGCATTTTCTTTCTCAAGCTTACATGAATTTTGGGAAAAAAACTTCAGAAATTTGCGAATTTTCATAGTGAGGCTCTTTTCAGTGAGTGTGTAAGTAGGGGAAAGAGAAGGGAGTAGGATGAGGGGTCTGTCTGAGAAGGGTGCAAGCACAGTCATACTTATATCATAAAACTGGGTGTGTGTACTAAATATGAGCAATTTACTAGTCGGCTGTCCTCACTCAATATTGATAGGGTTTACATATCACAAGGTAGGAAAAGATAGAATCTCTGCAGGTCCCTTCCCACTCGGTATGTTCTGTGATTCTGTTTTTCATGATTCACGATGTGGCTGAAGGATTTTGGTATTTTGGGATAGTTCTTACGGGAGGGAAACTTTGTAATGAGGCTATTTCTTTTTCTCTCCTTTCATATTTTGTCACAAAATTGTGCTTTTAGCAAACTCATGCAACTTGATGGTGGCTTTAGTATCTACAGTCCCCTACTTTGTTTTCTCCCCATTGCTTGCAACTTGGTTGTTTCAGTTTATTTAAAATTTGTCACCAAAATGTCTTTTTACCAGAGGTTGCCATACCCCTTGGCCGAAGCCCATTAAAAAAAAATCAACTGCTTCATTTATAAATATTAATGTTTTGACTTAAAGTCAAAGCAGTAAAAAAAGCACACTGAATATGTCTTACAATCTCATCCACTTGGCTTAATGCTGTACCTTAAATACTTTTTTTTCAATAGGATGAGCATTTAAAAGCTCTAGTCTCACTGCTCTTGTAATTTAAAAACACAGAAAAGCCCTACTACGGATTATCTCAATTCTTGCAAGATAACAAATACCAGATGAGTTTCCATTCTGCTCAGCAGAATAAAATGGATCAAGTTTAAGGCAGAATTTAAGGTATAAAATAGATCATAAGTTGTTATATAATGGTCCTAGTAATTAAACGTAGAGATTATTCTTTCTTAAAATCGCAAATGACAGTAATTTGAAAGGCCTGTAATAATATTTCATTAAAAATCAGTGAAGGCAGTGGTACTAAAAGGGTTGTTTTATTTCTCCATTGATCATATCAGTGAAAACCTCTTGTTGGTAAAAAACTTTCTATCATGTAGATTGTGTCTGCTGCCACAAATCAGAGAGACTTTTCTGAAATAAGAAGACAAAATAAACACAGGAAATTGCTGTTTTTCCAAGAAAGCTTTAAAAAGAAGCTGCATTATGTCACTTCAGAAACTGTGAGTAAAATTAGCAGACTGGATGTGTTTGTTTTGGTGACTTTTCACTTCCTTCCATAATTCAAACATGCTAAGTTATGCTATTACTCAATAAACCAACTCTTTTTGTACAATTTTGTACAAACTAATAAAAAGACACTAGCAAAAAAAAAAAAAAAAAAAAAAGGAGTAGGGGAAGGGAAGGTTTTGATCCTAGAGTGCATTTTCTGTATTTCTCTTGATCACTCCAGTGAAGTAACACTGGCAAAGAAGTGTGCAAGAAAAACAAGACCCCAGTTTTTCTTTCTTTCTTGTTTCCAAGGGCCAGAGATGAGAATGATTATCCTTTGGAGTGAATGATACAGGTTTACCTGCACACATGTTTAAAATCTCTATGTTTATTTATGTAATAGATCACCCAAATGCTCTACAGAGACCACTGCATTTCATATTTAAGGGGTGTCTCCACTGGAATGTTAATTAGTGTTTCCAACTTGTGTTTATTGCTACTGTGCCCTACTCTGTATGAGTAGTAGGTAGGAATTCTCTCCACTGTCTAAATTTCAATCTGCTTTTCTTGTTCTCTCTTGTGCTATTGTATGTACAGATATGACATTTAAAATTCAACAAACAATAAAAGCAATACAGGCCATGATGTAGAGTATTATCTTTTTATGGATCTGTTGCGGATAGCAAATACTGCTGTAAAACTGAATTGGAGCAGATAAAAGTTCCCCTGGCTAAACAAAAGCTTGTTTTACTGCCTTGTTTTCTAAAGGGGAGTAGGGAAAAAGTCAGGTTAATTTTCTATTTGAAAAGTATTTCCTTTCCTGGTTAGAGAAAAAAAGAAAAAAAGACTCTCAGTTTCTGGGTTCTTTTCCTTAGGTTGACACCAATCTTTTGCTTAGCCTGAGCATGTGAAGTCAGGTGATGTTATGTCGATTACAGTCTCCTCTGTAAAGTGTTTTGAGATCTATTGGTGAAAAAATGGTGCAAAAAGCACAAAGCAAGTTGTTATTGTAGTTCACCTTGACCAGGTAGAATCACAACATTGTGACCAGATGCAAAGACTGTTCAGAGTGATACTGCCAGGAAGTTTACAACCATTATTCTCATGAAAATACAAATGAAGAAATTAACTTTACATGATGGTGAATTTATTTTTGGGGGGGTTGCTTGTTTGGGCTGGTTTGGTTTTGGGTTTTTTTTGTTACCAGTAGGTCTCAAAACACTTTCCAGAAGAGACTGTTGATGCCATTCCATTTTGCAGGTGGAATCTGGTACATAAAGAGGGAGGTGTGCTGTACAGTTCACCCAGTAGAAGGTCTGGAAAGGGAATGAAGTTCTCCTGACCTTCCCAGCTCATGAACTGTGATACATGACCATATTTACCCCCTTACACAACCTTCTTTGTGTTCCTTTCTGGTTTTCTCCCCCTTTTTTCTTTGCTGTGAGGAGACAGCCGTTCAGCAGTGTAAAAAAAAAAAAAAATCAAAAGGCAGTTGCTTTCCTTTCTGATTCTCCCAAGTGGGCCTGTATATTTTCCTTCTGCGTGTAAATCAGTCTGAAACTGCTGCAATAAAAAGCACCTGTGCAATGTCATCTCTGCACTACCCTGCTCTCCATTTGTCCGACATCATCCCAGTAATATTCCTGCCAGACAGGGCCATACCAGCTCATGAAGTGCAATTTGTTTTCTTTTCACATGGTGCTTCAGATTCCTTAAGCAGCCTTGTGGGAAATTCAAAATTCATTTATAGAAACAGCGGCCCTGATGCCTCGAGGGTGCTGCAGTGATGTGGAATGTAAATGCCCACAGCATTTATTCTTTTTTACTATTTTGTTTTCTCTGCTGCAATCTGCCAATACTTCTACAAATATACCAAGCACCAATCAGTGCTTTCAAATCCTGCTGGAGCCCTGTGGTGTCACTTTGCCCCTGTGCCAAAAGCCCGAGCCTGTTGTGCACAGTTCAGCTGCACTCTGGCCATACCTGTTTTTCCTGTTGCCTCCAGTGCCAGCAGCAGGCAGGAGGAGCTGCAGCTGCAGGAGCAAAGCCAGCAAGAACCTGTTACAGCTGGGAAATAGCTGTGCTGGGCACCCAGGTGGGACAGGGAAGAGAAGGTTTTGCCAAATTCTTTGCGCTGCAGCAGCCTCCAGACTCTCCCGTGACGTATTCTGGGTCCTGTTGTGTTTCCTCAGCAATGGAATGGGAGCTCCCAAGTGGGATGAACTGGAAAAAGATTTGCCCCATCTTCGACTTTTTGAAAGTCCTGTCTGCTCTTTTCCCAGAAGATATAGGGGATTTCATGGTATTGCAGTGTTTTCCTGGTGAGAATTGTGAAAATACTCATATTCCTCAGCATAAGCTTCTCAGAAATTTGCAGTCAGAACAAGCGGCATTATCCACTCAAACTGTCAGTGTGGGTGAATGCACATTGCTGCCATCTTTCCAGCACAGTGCTACGTGTGTATGGTACCAGCAGCAACAGGAATATGGCCTGGATCTCCAGTAATGCCACAGGAGTCTTTGCACACCTGTGGACTGTCTCTTAGGAATGATGTTTGAGATGGAGCTCTGATACACTCTGCCCTGCAGCCAGAGTGTTTGCTCACTGCAACCATGATGTCATTTCTAAACTGTGACCCCAGTACTTGATGCAGGTTGTGCTCTGGGTGTCCTTTTTCTCCATTTTTATGGAAGGGAGCTATGAGGAATCCTATTTATACTCCAGAGCCATACTCAGCCTGAACACAGGCCAGAGTGTTCCATCCAGAATTACTGCAGAGGAGTTGCTTCTTGTTGTGTGTTCGGCGATCCAAAAATCTGTCCCAGATTCTCAAGCAGCATAAATTAATACATCTCTATTAAGTTTGGGAGTGCTGCATTAATTTGGAGCAGCTGGTCCAGCGTGTGAAGCAGTGACAGCTCATGCCCACAACATTCTGAGGAGCTGCTTTGTACCTCAGCCTTTGCAAACAAGTTGCTTCTGCCTTTTTCCTCCTTGCTTTGCTCAAGGGAGCAATATTTTAGAAATGTATGCCCCAAATGCAATTAATACAAGAATGATAAATGTAGAAGAAAATCACCATGGTAGAAATATAATTGAATTTGACTGGATAATTTCTGAGCCACTTTTAATTTCTAGAGAGGTAGTCCCTGGTGTAAAATTCAGAAAGGAAATTAACCTTCTTATGTGTTTTCCATTTCCTCCAAAGTTTGAGAGTAGAATTGCTAATGTCTTGGAATTCTAATGTCTTAATTATTGGCAGTTTCTCAAAATACTGTTTGTTGTGACAGCAAATAATTTTGGAAACACTGTGATTTTACATTTTTACAGAAATGGAAAATATTCTGGGGATACATTACACTTTGCTACCAGAGTAATTTATACAAGGCTGTGTAATTTTTTGTAAGGATGAATGGTGAGACAGGGAGGCTAAGAACAGAATGTTTATATAGTAAGTGAACTACAGAAAAAATAGAAACACAAAAGAAGCAGCCCGTTTAAGCAAAGACCACCATGCTGAACAACAAATATCCACACTGGCTGTTCTTTGAAGTCAGACACTTAATGCCTTTTGTGTCAACAGAAATCAAAGGGGAAACTGAAGCAGCGAACTTGAAAGGTTAAATTGTGCATTGGTCGTGGCATAGTCTGGTGCAAACTCCAAATGAACAAAAATGCAGAAAAGTTTGCTTTTTTTTCTTTTTTTCTTTTTTTCTTTTTTTTTCTAATGAACCACTTTTGCTCAGGGACTGCAGGAGCAGAGATTGTCAACAAGAGCAGGCTAAAACATAATGTTTCCCTTTTTCCTTCCCAATTTAATGTCAGAGGAGCCCATCCTTCCCAGGAACTGTCCCCAGGCTGATGTGTGACTCTGGGAGTGAAGGAGGCACAGGTTTTGTTAAAGCTGGGAAGTGAAAAGCAGCGGGAGGCCTGCAGGTAAATGAAAGCCACTGCCATTGTCCTGCACTGCAGACCCATCAGTGCCATTTGCCTTCCAGCACAGGCTGCTGCAGCCAGCATGGACCTGTATTTGCTCAAACATCAAGTTTGGTTTTCTTGTTGAGAGTAACAGAGATGATGCTGATCCTAACAGGTGCCACGGAGCAAATGACAGAACTCCAAACAGGAAAAGAAAACCAGGAAAATGGATAGCTGATACCTCAAATTTACTCTGTCAGCCTATCTGCACACCTTCTAGACAGAATTTGGAAAGTACATGTATTTAAGGGGGTGAGGACTACCATGCTTTAATTTACAGTCAAAATTAATTGTCTTGATGAAATTATGAAAAAGTTAAAAATGTTGATTTTGTTAAATTATTTACAATGATATCAAAGGACATAACATTTCACATTCTAAATTGTTTTAATAATTTTAAACACTTGCTCTCTGTCCACTCAGAGAAACTGTGTTTTCACATGCTTCATTCCTGCATAAAACAGACCTGGAAGTAAAAATTGGTTTATTTCAGCAATGTGTTTATATGGCTTATTTGCCTGCCTATTTTGTTGGCAATGAAATTCTGTGCTGTAAGCATTCAGTTGTTTAAAAAAGAAACATAACATGCAGGCAGTGTAAGGTGGGTAGTTAAAACTTGCTTTCATTTTTCCCAATCTATCATTAAAAATCATTAATGCAGAAAATTGAGTGTTCTTGATAACCAAAAAAGGTTTTTTAAATGCACGTGGTTATTGATGCACATGAGTGTGATTGTAAGCATTTAGGACTTGATAATGTTTTAAAATACATCTTGCTTGTGAAAAGAACCTAAACAATACTTCTGTGCCAGAATTAAGGTATCAGTTTCAATATTTGTGTTGAATCAGATCCATTTGCCAGCTCAGTTGTTATTGACAAGAGAATCAGCACAGGGCTCACTTTTCTAGACACACAGAATCAGCCTGAAAATATTAAATAACATCTGGTAGTGACCTCCACTTTGTAAACCATATTTTTGAAATCAGCTTAGCATGTTTTGTCTAAACAAACCAAGAAATTAGGATTCAGAGGAAAGAAAAGCATTCCAGCTGCAGATAAAAATAATTGCTGAAGCACTATGAGGAGACACCGTGTAACTGCAGAAGTGTGATTGAGTCGAGGCAGCAAGTATTTTGTATTTTAACTACAAAACAGGACACCAGAAAAGAAAACAGAAGGTCTTTAATATGGTACTGTCATTAAAAAAGGTTTGGCTGAGCCAGTATATTGTACACAGAGAAGTGCTATGTTTGTTAGAGTGTGTATGGAGGGAACTGAGAATAATTAGACTTATAATAGGAGTTTTTGGCTCTGGTTGTGCACGGTTTCAAAGCCTCAACTGTTCTTGAATCCTTAATAAGTTAAGGAATGAGTACAGCAGAGGAGAGAGCAGGCAGAATCTGTTAGAGCAGCTTGCCCACACCAGTTTGCCAAAATCTAAATAGGTCTTTGAAAAAAGGCTTATTTTTTGCTGATGACATCATTCCTGCCACTGTCAAAGTGTGACAAGTCTTGGCTTGCCTGAAGAAGAAGCAAAAACCTTTCCAAAATTGACACTGCACAGATCTAAAACATATACAAGGACTACTATAAATGTGAGATATTTATACCTTCTTCCCATGCTACATATTTTCATTCACAGATAGGTTTTTTCTCTGAAGCATTTCAACTTTGTAAATCAATGTATTTTTAATACCTTGTTTGTTCTTTGTGATTTCATTATGGCTGCCTTAGCTTGAGCACAGGACTGTTTTGATATCAATGACCACAACATGCCTTTTTCTATTGTAGTAAATTTTGAGGTCACTGGAAACGTTTGTATAAAGTCAGGAAAGCCACAGGTATTCCTGGAGGTGATCTTTATGCATGATTTCCACAGTACCATACTAATCTTATCTCTTTTTTTTTTCCCCTTCGGATTTCTTATTCCTTCTGATCTGCAGGAATATGGGGAAGACGCTCTGTGAATGTGTTTTTCCACACTCGTATGATTTGCCATTTTCAGCATCATCCCCAGCTGTGAATAGTACAATGAATAATTAATGTTGAATGGTGACCTTGAACCTCATAAAGCTGATTAGTAAGACAATGCATCTGGGAGAACAACTTTAGGACTGTGCTTGTAAAAGAATATCAAAACAGCTTAACACAGTAGGGAAAAGCCCTCTGGAGCCCTTTTAAAACCAATTGCCTACAAACACTTCTAAAAAGAACAACTCCATAGTTGGGGGGGGGGGGGGGGGGGGGGAAGTGTAAAAATCCTATGAAGTTCAGAAAATAAACCAGCTTTTATACTTAATTGTTTCTTAATTGTAACAGAGATATTTGCAGTTAAACACTGCATAGCATTACAGAGAGAGGGTACCGTCAGCCAGAATAAAGCATTTTTGTCTTTTCTAGTTCAGATTGTTACGGCACAATTGTTTTCTAGTTCACTGGATCCTAAACTCATTCATAAACAAGGACAGCTCCCTGATACTTCAAAGCAGAAAATATTTGCCCTGGTCCCCTGTTGCAGAGGCTGTTGGCAAACTGCTTAGAAATCCAGGAAATTGTTATTCTTGCATGCTGGCAAAGCTGAGGATGATGGAGATTTCAGAAGGAGTTAATGCTTTCTTTTTTCCTGAGAAAGAGTGAATGTGTAATTTTGAGAAATGGATCTTTGTTTTTATTTCTATTAAATGACATTTGTCATTTGTTGGTGAGCAGACAGTAGACATTGGGTTTTTTATGGAAACATGGTATGGATTAGTTGTGCCTTACTGCAGCCTTAACTCAGGCAAATCTCTTCACATTTATTTTCTAACCTACTTTATAAACCCTAAATCTGGAATACCTAATTCATATATTAACTTTGTTTTTCTTCACAGCTCATTTAATCTGTTAATGCTTGCAAGAATTTAGCAGTATCTTTTTGTTAAATGATTTGATCTAGTTCAAGAACTAATTTTCACATAACTATAAAAAGTTGTGTTTCCCAATACTTTTGGAGATTTTATTCCAATTTTGGATGATTCCAAAACAGAAATATTTCAAAATGTCATGGTTTGGAAAACATCTGCTCCTCAGCCTTAGCCTCTAAGTAATCAGCACTGCTGTCTCAGAAAACTGAATAAAAAGCCCTGACACCTTCAGGGCAATCAAAAATATGCCCAGATTTGGGCTGAATTTGGCAAGCAGTTTGTCAGGGATGACGATTCAATCCATAGCATCACTGAAATGTTTGTAATATTCATCTCTTTGTTTAAAAAAAAAAACTACCAAAATAGTTAACCTGAAAATGATGAAAAATTTAGATTTAGATCAATGTAATTCAAATTATTTTTACACTGGAGTGTGTAACACAGTATAGTGTTGAATCTCTTTCAGGTAGACTTCCCTATTTTTACTGAATTGGTCTCATTATGGAGGTAAATCAGGTCATGTTCTCTAAAACCATAGGAGTTCAACACTGCAGGTCTAACAAGTTTTAAAAATCTTGCTATGATTTTAAAACATGCTGAGTAATTTTCTCAGTATAGGGAAACTTCCAGTGGTTCAATTTAATGTGCTTATTAATCCCTTTATAAAATAACAGTTTGCTGAGGCTACTATGGATTATCCAAAAATTGAGTGAATGTTTTTTTTTTGGTGTGAGTTTATTTTCCACAAACAGATTAAGATAAAATACTTTTAATCCTAATTTAAATACGAAGCACAAATTATCAGACATCTGTCATGAAAAGTAAATTGTATTTTGAAAGTTATTTAACTTTTAGAGTGTTTCTGCTTTTACTTCCTAGCAATGTCATTCAGAATTTTTAAGGAGTCTCTGAAACACATGAAGATTCTGTTTGCCAAATATTTGAACATAAAGGAAATTAAATTACATTAAAGATTTTTATTTTAGTTATGAACAGAGGAATCTATAGAAGGATTCACAAGGAATTCTGTTCTCAGAAAGAAATAAGTTTTTTTGTAGAGTGGAAGTAGAAATGATCCTCAGAAGTGAGTAAATTGTGCCTAAGCAGTTTTTTCACCTTCTTTGCTTTCTGTGACACAACGGAGTAACTGCAAGGTATTGAAGACTTGCCTCTGTTTTTCTGACACCTGCCAGGCCCCCAAGATCAAATCTGTTGCATGCTGAACATGGGAGAAATACATGGGGAATAAGTAGGCTGAAATCCCCCTGCGCTTCTCCAATTTTGTTGTAAGGTTTGAGCAAAGTTTAGAGAGGATTTGTGGCCTTCATGGCTGAGTTTATTCTGCTTGAATGTTGACCAGCTCAACTGCACACCCTTTTTTATTGTGTTGCTTTTTAGTGTCTTTCTCCTGCCCCCAAATACTGCACTATCAGCCAAGAATAACTTGAGCCTGAATTTAGCACTGCTTTTAAATGTTTTCAAAACATTACAGGAATATATCTGATGTTTTTTCATTCTAGATGTAATTTTTTTTAAGGTACTTAGTAACGGTAACAACTCCCTGAAAGCAGCAAAGTGCTGGTGATGGAGCAGAAGAGAGCAAAGGTTCTGAACCCAAACCCAAGATGCTGGGCTGCAGGAGACGCTGCCTGGCAGCTCTTTGGGTTCAGGCCTCTCAGCTTCCAGAGAGCTCTTTGTGTCAATGTAGGCTACTTCTGTTCCACTTGTACTGACAAAAATCTTATAAATATCAGAGAACTTTGGCTTTTCCTGCCCTGAACTTTGTGTATTTATCAGCACTCATCATATTCATTTTGTTATTAATAGACTCCTTTTCTGACTGTGATCTATTCACAGATGATGACATTGTGAACATCATCATATAACAGTTTCACCTTGAAATTTAATAGGTGACAATGTAAGTAATTTTATTTGCATTTTTACTATTGCTTTTTCTTTATGCATCAGGCAATATTTTCTGAGCAGGTTTTGGGTGCAGTGAGAGAGGAAAGGATAATGACTCACGTAATCACAATCCCAGAATCCTAGGATGGGTCAGGCTGGAAGGGTCTACAGTGGTGTCAGCTGGTTCCACCTCCTGCTCCAGCAGGGCCATCCCAGAGCACAGGGCACAGGACACAGTGGTGTCAGCTGGTTCCACCTCCCTGCTCCAGCAGGGCCATCCCAGAGCACAGGGCACAGGATTGTGTCCAGAGGGATCTGGAATATCTCCAGGGGGGAGCCTCCAAACCCTCTGTACAATCTGTTCAGTGCTCAGGCACTGCCCAGGAAGAAGTTCTGCCTCATGTCCAGGTGGAATCTCCGGGGATCAGTCCTGCCCGTTCCTCTGGTGCCGTTGCTGGGCCCTGGAGCAGAGCCTGAGCCCTGCTCTGACCCTCCCTGCACACAGGGACACCCAGGGCTGAGGGCCCCTCTCAGCTGGGGCTCCTCTCCAGGCTGGACAGCCCCAGCTCCCTCAGCCTTTCCTTGGCAGGGAGATGCTCCAGGCCCTCCCTCACCTCTGCAGCCTCTGCTGGCTCCAGGAGCTCCATGTCCCTCCTGTTCTGATGATCTCAGAGCTGGACACAGATCTCCAGCTGTGCCTCACAGGGCTGAGCAGAGGGGCAGGATCCCTCCCTGACCTGCTGGCACTGCTCTTCCTGATGCACTCCAGGGTTCCAGTGGCCCTCTTGTCCCCCAGGCACTGCTGGCTCAGGGACAGCTCGTTGTCCACCAGGACCCCCAGGTCCTTCCCCACAGAGCTGCTCTCCACCAGGTCAGCCCCACACCCGTACAAGTGCTTAGGTTTGCTCCTGGCCAGGTGCAGGACCTGCATTTGTTCTTGCTCAGTGTCAGATGGTTCCTCTCTGCCCATCTCTCCCAGCCCTCAGGGCTGTCAGCTGCTCTTCCCAGCTTTGTGCCATCAGTGAGATGCTGAGGAGGCACCAACCCCTCAGACAATCCCTGATGAACAAGTCAAACAACATCTCAGCTCCACCCTGGCTTAGGCTTACACTGCTCCCACAGAAGCCACAGCATGGGCTGTGAGAGTCCTGTTTGGGCACTCATAGGCTTGCAGTGGCATTAATGGATATTAATGGCCTCACAGATCTCATGATTAATATCTATTGTCATGAAACAATGGAGGAATCCCCACATGAGCTGTATGAAATTTAGTACATCTCCCTAGTAAGTTCATTAGGGATGAATACTGAGAAGCTTTTCCATTCAGTCTACATCCCATCTAAGTCTGTGCATGGCTGCAGATTCTGCCTTGTGTGCAGCAATTTGATGGCTGTGCTGTACCAGCTGGTAAAAAACATTGTCCTGAAGGATTTCAGCATCTCAGGTATCTGGTTGGAGTTGAAGTGTAGGAGAAATATGTTGTAGTTTGCAGCCTCCTCCAAGCCTTCTGCATCAATTCTCTCATGTTTCAGTCCCTCAGCTTGAACCAGTAGTCATACTGCCTGGGTAAAGATGGCGAGAACAGGGCTTGTGCTCCTGGGGAAAAGCCATCGGAAATCTGACAGTGAAATTATTGAGTAGGGAACTAACCTAGGCATGTCAGGCTTCATTAAATTTTAGAATCTGTGTTATTTGATAACGAGACAAGCACAGCCCCTGATGATGGTGTTTGGTTGTGAATTACCCAGTGAGACCTGATCATGCTGCTTGTTTTTACTCAGATCATTAAGCTACTGTGAGATCACCAGTAGCCTTGCCCTGGAACACTTAGCTGTTTCAATTATCTCAGCTGCAGTTTTATTCTGAAATGTTCAGATTCTTGAAATTAAACTGACAGCTTAGGTCCTACCATTTGCCACCTTAGTGAAGCAGGAAATTCTGTGGTTAGGGACTCTACTGTGATTTGTGTTTTATTTTTCACAGTAATTGATTGCCATCACAACTTGGGTCATTTAGAGTAGCTGGTTGTGTGATGTTTCTGTCAGGTTTTCTTTGCTTTCTTGGAAAATGCTCCAGTTTGGTTTGGCATGAGTCACATGTCAGAGTCAACAATCTATTTATGTTCTTGCATTGTTTCTAAACAGACAGAAATGGAAATCAAGATTTGAAAGCTAATAATAAATATAATATTTAATGTCAGAATGACTACAATATTTCATTCCACATTATTTTATCTACTTGTTTGATTTGCTAAGGTGAAAGATAAAAATTATTCTAATTTAATAAAAGGGAAATTTCATCAGAAGGGTATGTGTTGTACCCTTTAGTAGCTAAATCAGAAAATTCATATAGTTCCCAGAGGAAATGTTATAAATTAGTCTTGTACAGTGATATTGCACAAAACTGGCAAGAACAGTAGGGTATAAAACAAGAGTAGAAAAAATTGTTTAAACAACGTGAACTCATGACAAAATTTGTGCAACATAAAACTGAACTAAAAGTGCCATGCTGGGTTGGGGTTTTTTCTGTCCCAAGAATATGATTTCCCTTATAAATTTTACTATGACTTTAATATTAGGGAAAAAAACATATTCATTCTGTCTGCATGGAGATGTGCTGCCTTTTTTGTTCTCTTACCTTTTATGTGTTCAGCTCTCATCTCCAGTTAACTATACTATTATTCAAAATAGATTTATACAATTTAGATTTAATTAATGGGACAATGTTCACTTGTTTATAGTTTTATAGAGTAATGGCAAAGCAGTGAGTAGGAAGACTTTATCACGGACCTACAGGAAGGAGCTTGGATATAGTGGAGATGGTTTGCCAAGTGGATGTATTATATAGTGGTGAATGCAGAGATAAAAATACTCTTCTTTGCTGACAGGTAATGAAATGGACTTTGGGATTAATATCATTCTGACAAGGGAAATATTCAATGTATTTCTCTGCTGAAAGTCCCAGTCTTCCCTCTCAGCAATGCAAAGTGCAGGCAGGCAAAGGGAGGTACTGAAACACTGAAACTACAGAGCAGCTTTTGTACTACAAGCAAAAATAAAAGTGGGTTCTTTTCACAGCCCAGCCTGATGTATATGCTGGCAAAATAAATCAAGTTCTGGCCAGCTACAGATAGCTGGAATACTTTCCAGAGAACTCCATTTACCAGGAGTCCTGTAACGTAGCACACTATCAAAAGAGGGGTTTCCTATGAAACTGCATGTGACATAGGAAGCAAATTAATTTGTGGTTTTATTGACAAACTGTTATCTGTCCTGTTTTTTATCTGACACAATACCATGCTGCATTATTGCAAAACTTACTGCCCACTAAGTGAAAAAAGTTGGAAGAGATTGTCAAGGAGTGTCTTGTGAGTATGAATGAACTTAACATGTGCCAGCCATGGGTAGGTGGAATGTGCCGCTTAACAAATTATTCTATTTTTAGCAACCAAACCTTCTTCATATGCCTCCATCAGGAGAGGAGCCCGGTGTGTGTGTGAGGAGGCCAAAGGGAGCTGCCAGTCGTGGCCTTTCCCTGGGCTCTCCATGCTTTGCAGAGGGAAGGATCCCACGGCAGCTGGCGGCACGGGGCCGGCCCCTGGCTGTAGCCATGGTGTGGAATTTCCCCGTGTTCAGGATATTTAGACAGCAGCACACTTACAAATGTGTCATAAAATTGGACGCCTGCCGGGGGAGGCTTGGGCCTCCTGGTTTACTTACTAAGCCCACGTTTCAATGGAGAAGCAAATTTGATTTTTCTCCCCCCTCTCTCTCTTCTTTCTCTTTTCCCTCCTCCCCCACCCCTCCTTTGCTAAAGAGGCATCAGTGACTGGTGAGAAGAACTGACCAACTTGACCTCCTCTCCCACTGGTGGTCATGAGAATAATACAGGAGGAGGTCGGAGGTCAGCTTTTGAATACTCTTAGGAGCTAATTTATTACAAGGAGGGAGTTTCACATTGGCTGAATTATTTTCTTGAAGAGAAGACCACACTTGAGTTTGTTTATGCCTTGTGTTCATTGGGAGTTCTCTTTAGGAGCCTGTCTATGCACCTGTGCAGAGCACAATAAGAGCCCTTTTCTGCAGGGCGAAACAGCCGACAGCCAGAAGCAAAATGGGCTGGCCTGCAGCAGAACCTGCAGTTATTTGATTACAGAATGGAGTCCAGAGGGGCTTTCCATTGTAATTCGCTCTTCCCACCCCCTTCGTTTGCCCTTATCCTGCTTCTGGGTGTTTTTTGGCTGGTGGAACATGGAGGAGGAGGGAAGGAAGAAGAGTGCATTTGCACAGGCATCATGCTGAGAAATAAAAGCTCAACTCCTTCAGGAAATAAGGATCTGGCTTTCTTGGAAGTCAGTGACAGTAAGAGATGCCATTCTCTCAGTGCTTCCATTTGCTCTTGGGGTACAGGAGAATTATATATTCTGCTTGCATTTCTAGTTGCCTTAGCTGCCAAGAACACTGGGTTACCTTATGATTTATGAGTTTGGAAATGATTTGCCTAGATTTGAGTGTCCTGGCTACACTTAATCTCTCTGCTGCTCGGCTACAGCCCAGCAACCTCCTCTCTGTCATCCCTCTTGGTTTTGTACGGTGTCTGGTGATATCTCAAGCATCACTTGCCCTCAGACAGGGCAGCTGTGGCTGCATATTCAATTGAGACTGCCATTATCCAGAAAATCTTGACCTATTGCAGTGATTTTTCTTTTTACAAAGCAACCTCCAGCCTTTGTTTGCTGTTTAAAGGAGGTCTGTTGTGTGTTAGGAGGTGCTGTTCATTAAGCTCTCTGTGCACTGAAATCTGTAACTTTGCCTGAATGTTCTACTGATTTAAATTTGTCCAGATTGTTGGGGAAAAACTCTGAAAGCCAAATTCATGTAAGCAAAGCAACTTTCTTTTGAAAACAGTGGGATTAGGAGGCTGAGCCTTCTCAGCACTGAAACCTGGGCTTGTTGGGGGATTTTTACATATTCTGCATTTTCAAGCACCAGGACTAGGTAAAGCTCAGGCTTTGAATGTGCTCATTAGCTTTGTCTGAGCAGGCAAGATGTTGGAACCACTCTGAGGGGCTTGAGAATGAATTATGTAGTTCCCAAAGCTGAAGTCAAATTCAAGGAAAAAGACTTTCTGCCTACAAGATTTCTCCCTACCTCTGCAGTTCATATTTTTTCTTAAATATCAAGCAATTTTCCTGCTACAATTTTGGAAGGAGATTTACAGCCATTTATCAGATATTTCTGGCAAATATTTATATGATGAAAAGCTCATCTGCACACAGACAGAAGAGCAGACAGGGTTCCCTCCCTGGGCTTTCCCAAGGCTGTCATAGGGGAACATCAGCTCCATGGTCCATCAAGGTGAGAACACAGATTGAGGGGGTTACAGCCTGGGGTTTGGTGCTCATTTTGGGGTGCAGGCTTCTGGTGCAGTTGGTTTAATAGCACCTAAGGGAGTAGTGGGGCTGCGCAGCTGGGTGGGTGCCTGTTGCTGACAATAGTAAAAAAATCTTAGTGTAAGGAGAACATTATCACAGTAAGAGCTGTGATGACAAAACCACAGACCATATGGATGAAACTGAAAGGAAATAAGTACATGTCAGTGTAGATCTAAAGAGAAGAAAAAAAAAAAAAAAAAAAAAAAAAAAAAAAAAAAAAAAAAAAAAAAAACCAGACATTTTTCCATGTTCCTCGAACATGGTGAGTCAGTGATGAGTCCCAAGACTTCAGAAAACAAGCACCATCCTGGCAGAGGGACCCAGATATTCACACTTCCACCAGAAATCTGAGCAGCATCCCAAGCCAAATGCTTTTCATGGTGGCTACACTGCCCCATGGAACAGGAAGACATCTGGGAAATGGTTCTGCTGTGCAGAGAGAGGCTGGAACTGAGCATGTGCTCCCCACTGCCGCCTCCTTCCATGCTGCGACACGTGGGCCTGCCCCATGTTCCCCTGATTTTGTCCTTCAAGCTGTGGGATCTGGAAGCCAGAAGTTATCATCTCTCCCACCTGCACTGTGTGCACAGCCCTCAGAGCAGTGTAAATGCTGGGATCTGCCAGCTGAAGTTTCCATTCTGTGACACAGGGGTGCTGCTGCTGGGCTGGACCTGCATTGTTGTTGTGGGCACTGACACACCAACCTTTATTCAAAGTGTGCTTCTGCTTTATTTCATGTTTTCTCTGCTGCTTTCACTGTGCCAGGGGTTGACTTTTCCGTGCTTACAGAAGAGGCTTGTTCACAGGGCTTTTACTGATAAAACACAGTTAGGGAAAGCAGAGCTGAGCCAGCCTGTTGGCATTGAGCAAAACCAGGTTGGACACAGCGCCCATGTAACTGCTGCTGGGGGCCTGGCATGGCCTGGGGTTTTCCAGGATAACTGCACTGGATTGCATTGCATTGGATTGACCACATGCCAGACTTCTCCTGTTGACTTCCCAGAGTAAGGAATTTCTGCACCCATGGAGTTCAACAGCCAAAACAACACCCTGTTAGTAGTTGATGTTGATATATCAATTTTGTTCTTTCGTTGCTGCTCACACCTGGTGGAGCCTGGCCAGTTTCAAAGTGGTCATGTCTAGGAGTAAAATGATATCTAAAGCTTCAGCTGCTTCCTCAGAGAGTTGTCAAACAAGGATCTTACAGTTTGTTTCACTTTTGATCAGCAAGGACATATGTTCAACTGTGCTTCTTGCATTTGAATTTCTTAGGGATAAAAAGAGCAGACTCAGTTTCCAAAAATCCAAAAGTTTGAAATAAAATTGGTTACAGTTTATATGAGTGTTTAATATATAGAAGCTCTGGTTCCATACAGAATTAAAGCTGGTTTTTAATTTAATTAACGAACCATCAAATAATTACATGCACAATCTCATGAGCATACTTAACTTTTTGTTTATTCATATGTAACGGATCTCTGCTTTATTCTCTCCTGGGAAGACTTTATTTCTTTTTCTACCCTTTCAAAATACAGGCACTTCAGCAACTTAGCTGAATAAAGTGATAATGAATATTTAGTAAGGATAATGATCTGTGGGGTTTTCTTCTTTTATTGTGTCAGTAATACTGAGAGTCTGTATGGATCACTCAGCCTTTTTCTCTTCTCTTTTCATTTATGCTGTATTCCACTCAAGGAAATCTTGGTTTCTAGGAATGAACTTACAGTTTATGACTGACAACAACTTCTTTTTGTGTTCTAGCATCAGGATGCCTTCCTGAAGCACTGTGGTAGACAGTAAGGTTCTTCAAGTCTGTTCTACTTTGAAAGGTCATATTCTCTGTTTTGACTTAAAATATTTTGCCTATTTTTAGAATAGCCAATCTGCCAGATTGAAAATTGGGAGCCATGAAGGTTAAGAAGGATTTTTATGATGGCTGAAAGCTGTGCAAAAGGAGTAAACACAGTGGTTTTATAGTGAATCACCTGCCCTATATAACCAAAAAAAGCTCTAATCTCCACTTAAAACTGATATCCAGAAGCAATAATTAAATTATCCTTCCTGAAATTTGGTTCTGTCACAAATACTTGATGTCACACTACCTTATTCTCAAACTAAGCACTCATAATATTTGACAACCTAGGGAAAGGTAACTATTGATACATCTGTTTATGTTGTTTTGTAATTTTTTAAAATTCTTGTCAAGTCTGCTTTTTGTAGATTCATTTACAAAACAGCTTATTGATCAGGGTTTTTGTAAATTTACTAATTCTAAAACTTTTAGAAGGGAGAGCTCTGCATGAGCAAACACTTTGTGTACATGTATACAATCACTCACCCTGTTAAAAAAATAATTACCCTTTTCTAAGGGAAAAAGATACATTTCTTCAATAAAGAGTGGCAGAGTTTCATAATTGTGTCTTGTCTAGAGAGCTGCTGGTTGCTTAGCTGGTGTGCTCCTGGGTTGTATGCTGAAAATATCCCAGTTCTGGCAGGGACAGCTGAAATTAAGGCTTTCATTGGGTGAAGGCTGTTTGCAGGGTCTCCTGCTGAGCCTGCTAAGACAGATATTGTGGGGTAATTTCTGGAGTTTTGCCAGTTGCAAACAGGGGGCCCCACCAAGCCTATTAAGGTAGGAATGAGGTTGGAATGCCACACTTTGCTACGCTCTGTTTTCCACTGTCCCTGCTCTGCTGACCACCAGAGTAAAAATAAATTAGGGGATTTTTTTTTTTGTCTACAATGTCTGCCATCCCTTATTACATGTTGTAATTTATAAATAGTTCATCTGATTCACTGTGATTTTATTTATTTTTCTTAGTACAGAATAGAATAATAAATACTTACTCATTGACCTCCCTCCTTGTCTCTGCAAGTAGCAGGACAAGATGACATACATCCACTTTATTTTTTTGTGAAGCCATAAATCTTTATTGGCCTTTTGTTGATGTTGTTTAGGAGGATGAAAATTAAAATGCAGCTTTTACATACTATTTTAACGTTTTAAAGAATGTTGTCATTAAAAAGTCCTGCCAATCTGGCTCATTTAGGGTTCACTGAAGTATTATATCTCAGCTCCCAGGCCTCAGCCACCCATTGTGAGACTGATTTTCTTGTATGGTGGAAAGTGTGGCTCAGGACAGAAGCAGAGTTGTTGCCTTAAAATTGGGAAATGCTACTGCTTTGCCATAATACTTGCTGAAGGTCAGGCATTTTGGAGTTTGGGTGTCCAATAAGGAGGTTTTCCAAAGAGTGGATTATTAAATCAATAATTTTATGGATCTGAAACAGATTCCTTGCAATGTGGCATAAACCGTGAAATGCAGAAGTTTGGAAAGGAATATTTTGGTTGGGATTTTTTTGGGTGGGGAGGGGAATGTTTGGGTTTTTTATTTTTTTTGTGCAGGTTGTTCATCTTGGAATAATTTAGCATTAAAGTACTCTACTGTATGTTGCACACAGATGTGGTTTAACACACAAACTGAATAGCCTATTGCTCTTTTCTTCAAGGTTTCAGAGCTAGATTTTATAGTTTTTGGCAGTCTGTACCTAGAAGTCTCAAAATTTTTCTAAAAGCAATATCTCATGGCCATAAATTATCACAGCCATTTTAGGTTTGTAAAAAGCCTACATAAATCTCCCTATAAGCACAACAATAAAAAGTGAAAATGTGTTTAGTAATGTTTCTTGGGTCACCATTGCTCTGAGTTGCATGTAACAGTACCCTAAAAACTACAACTGGAAGCCTATCTTATTACCTATTTGTTAACTCCCACCATAACATACTGCAGTAATAAAATCACTAAGCTGTGCTGTTTATTGCCCTTTTGATACGTGGCAACACAAGTGGACCACAGGCACTCTAAGATAAAACAGGAGGAGGCTGTTTTTCAATATTAATAGTGCAGATGTCAGATCTTTGCCTCCTTGGAGCCAACAAACCAAGTTTGATTGTTGTGGGCTTTTCTGAGTAGCTGACTTCATGCAACCTCTGGGTTCCTTATTTACTGGTAGGGAGAGAGAGCGTTGCTCAACACATGGCTGGCATCACTCTCAGCCATTCTGAGAGAACATTATCTAAATGACTGAGCTGTTATTGGAAACATCCCTGCAAGTTCAGCTGTACTCTGTGCTTTATGAACCTATAGGAAAACATGGTTCTTGCTTCAAAGAGCTCATAATGAGGTTCAAAATAAGGCCCACCACATCAAAAGAGAGATACAGGACAGGAGGGAGGGAAGATGGGGAGAACTGAGGTGCTTTTGTCCAGTGGGGCACAGCAGCATCAGGCCTTTAACTCCTCACTGCTCTAAGCAGCTCAGTGTAAGGGTTTTAATTGTGACTGCTCCAGCCAGTCCCCTTTCCCAAGAGTGTGCCCCAGTTTGCAGCAGTACTTGATCTGAATCCAAACCCTGCTCTGTTTCCTCAGCAGGGCTGTGACCCAGATCCACCAGCAGCTTAACAGCTGCAGAGCACCCGCTGCCGCTGAAGGAAGTGTCCAAAGGCAATCTGGAAGGGCAAAAGTTGGATAAGATTTCTGCTGTGCACCTGATCTGCTGCATTTACACTGTAAATAATTTAATAATAACCTGCCATGTGCATTTTTTCACCCGGTTCTCTAATTGCGCCATGACTTAACATAAATGTTGTGACATGATGGCTATCAACGTTTACCCAATAGATTCTTACTTTTCACAGTCAGTGCAAAAGATGTAACATTGTGTTGTTCAGTTAATGATGGTGCTGGTAAGTCCTTGCCAGGTGATTGACAGGCAGGAAAGAGTGAATCTTTAATGTATCTTGGCTTTTAATACCGATAAAAAAAAATACAACTCTGGAACACTGGAGAAGGTGCAGTCTGGCTGTTGGCTAGAAAAATGTGGGTTTTCATTTTTTGTATTCTTTGTGAGTGTGGGAAACAGTTGCAAGTTTCTCCACCATAGTCAGCAGGACAGGCAGCTAAAGCTGTGTCTGCCGCTGAATACTCAACAAATTACAAAACAGGTATGGTATTAAAGGGGTCCTATCCTCTTTTTTTATCAGAGAATTCTTCGCAAGGCTGAGAAACTTCCCGTATCACAGCTGCTGGGAACCTGCCCTTTTGTTTTCAGCTCATGATGGTTTCTCACAAAACCACTGAAAAATGTGGTTTTGGAAGCTCTGTTCCAGAGGTGGTGATGGGGGAGGATAGGCAGTAGATATATGCTATGGGTACATCTCAGAGTAGAAAAAGCATCACCCTCCACAACTCACAGAAACTTAATTTTCCTCAGTCTCTGGAACTGGAGGCTGCACATCCTGGAGTAAATGATGTAGTTAAAAATTGGTGTAAAGTAAAGTTCAGTGAGGCACAGCTCAGTATTAGCTCAGCTGTCCATTTGTTCTACCAGCCACTGAAGTTTTCTCTGTGCTCCTAACACCCTCATATTTCTTTTTCCTTGACCTTTGGGGAAGCCCAGCATGCTCAAAGCCTCACATTATCAGTGTCCCTTTAAGGGAGCTCAAACCTGAGACTGTTCCTATTGGATTTGCTGTGTTCTCTCTGGCAGATGATCTTTCATCCCTGTCTGTGTGCCAATGCTTCTGCAACTGCAGTTGCTGCAATCCTGTTTAGTAGAAGCAGGCCTGGAGTAGGGCTGTTCAGACAGCACAACCTCCTGCCCCCAGTTCTTGTACGAACACTTCACTGACTGCTGAAACATTTTATAAGCAACATATATTGCAGGTACTTTTCAGCTGTTCCAACCATTTCTAATGTAGAAGGTTGCTCAATGTAGGTAATTGTCTTGCAAAAATATAAAATTGCCAAACCTTCTGACTGCTACCAGCTTGTAGTTGTTCTGTCACACAAACTGGATTTGGAAAATGCTGCAGGAGTGAAAAACAGCCAGCAACTTTAGTGCACAGCCAGCTTCTGTTTGTGTGTTGAAGTGAAAGCTCTGTCTGTCCTGTAGCTCTGTCCTGCCCAGGTGGAGGCTTGGCCATTCTGTGTGAGAGTTTGAGGGTGAAATTCAGCCTTTGCCCTATAACAGTGCCACCAACCCCCACCAGGTCACTTTACAGGTGTCAGGTCTTTGGCTAAGGAGAAAATTAGAACTCATACTTCCATTCACCTGCCCCATGCCCTGACTGTGACTGACGTTTGTAATTCCCAAGAAAAGCAAGATGATTCCCAACTTTCCACTACTCCTCAAAACAGAGAAAGAAAAGTCACACCTGGGAGTGGTTGGCAAGAGAAAAAAGGGAGTTGGGAATCTGTTTAAAGCAGACCTTTAAATCAATGTGCACCTCAAAAGATGCAGAGGGCGCTCAGACACCAAAGGAATAATCGGTGCTTTGAGCTGCTCTGCTTCAGTTTGTGCCCTGTGACTCTGTAAAACCTCATGTCCTGTCGTTAAAATTACAAAAATTACTAACTAAGTGATTACACCTTCAAGTGAACGGTGTCTAAAGGTTTGTATACATTTTGGAGGGTGGTTTTTGGGTTTTTTTAGGAGAATGAAAGCTACTCAAAGGGATATGTATTGTAACGTGCTTTCTTAAACTCTAGAAATGGGAATAATAGTTGAATTTTATTTGAAGGATGAAAGAGAACAGCCATTATATACAAAACATTCCCTTCTTTCTTAGGTATAACGTTTCTAAAATTATGACAGAGTTATGCTTGGAAATGTAAATTTTTCCTTTGATAAAATATTTAAAGGTACATAAGTTTGTGCATTTGTACACCTAAAACAAAAACTCAACTCTAGTATTGGTGTGTGGCCTAAGATTTCCTGACAACTGTCTGCAGTATCTCAACATTCCCATGTAATAATCAAAACTGTCTCTTTTATTCTCTTAAATTTAGGCTTCAAAACCTGGCTTGAGGAAAATAGAGGTATCTTGGCTTTCTTACTTTTTTCTCTCATATATTTATTTAAGCCAGATTTTCAGATGTGATCAGCATTCACCACTATGAAATCTGTTCTTTTCTGTTCAATTGGCATGGAAGTGTAAGATTTAACTTCTTCCAACTCCACTTATCTGTGCTGAGTTTTGGTTTTTTTTGGTTGTTTGTCAACTTTTTTGAGAATCTGCCCTTGACTCTGCCTGCATAATTAGAGGTGATGTATGAAACAATACCTATAGTGAAGAGGCACTCTCCTTTTCATTTTTTAAAATGTTTATAGTTCTGCAAAATAGTTTCATTTAGGTTGAAACTATCCATTTGTATTACTATGTGGAAGAAGTGTTTTCTCCAAACTTAAGCCTGTTCATATTTGCTTTTCTGGGTGACAATTTTTTTTTTTTTCACGTGATAGAAAAGCACATACATTGTATATTTTAAGTTGTAGGTAGTTGAAATGGGAAATAATGAGGGTAATGATGATGGTGATGATGATGATACTAATTTGATCTTCATCCAGAGGATAGTGGAGTTTTTGAAAGGTCATCATCCCTAGTCATACATCTCAAGAAAATCTGTTTTGGTGTGCCTACATTACATGGGTTTGATGAAAACAATTTGTGCAGGCACACTGCCCTTTTTTAAGCTTTTCCACTCTTTGATCTTCTTTTCTTCTGCTTATTTTCTTCTTCTTCTTCCTCTTTTCTTCTTCTTCTTCGTCTTCTTCTTCTTCTTCTTCTTCTTCTTTTCTTCTTCTTCTTTGTCTTCTTCTTCGTCTTCGTCGTCTTCGTCGTCTTCGTCATCTTCGTCGTCTTCGTCTTCCTTGCAAGGATCACCCTACATTCCATTGATCCTGTGCATTTAAGAAAGCAGAGTTGGTTTCCATTTGTGTTGGTTGTGCTGACAGAGATGGTCAGCGATGTGAGAGTTTGTGGGTTTATCCTCTGTAGCCCTTGTCTGTGTATTCTGGTTCCTAACAGTTACTTCATAGTTTTTCCAGAAGCTGTAATCAGTTACAGCTTAAATGAGTATTCCATATTTGTGGCACGTGAAGGCATGAGAAAAAGGCATTACTGTAATTCAGCTCTCACGTGTCATGGCTGAGCCGTACCGATCACATTTTCTTGGTTTCCCAAGGAGAGGAGGGCTGTGAGATCATCC
The DNA here is from genome assembly GCF_017590055.1 of Onychostruthus taczanowskii. Taxonomy (NCBI): domain Eukaryota; kingdom Metazoa; phylum Chordata; class Aves; order Passeriformes; family Passeridae; genus Onychostruthus; species Onychostruthus taczanowskii. Next base: position 6,344,345 of record NW_024498685.1, read on the forward strand.
CGTGTCTCTGGTTTTGGCAGTCTCCTCCCTTTCTCCCCCTCTCTCTCTCTTTGTCTTCACCAATAACTTTTGAACCCCCTGGCTGAGCTCAGTCTCATTTTCTAGAGCAGAAGTCTGAAATGTATTAAATTCCTCAAGGTATAATGAGTACTGGCAGTCAGGTAGTGGAGGGACACTCCAAGGAGTGTCCACAGAGGAGAAGGCTTCCAGTGTAAGATGGAGCCCCCAGTAGAGTGCAGATAATCAGGGGCAGCTCTAAACAAAGACATTGTTTCATCAGTCCTGCTGTTTGCAGATATGTTTGGGTTTAGGCTGCTAAATGTTGTGCTTTGTGTCAGGATTAATCACAGAAGTGCTGCTGCATGGGAAATTTATGGGAACATTTAGCAGTCAGACGTGAATTTATTTTCTTTACTTGTTTGCACACTTGTGTGTGTGTGACACCAGCCTCCTGGGGGAGGCAGACAAATGCAGCCTTTGGGGCTGGCCTTTCAACTCTCCACTGTCTCTGCTTCTGTTCCTGCTTACAGACAAATGGAAATGTGTACTAACATGAAAAGAAATCTTTTATACAAACCTGTGTGGTGGCTGTGTTGCAAAGGTGAAGCAGTTGGACTGTGAAAGCCTCTTGGAATGTAACTCTGGTAGTAAATGTTCCTGGATTCCAAACCCATCCTCTGCAGATATTTTATGCTACATTTTCCTCTTTTCTTGCTAATGGCAGGAAAATTTGCTTCTTCTGCTGTGCAAGTGACTGCAGGTGATCCTGTGACAGCAAGCACAGCCCTGGCAGGGAGGAAATTCTTTTCCTGCTTGTGACGGTCATGGGGTTCCAGGAATAGGTGTGTGCATCCAGATGGGCTCCACAGACACCTCTCAGGCTGTCTGTAGTAGCCATGTGCCCAGAGTTTTTGAATATCCTGTACCATGGACACTCAGAGCTAGTAAGGATAGTGACAGTATGTAAAGCAGTGGAGGGGAAATTATAGACTTGAAATAAGAAAAATGTTTACATGGTTTTAAAAGGCCCATACTAAGGGTTGTATCCCAAGGCAGGATTCAACAATAAAAACAGCTGTAGGTATTTATACACACCAGTGTATATGTATTTATGTTACATTTTAAAAATTTTCATTAACAAGATAAATGTCACAGTCCAGTATTGATGTTTTCTCTCTCATTTTGTCTGTACATGACCAAAATGTAGAAAAAAAAAAAGGCCTGACTATGTGGGGATGACTCACCAGCAGCTGATCTCAGCAGCTCTGCAGTCTGGGTTTTATCTTTAGAGTTCAAGGAGGATTTTTATGCACAGAGCTGTACTTCTTGATATTTAATATTTCAGGTCTCATTCCCACTGACAGTCTGAAGCAGACGGGGTCATGACTTAACTTGTCCATGAAGTAAATAGAACACTACTGATGCCATAAAGATAAGTCATATTCATTACAAAGACCACATTAAAGACACTTACTTGAAGGGGCTTGTGTTTGGAAACCATGACAGGCCAGATTGATAATTGTCTTTGTGATATCAATTCAGTCCCTACACACATAAGCACAATGATTAGAGCTGGTTGATAATTAAGTAACAGATTTTCATGTGCTCCATAGCACATAAATTGAGTAACAGATTTTTCTTTTTATGTGCTTCATAGAATCCTGTAGGGACATATTTAATGAAATATTAAATGTCCTAGCAAAAATAAAAAAGACATCCATTTTCCTGGCAAAGTGATACCTTGGATTGACTAATAATGCACTGTTAGTTTCAGTTTGCTGCTTATTTCAGATTGGTAGCAATTAGGAATGCATTCTTTAATTAATTGCCTGGCTGCAGTTTCCTGACTGTGTATGGAGTAGGTGCACAAGAAATCTGTTTGCACGTTGAACTTCTGCACTTGACTCATTCAGGGTGGGATTTGGTTACCTCACTGTAAGTATCTGCTGTCATTTGAGACACCAAGGCATCCCACCTGGCTCCTGGCTGCGATTTCTGAGGGCTGCAAGTCTCCAATCAATCTTCTCTCCTGCCTGAAGCCCTGTGCAAACATTTCAGATGTGGAGTCGTGTCTCAAGCAGCTCCAGTGCTTACACACAAACAGGTCACATCACACCTGACTGACTTTGCCAGCTGGAAAATACTTACAAAGTGGAGCTGTGTGTACAATAATGTCATTGTACTGATTTTCTCACCTTCATGCTAATCCCAGGAAGAACAGCACTCGTGTGCCAGGTGTCAACATCTTTAAGTAGTGTAGCACTGCCAGTTTGGTCCCATGGAACAAGGTATGTGCAGAAAGGAGAGCAAAGCCCAGCCCAGGAATGTGTGTCAGTGAAATCTGTGCCCCCAGGGAGATGTGTGGGCTCCTGCAAAGGGAAATAATGTGGGGCAACATCCTGGGCAACAGAGCAGAGGCAGTGCTGATAGAAACTGCAGGGCTGTCCACCCTCTGTGTCCATCTGTGGGCCGTGACAGATGCTTTGAGAAGATGGGAATCAAAGCAGGGCAGAGTGTACAGATGCAAAAATCCTTCCTGGAATTCTGAGTCCTTTAGGAATGTGGCCAGTTGCTCTGTAGTCACAGAGTCAGTTTTAGAATCATTATCCCATTTACTCACCCAATAACACTATCTACTTTGTAACCAATAAATAGGCATCACTGGACTACTCATGAACTTCTCAGGAGGGCAGTGTAACATTATTCTTATTTCTAGTTTCATCTTTTGGCTTTTGACCTACAAACAGTTCACAATATTTTGACCCAGAACTTTAGGGTTGGTATTTCTCAATTCGCCATCAGACATGACACTAGTTTAATTTTTCAGTGCTTTTTTTAAGAAAGAGAAAAGCAGTATTTTGTATTTCTTTACATGTGAAAGGCCGAATGTCTAAAAAACTGTGGAAAGATTTCAACATTTTCTTGTCAGTTTCTTTTTTGACCTTATTCTTTCTCCATTTTACACCCAAACAATGTCATAAATGCTTCCTCAACATCTCTGAGTCCTAAATAAGTCCTGTGCACAGTAGCTCATCTGTTGCTGTTGTTGTTTTTATGTTGCCTTTGAGCAGGTGGAATTTTGTCTACTTCAGTTGTTTTCTCTTTGCAACCTTCCATCTAATGTCTCTTTCCCCATCCTTCTTGACATAAGTGAAGGGAAAGGGTGGGGCAGCTCTCTGTCTCTTTGGAAATACTTTGGCCTTCACCATTTCTAGTAGATAAACTGTCAACAAATGCAATAGTGGTTTAGCACTTGATTAAACCCCCGATTTTAGACAGCAAAACATTCTGAGGTTTCTGGTAAACTTTTTGAGTAATTGTTTATTATTATGAGAGTTAAAAGTCACTCCTGGGCTGTAGTTTGTGCTGAATTTGTAGCATTATTTTGCTCTCCCATGACACTCAGCAATAAAAGCCCCTGCATAGCTACAATTGCAATGTACCTTCATTGCCACTTACTCTGAATTAACTACAGATTAATGTACATGTCATGTTTTCATAATCGGGTAGTAGCTTTTTTGCCCTCAAACCATATTTCATAGAAGGTTTTTTGTGGCTTGGTCGTTTCTTTGTTGTTGTTGTTTTGAGTTGTTTTTTTTTTTTTTTATTTCCCTGTAAATAAACATTTGGTAAATGATCCGTGGTTTTTCCCCATCAAATTTTAGGAAAAGTTTGCCTGAGTGTGCTGCAGAATTTACTAATCAAATGTGCATAGATTGATCTGTCCTAGGAAAAGCTTGCCTGAGTGTTCTGCAGAATTTACTAATCAAATGTGCATAGATAAATAATTCTTCCCTGTTTTTTTTTTAATTTGTGGAATTCTGACATAATAGATAATGTACAGATTTTGTTATTCATGTTTAGATGACTTCAAAGTAACATATTTAAATAATTAACCCACAATTTTAATTGAGAGCAATTGGTTAAGATCTAAACATTTGGTAGGAAAATATTCTAAGTAACAGTTGCATCCAGACATCCAGGTCCGGATGTGTAGCTTCCCTGCAAGGAAACCCAAGTAGGCACCTGTAGAGATGGCTCTTGCCTCTTCCTCTCCTTTCCTTCCTTCTTATTCTGTGTTGGTGAGGAGCAGGATTCTTCTGAGCAGTTTCAAATTCCAGGTTGTTTAATTATGGAAGGTTGAACAAACTCAGGGTTTTACCAAGCTGATTTGGCTTTTGCTTCAGTGCTATTCAGCAGAAGTTGTTCCCCTGCACAGGCATTATTAGTGTGAAAATAAAAGACATCAGGGAAGTTGTGGTTTGTGTTTGCTTGGTTGAGAATTGTTTAATTTTTAGATGTTCCTGGATCAGTGCTACTTCTTGGACTCCTGTTGTATTTGCAGGGTGCCTCAATAAAGGAAGGAATGATGAATCTGACTCCATGTTCTCAGAAGGCTAATTTATTATTTTATTATACTATATTATATTAAAGAATACTAAACTATACTATACTAAAGAATACAGAAAGGGTACTTACTCAATGCTAAAAAGATAATAATGAAACTCGTGACTCTCTCCAGAGCCCTGACACAGCTTGGCACTGGTTGGCCAAAGAGTGAAAACAACCCAACACCAGAAACCAATGAAACAATCACCTGTGGGTAAACAATCTCCAAACACATTCCAAAGGAGCAAAACACAGGAAAAGCAAATGAGATGTGAAATTGTTTTCCTTTTTCTCTGAGGCTTCTCATCTTCCCAAGAGAAAAATCCTGGGCGAAGGGATTTTTCAGAAAATGTGAATGTGACAGACTCCCCATCTCTAAATAACTATCTTCATTTAGTTAAGCTGCAAATCTGGATCATTTAGCTAAAAGTTGAAATATTTAGTGCTAACCAGAGCTGGTCCTCTGGGATCTCCTGGCTGGTTGGTTCCAGTCTGTTCTAAAAATGGGAGTCCTTGGAGAGTAAAGCAGGAATATGCAAAAGCCATTTTCCAGAGGCTATCCAAGCTGTCCACTGCTTCTTGGGGCCTTGCTTTATGTGATGCATTTGTTTTATGAATCCTTCTGCATCCTGGCAGGATTCCTGTATCCAAAAGTTAAACCTCAGAAAGCAACAAGAACAAGAAAAAAAAGAAAAAACCCAGATAAAGTCAGAGCTTTACAAAGACTGATGGGCCAGGTGGACTCTGCTCAAAGAGTTCATGCTTAATTAGAGAACAGGTAGGTAGAGAGAGCACTTATCACAGATTGTCACTGTTTGGTTTCCTCCAAGAAAACAATCTCTTGTCCACCAAGAGATTAACACCAACTGTTGGTAGGACTCGGGTTGATACCTGTGAGTTAAGGATGGGCTAACTCTGCTTACATCTGTGTGCATTCAGTCAATATTCCTAAAATCCCACTCTGAGGCAGGATACGTATTTCCATAGCCTTGGCTGAGGACAGGGAAGGAATTCCTTTCTGTGGAGTACAACTACTGCACTTGGGATGAAGAAACTTCCCAAGGCAGCTTCCTAAAGGGGAGAAGGGTAGGTTCTTTGCTTAGGGTAACTCATGCAATTCAAACATAGGGCAAAAATTGCCCAAACTGCCCAGTTCAGCAGCATCAGCAGTTTCAGGGTTGCTGTTGGTCACATCAAAAGGTGGCATCTCTCTAAGTCCTTGGCTTGTTTACATGGAGGCAAATTGTGTGCACTATTTTTGTCCAGCAGCTTGCAATGCTTAACAGGGGACCAGTAAGGAAAATAATGTTTTTCAATTCAGCTGTCCCTTTGCTCCTTTCAAGTTTTGGGGGGCTTTTTTTTTTTTTTTGTTTGTTTGTTTGTTTTTTTTGGTTTTTTTGTTTTTGTTTTTTGTTTTTTGTTTTTTGGGGTTTTTTGGGTTTTTTTTTGTGTGTGTTTTTTTGTTTTGTTTTGGTTTTTTTTGTTTGTTTGTTTGTTTGGGGTTTTTTTTGTTTTTTGGGGTGGTTTTTTTGTTTGTTGTTGTTGTTGTTTGGTGGATTTTTTTTTTGTTGTTGTTGGTTTTTTTGTTGTTGTTGTTGTTTGGTTGGTTTTTTGTGGGTTTTTTGTTGTTTTTGGTTTTTTCCCTTAAATTTGACAAGAAGCAAAACAGAAATATGATTTGGGGTTTTTTTCTGAGTACAGCAGCATTTCTCTTTATTAAGCAGTTGGTCAGAACTTGTACAAACACACTGACTCTTTTACACAGAGCATTTTATCCTTATTGCTTAAGGTGCAATTGTATTTGACCTCACTGACAGTAAGAAGAAACAAAAATATATTAATTGAATATAAAGCTTGAATATAATTAAATAATTTTATAAGCTAGAAGTTTAATTAGTCAAAACAACTATGTAAAATGTCATGATAGAATGGTATTTGTTATTTCCTCAGAGTTCCCTCAAGGCTTTCTCAGAGAGTTTTTTCACAGATATACTCTAAGCAATTTGTAAATGACTCCAAACCAAACCCTTATCCAAACTCAGAAAACCTTGTGAGTATTGGTTGTTTAGATCTTAAAAGTTTCCACTCGAAAATTTTCAGCTCTGTGCAGATGATTTACAAAAAATCTAAGGGAGGATGTAGAGAAGTAAATTTCCTATGCACTGATTTTTTAAATCTGTGTACAGTTAGAAAAAACATTTTTTAAAAAGTAGGCCTTTAAAAAAGGTGATGTGTCTTCTAGAAAATGAAGTCCCAGTCCACTCTTGAGACTGGAGATTTGCTCTTCCCCACAGCTCAGTGCCCATTAAGATACACTGTTCAGTGTGCTTATAAAAGAAAACCACCTCTAGCCTCTGGGTGTGAAAAAAAAAAAAAAAGGTGTCTGAAGAATGAGACAATTCCCTGTATAATTCACCTTCTGAAGGTGCACAGGGACCTCGAGCATTGCAAGAGCAGAGAGGCAGCAGTGGAAGATGAGCTGGGGCTGCACTGCTCAGCTCTGCTCAGACTTCCCAGCACTGAGCCACTTCCAGGGAGTTTTACAAGATCCAAGCTGCCCTTGGCTTCAATCTTGATGCAATCAGGCAAGAGAAGCAGCCATGGCCTTAAACCACTCCTTTCCATCAGCCATGGGAGTGCTTTGGAGTCTGGATACTCTGCTGGGCTGATTATTGCATTCCCATGTTTAAGCACAGCCAAGGAGCCTATAAATATTAGAACAGATATAGGTGATGTGTCTGAACTCGTGATTTCATTGCTCAGTGTGAGCAGGGTTGCTGTAGGGGTTGTTTTTGTCCTTTTCAGCCATTCATATGCAGCAGGGTTGGACCAGGCAGGCTTTGATGTAGCCTGCATTCAGATCAAACCACATGCTTGATCCAGAGAGCGTTTGTTTGTCTGATGAGAGGAGGCTTTATTTTTTCAGATATCTGTGTGGGGGTTTTTTAGACACTAAAATCTTTATTTTTCTCTAATGCAGTGAACATATATGTTAAATCCCAGCCTGTGTATAAATTTTCATGGGTGTGAGCCATCAAGACCTATGTGGGGGATTATTTTGTAAACAAGTTTGCAAAATCAAAAGGTAAATTCCACTGGGGAAGTTAAAAAAATAATGGGGTTTTTTGCTTCAGTTTTCCTGAAACTACAGTTGTGTCTGTGTGGTATCACTTTCTAAATCTAATTTCAAGTGTAATGCCATGGAGAATGCTCATAGACATTGTTCTGAAGTGATTTATCCTCTAAATCATGGCTGTCTTACTGCCTGCCTTCATCTGAGCCTAAAAGTATAAATGAACTCCAAGGCTTTGATCTGGAAGGTTCAAAACTCAAAGGAGATTTTCCAGGGCTTTGAAGTTGAGCTCTAGAGGGGACAATGCACTGTGCACTTATTCACTGGGGGAGTGCTGTCATCAAACAGCCAAGACTTCACCAGTGTAAATTCATTACAGTGTTTGATGTAGCATTATTACATTAGTATTCATTTTGGTTTAGAGTCAGAATACAGAAAAAAAAAGACCTTCTTTTGCTTTTTGACTCCATTTGTTAATTAAAATATTAATTTATTTATGACAGAATTTTACAGAGTTTTTTTAAAAAGTGTCTCCTGTTATCACCCTTTCCACTGTTAAATAAACTTCTGAGAAACTGCTCAGGGAGATTCTTACCTCTATTAGAGCTTTCTCTAAATGACAGCAGGCAAGGAAAAATTGATGTAGACTTTCAGTAGGGGTTGCAGGAGGTACAGAGTGTCTCGTGGCTGAGCACACCTTCACTGCTAAACCAGCAGGCACCAAAGGTGTCTCTTGATCTGAAAATATCAGAATATCAGAGTATGATACAAAAATAAATAGCACTATGTGAGTGTTCCCAGATAACTTGGTAAACACATTTTGGTTATTCTGTAAAGGAAAAAAAAAATGGTTTAATTTTTAATTTCTGCCTTTTCAGTTGAGCTGTGTGGCACCTCATTGGTAAAGAACATTCGATTGAAATCACTCCCTTTTGTGACCTGGACAAGATTAAAATACAAGCTGTGCAGATGAAAGGCTTGTAGGTTTATCTTTTCTGTTACCTGCTCCTGAAGAGCTGCAAACCCCTTTGTGTAATTTCATGGTCCTTTTGTTGGGAATGAGTATCGTGAGGCTGGGGACAATGGCATGCTGGGACTGGCTGTTTCAATAAAGACTGGATTATGATGAGGAGGATTTTCCCCCCCTCGCTGTCCTTGTCATTTGGGATGATAACTAAACCAAGTCAGCTGGCACATTCATCTTGATATTTCAATTTACTCTGGCTTTGTCTCACTCCTTGTTCAGAAGTTAGCTGCTCTCCCCCATTTCCAGCTGGCAAGTACTCACTTCATGAAAATCATAGATTTTAGTCTCAGTTTGCCCAACAATCCAAAAGTTTACCTGGGCTAATTTAGTGATCACTATTCCTTATTATGGAACAGATTCCTATTTTTTTACATGCAATATATTTTTCTAGGCTTTTTTTATCCTTTCTTGCCAATTTTCCACTTGCTCCCAGGTGCAGTGAAGTCTAATGGGTTAAATACAATCTTTTAGTTCCTGCTGCATAAAGATCTGTATTGTAGCCATGATGTTCCCACCTGGGAAGTGGACTGGATCCTTGGCTTGCTTCTGCTACTGACATTACTTGGAGCAGTGGGCTGTCAGCCCTCAGCAGAAAATAGATGTACTTTTGAGAGTCTGTGGTGCATCTTCCTGCCATTTCAGGGACACATGAAAATCTAGGAGGAAGAATATAATTTCTATATGGCATTTCACTCCCTTATTGCAGCTTTGCTTACCTGTCCCTCAGAGTGAATTTAAACCTTATTGGCCACTGCATTAGCTGTAATTCCCTACACATCTTACAAGAACAACACAATCTGTGGACACAGATGTTACCAGATGAAGGAATCAGCTATAAGTGAGTAGGTGCTTAAGCATGGTAATTCTTTAAAAATGTGATATCATTACAGCACTACCTGAGCGTGCAAATGGATTTGTTTCCTGAAGTTAAACAGGAAGATGCATCCTAGCATCCTTTAGCCCACAAATCTAGACTAGATCTAGCCAGAAGGAGAAACCCAGCATGCCTTAATACCTGTCAGTTCCCCAGCAGAAATGTCTTTACAAAGCTAATCCTTTTGTGCTTCCCTATGTGCTAAAGTAAATACACTGTAGTGGGATGTAGAATACTTCTCCTAACATCTTCATCACTGGAAGTGATTGAATTTTCAGTTTAATCTATTGCAGCCTGAAGTTTAGCTGAATGTTTATAATGGAGAGCCCAAGGAAATGTTCCCTCAGCATTTTTCAGGATGTTGATGCTGCTTAGAACACTGGGTAAGATGCAGAGCATTGGTGTAAAAGTTTATGTTCCTTCAAAAATGCTACTTGTGGCATACTATTTTATTTTAGCAGTGGGAAGTCTGGGAAAGACCTGTCTGTGCTAATCACACACTGTGTGTCCCCACCAGTGTTTGTCACTCTATTTTTACACAGCTGATGACAACTGAATGATAAGTGGTGTTTAACCATGTCTGTACACAATGTTTGTAGTAGATTTCATCAGCAATGCGTCTAGAACTTTTAATCTAATACTAGTTTTGAGAAGTAGCAAAAAATTAGCTGTCAAAGCCCTGTCTCCTAGTCCTGGTTCAACAACCAAAAAGGTGTCACTGTGTGGATAAACATCCAGGATATTATTATCACATGCTGCTATGTAAGAGAATACTCTTTCTAAAGATTTTATTATCTGTCTTCTTTTTGTATGGCTTTTTGTATGGCTAGGAAGGAGGAATGCTTACAGCAGTATATTTTGTTCTCCCCAGGTTGTGAGTAAAAATTCAAACAGGGACTGGACCACTATGGGAGATCACTGTGGTTTAAAGCAGATGTACTGGATTCCTCTGGCAATCATGAGGAAAACAAAGACAATTTAAGAAAAAAAGAATTTAAATAAAGTCTTTTTCATATTATGTCCCAGGAACCCAGCTGTTGATTTGAGGATAAATATGGTGATTTAGGAGCAAATTAGAGAAAAATTTGACTGTAACAATGTGCAGTTGGCTGATTATCTTGCTAAAGGTTGAGTTCCTAACAGCCAGAAAGACTTACAGCATTTTGTTGAATGTAAAAGATAACCTTTAAGAGTGCTGCTCATATTTTCAGAAGTAAACTGAACAGCATTTTTTGCATAGCAGTGATTAATATTGTTTATTTTGCAGTAACACTCAGCTATCTCCTCCAAAGGTTAGGTGCCACTGCACTGAATGTTTCTTTCCCCCCAGCTCCCTGGGGATCTTCCTTGGGTAGGGCCTGCATGTGGAGTTAATCACAGTGATGTTAAATAGTGATAGGATTAATATTCTGGTTGAAACACAGAGAATAATATCCAAACTCTGCCCTTTTTTGTGTGCTTCAAGGTACAAATCACCTCTACACAGTTGTACTTGTAATTTCTATCAAATGTCAAAGTCTGCTAATTGTGGCCTCTGGATAAGCTAGCCTGGATGAGTTCCCTTTGCATTCTCACATTCAGCTTACTGCTCCTTCTCTGACAGTGAATTCAGGATAGCTTGACCATTCCACTGCAAAAATAGAAATAAATGGAAAGGCTGAGGAGATTCCTCTGTGCTAAGCTTGGCATTCCTTCATAAGTGTAAGTAATGATGGATGTTGCACTCCTCGCTCCGGTGGTGCCCTGCAGTTCCTGAATGAAAAAGGCTGAGCTAGCTTTTTTATTTACTAGTTAAACTTGGAAGTCACTTCCCACAAATGTGGAAATGTCTTCTCATGTAACTCACCAGCTTTTAGATATCAAGAGAAATCTTTTCACTAATTTACATTAAAAAAAATCCAGAAAGAAGCAAGTAAAATATTGGTATTATAATACAGGATCTATTTTTCTAATCCTTTTCTGGCTCAGGGTTGCACACTTGGGCTCTTACATAGCAAAACAGCTCTTCCAGTTTCTGAATCAGCTCCTTAAGGAGGAAGTTGAAAACCACCAGGAAACTCTGGAAGTTTTTCTTTTGAGATGGTGTGTTTCCTCCCTCTTTCTCCTGTCTACTTCAGAGTAGTAGAAGTTAGAACAAATGTTCAGTTAAAGAAAATACTTCAGAAACTAAGTGGAGCTTGAAATAGTTCTTGAGATCTGCTGTAATAGCTAATTCTATTACATTGTTTTTGATGCAATGTGTGTGGTTGGAGGGTTGAACTCACACCATTTTGTGATAAATCAAATGACTTACATTTAGAGTAAGGAAATCAAAATTTTTATTTGTTTTAAGCTAAGACAGATGGAATAGTTTAAATATTTTTGTTGCTTTTATTATAGGATTTTAACTAAGAAAGTTGCTGGTGTCTGTGCCTTGAAAACTGTAGTATAAACTTCAAACTAAAACATCATCACCACTTTTGATGAATTCTGTGACAGTGAAGCACACATTAAAGATGTGCTATATATTTCACAGTGATAGTAAATATATCCTTTAAATGGAAATGTTCTGAACTTCCATGTGTCAGTACATTTCCATGGGAGCCCTGCTTACAGTTGCTTTTTGGTAAAACACCTTGTTAATATTAGAGCAGCAAATTCTCTAATCTCATCACAACCAGACTTGCCAAACACAGGTTTTTACCAAAAAAGTGGAAATATCGATCAGTTTGAAATGCCTTGGTTATCTGTTACTATCACTTTAATTTTTATGATAGCATTTTAAAACACCCTTGCTTTCAGGTATCAGTTTCTCTTAATAAAGTAGTTTTTACCTTTCTGATCCAACCTAAGTTTATAACTAACAAATCATCTTCCAAATGATCACTGTTGTAATTTGTTTTTAGAGAGACAGTAATAGGGAAATGCTGTCTGCTACAAAGATACATCATTAGTTGATAAGGAATTATCTACAACAGCCTTAAAATGTTAAAACACTGACTAAGAAGTTGTTAAATAATTCATGCATTGTCCTCTTCCAAGTACTTTCAGTCCATTACATTTCATGTCTAGTTAATTTATCCCATTCAGCCTATATTAAAATGTCAGTTTTACACTGAATTCTGAGGTCATGGTAGTGTGTGACCTTCTTGGAAAGCAACAATGGAAGTGGTTCAGGATAAACAAGTGTGGAAAATGCTGTTCAGTGGATTTTAAGTTCTCTGTATTTTCAGTAGGTTTTATGAATGGATAGTGCTGTCCATTTAAAAGAGCTTTTATTAAGTCTGCAAGGCCACTGATTTGATACGGCATTCCTAGTGTTACATTGTTAGGCAATTGCTTGGCATTTCTGACAAGCTGGAAAGTGTTTTTTGGGAAGTGTGAAAAGTTCCTCAGATGTTCTGTTTGGATGTGAATCAGCAAAGCTCCTCGCCTCCCACCTGGAAACTAAATACAGAATTTGTAAGGCAGGGATGATACCAATGTTTTGGTCAGCACCTTCTCCTGTGACTTAAAACCTGTCAAATATGTTTTAGAGAAAAAAAAAAATGCAGCTCCTGGAGTGTTTTAAAATAATCTACAGCAAATGCTGTGGTGTGAGGGGAGGGAGAGGAGCGTGGGGCAAGAAGCTGAAACTAAGAGCCATCAATCACACCCTGCACTTCAGAGACAATTTTTGTTGGTTTTTTTTGTGGTTTTTTTTTTTTTTTTTTTTTTTTTTTTTTTTTTTTTTTTTTTTTTTTTAATAAAGCTGGTTCTGCAGTAAACCTGCTGTGGAGATGAGTTTAAAGTGCATGAAGACCAAGACCTACAAATCTGCCTCTGTGCCTCGGAGTCACAGGGGCCCTTCTCCTGCAGGCAGAGCTGCAGAGGGTCCCCGAGCGCAGGGGACACGGGGAGATTGTCACCTGGAGTGGGATGGCACAGCAGCTAAACCCTCTCAGGCCTCCTCAAGGGAGCTGGGAAGGAACTCCTGAAGTGGAAAAGTGCCCTCTCTAAAAGCAGGAGCATTCAATACACTTCTCCATTTTTCAAAGCGGTATCTCAGGTTTTTTCTCTGACCTGCAAAGTGATGTGGCTTGAAAAAGTTAATAAATTGAACTGGCCACAGCTCCTGGCCAGTGGAGACCTCCACAGAGGTTTGGTCACATGAATCAAATTTGATTTTCAAGAACAAATTAATTGACAACAGGACTAGCAGATAGTAGAAATATTGAATGAAAATTCAATGAAAAAAAAATCATAAACCTAGATATTATCTAATATCTAAGTCTCCTTACAGTGGTCCAGTCTAAATGAGTGGTGTACTCTGTAGGCAAGGATTGAAATGCACCTGTTTTCATTTTAAGCATTCATTTTAATATTATAATTTAAATTAAAATTATATCATTATCATTTTTCTTGGTGATAATTTGTAGTCAGTGCTCAAATTTTGTGAGTCATCACTTATGATTCATAAATTAAATGTTGTAAAGAGTGTGTATATATGTATTTTTTACATATATAGATACATTTTCTGCCTCTCAAATTTTGGATTAGATAGATAAAAACTGAAGATATTTAAGTAACAGCTAAACTAGTTATGTTTACAGCAGGAACCATCAGCAGTGAAGGTGTGTGTGTGAACCAAAACGTGAAACACATCAGGGAAGAATGGCTTATGACACTCCCGACAGTCTTGCCTAAATGTGTTATACAGAAACAGATTTAATAACTCAAGTTATTTATTATGTTAGTACATTATATGTAATAATGCCATTATTAACTGGGTGAAAATGTTTGATGTTGCTAATGGAGCTATTTTCTGAAATTTCCCCCTTTTTGTGCAGCTTTCTGTGCGAGCCACAGTCAGAGTAGGAAGGTTTAGCTACAAATGAGGTACACCCCTGCCCCATATACCCAGAAATTCAAAAGGCATCTCATTCAAAAGTTCTCATGAAAAACTGTAATATCTGTTGCCATCATCATTTCTGCTTTGTAGTGGAAGTAATTCCAGTCTAAGTTGTGTGAATGAAGTGGAGAGGTGTCAGGAGGGATATGCTTCTTTCTTCTATGTTGTGTAAGATACAAAAAACATGCACAGGAGGGAACAAAACTTTAGTAATCCCACATCAGGGAGACAGAATGTACCAGTCAAAAAACCTTTAAAATTGCTGTCTGCTAAATCTTTCTCTCTAAAGGAACAAAATGCTCACAGCTTTATTTCTTATATCAGTAGAAACAGTATTTAGAACTGCAAGGCTGGTATAAACCTGACAAATGTTATTACATGGAAGCACAATATTATCAGACAAATCAATTTACATTCAATTCAGGAATTATAAACCAGTGATTCTTTCTGTGTTTTAAGGAGTTTTCTGTGTGCAACAGTTCTCAAACATCAAGTCTATTTTCAACTCCTAGCCCTGAATGCAAGCAAATGAGAAAGTCTGAGTAGAGGAGAAAACTCAGCAAAGAGAGGAAATGGCTTTTGATGCATTTACTGGCAGGTCTATGTATGTCATAGTGGGAAAGCAGAAAATATAAACAAGTCTTTTATTTGGTCTGAGCAGGTTTGGGAATACAATGTAGGCATTTATTGGAAACAAACCCACAATGCAGTGGAAAGCGATATTTTAGTTGGTTCTGGCTTGTTTTATTTTTTTTTACAAACCCTAACCCTTCTTAATCAGCTGGTTTTCATGTATATATTTCTAGATGAGTAGTACTCCAGGAATAAGAGGTGACTGTCATTTTGCAAGTGCTTAAGCATTAAGATTTAATTCCCTTGTCACCTGATGATCTCTGTTAATTGAAACCATTGCTGTATCATAGTTGCAGCATCTGCTGAGATCAGCTGAGGTGGAAGCCTGTGGGCTCTGTCATGTCAACAGGGCTTGTGATGCTGGACTTTTGGGGCAAGACTAGGGGGGCATGTTCTGGTTTTAGTGGAAATTCTTATCTTTCTTAACAGTCTGTTTTAATAAATGCACCTTGAGATTATAGGGGCTTGGTTTTCCCTTTGCTTTTGTGTATTTAAAGAAGCTGGGGCTTGTGGGTCTTTGTCCTGCTTAACACTTGTGTTTGAGAGTCAAATAGATGAGGTCAGGAGGGGAGGAGTGCAGGGGGCTACTGCAGGTTTGGAGAGCTGAAAGTTTGCTCAAAATGCAGTGACTTTGGGTGGTCTTCTCTGGATGACACATGGGAATAAGCATTTGAAATGTGACTCATTTTCAAATCAGTAAAAGGGGAAAGAAGGTGGCTCCACTTTATAAGTATTCTCAAGTTTTTCATTTTCAAAAGCAGCAGACAAGATTTTAATTTGCAGCAGATTCCTCTTTATAAGAGCACCAGTCCAGCACAATGTTCTGAGCTAAGGTTAAGCAGCTTGAAATAGTTAATTTTACAAAGCAGAGCAGTAATAACACTTTTCCCTGGCCTTTTCCAGGTTCTTCCTTCTCTTTCATCTACTGAATAATGCATGAGGCCCTCAGAGATTTACACCTATGTGGAATAGAATTTTTAAATCATTTTCTATGCACTCCCTTTTGTGTTTTGAGAGTGAGTCTTTGCTTTTTTACCTGCTTTTAGACACAGGAAAATCAAGTGTAAAGTTGAAACAATTTGAGTTATTGTTGTGATTTAGTTATAGTTAGTTCTACTTAGAATATGAAAAATGTGGTGCTAATGAGATTATATAATTTGGAAAGTCATTGAATTTTGAATAAAGATCCCAAAGCCCTTTGGGTTAAATCTGTTGTAGAAGAATACATTTATTTTCAACTAGACCCAATCTGGAATAATTATCTGCAATAAAAATGCTAAAGATGAGTTTTCCAAAGGGTGAACAGCCTACCCACCTTCCTATAGAAAGAGAAAAAAGCAGAGCCCACTTTTGATTTGACAGATCAAGATATTCCTGCAGTAGGACCTGGTTTCAGGGAAAAAAAAGAAGGATGAGTACTTAAAATCAGTCATGAGAAAACTGAATAGTGAGGACTTGGGGAAGAGTGTGTTTTCCTTCTTGAAAATATTTGAAATCTGTTTATGAGAAGGAAGAACTATTTAAAGGATTTGCACTCAGTGACAGAGGTGTTTTTAAGTCAAATGGGCAAAAGCTAACTCAAACATACGGAAGTGAATCAATATTCTAGAAATGTGATGAATGCTGAAGCAGGTCACTCAGGGAGCACTAATCAAGGCTGGGAGCACATTACAAAGCAGTAGGAGTGAAATGAGATTACATTCAGTTCATAGTGGTCATACCAAAACCAACACTTGACACTTGCTGCAATTACTCATCTGTGCCACTTCTTACAAATGCTTCTGATATAATACGATGACATAAATTTGGGGGTACAGAATGTACTTTCACAAAGGAGGCCTTTCTTGATATTGCAGTCATTTCCTAGGTTAAGTGTACCTTGAATACATAACTTTAAATTCAGTCCAACAGCGTCGTTGGAAGCTGGTTTCCAACAGAAAGTTCTGGGTTGATTCTCTCTCCCAGCTGGCAATCATATGGTGCAGGTCACCCCCCATCACCCTTATTCTTTCTTCATTTTATTGCCACTAAGATTTCACATTCTTACAGTAGTTAGAGTTGCTATTTTCTTGGCTTCTCCTGCAAGCACTGTTTATTGTTTAGCCTTATCCTATCCCAAACCCCAGCTCCAATAAAGAAGAAACATTTGCTTAAACTGCAGGAGTAAATAAGAACATGCTGGAGGCAGAAATAAAAAGTGAGTGAATGTGTGCCTGCCAGATCAGAGATCATCTGCACACAAAATTGTTGACTGGGACATTTACTGTTATTTAATCCTTAAAAATGATTTTATTTTGCACATCCTTAAGTATGGAAAGTCGTGGTGGGGAGTAGCTGGTAGGAGTAAGGGAACAAGGCAAATACAGGACATGGAATTCAGGATATCAAGGGCTCAAAAGGACACAGGAGTCCAGAACAGCCTTTTCCAAATGTATGTGGATGACATTTCAATGTCATTAATTTTGATTTGCATACTCAGCTTTAACATTTCCACATTGCAGCAGAGCCTTGAAGGTAGAGCTTGGGCCCTTTGTTCAGACCTGTTCTCCATTCCCCCTTTTTGCAAGCAGGGGATTGCTTGCAAATCAAGCATTCTACCAGAATTCCACCAGAATTCTACCAGAGAATTTGACACTGAAATGAAGTGAATGAAGTTTCAGGAGTTCACCTTCCTCTTGTAAGAAAGATGTTCAAGATTTCTTTTAAATTGTTCTTCTATTCATTCTATGATTGGGCCAAGCTTCAGGCATTGAGGAACTTCAGAGTCAGTTTGTGTGCTTTTTTATAAGCTGGGAGTAATTTAGTCTTTCAAAATAAGCAGTCCTCAATCCTTTTAAAAAAAACAATCTCTGTATATCTATGTAACTTGGCCAGTCTTTTTCTTTCAATGTTGCATTTGAGACACATGACTAAAGATTTAAGACTGCCTCATACTCTAAATGCACAAAAAGTGAGACTTAGAATGGTGCACTAAACTTAATCTGATGTTTTCTGATATTTAAATTCTCTGGTATAATTCTATGTTTGCAAAAGGGAGAATGAGCAAAGGGGTCCGAACAAAGAGTCTGAGCTCTGCCTTCAAAGTTCAGCTGCAATGTGGAAATTTTAAAACTGAGTATACAAATCAAAATTAATTCCCAAAGATCGGGGTCATGGACTGCTCCTTTAGTTAAGGCTATTTTCATATTAGATAAATAATTTCAAATATGTGCTATTTAAGTCAAAATGGCTGATAATTAAGTTCATTGGTGGTGTAGAAATTGTCAGACTGAGGTTTTTTTCAACAAAGGAAATTGTGATATTAGCCAGCTCTAAACTGTAGCATTTTGATGTTAAATGAATTTGTGGCACAGTTAAATCATGTACCAATCTATGAATGTAGCCAGCATGCCAACTGGATCAAAGGGGGACCTGTGTCTAAGGAGAAAATGATGATTTACTTTTTCCTGCTATATCTGTTTAAATTTTAAGTTATTTTTCTTTGAAAATAAGAAATTTAATTGTCATTTTAAGCTGATTCACATAGGCATCCCAGCTTTTACCAACTCATATGCTAGGCTGATGCACATTAAACATTTTTAACTCTGGATTTGAACTTCCAAACACCTTAAGTGGTTTTAGTTTAGCTTTTGCATTTTAAGTATGTTCAAGGTTTTTAAATTTCATTCAATTCACTTTTCCTAAAACAATGCACTGTGTAAGGTGAAGGTTCTTGGTAATGTGGGCGATTTGAAGTTTAAATTCATTTTTAATACCACTGCCCTCAGTTTTGAAAATGCTGACTAATACAACTGATTTTGGGGAGAGATGTTGTGAATAATTAAATCCTCATTTTCTTCAACTTGATTAGGTTTCTTTTACATTACTTGTATTTTTTGTCTGGCTCCTGGACAAGCAGTGAATCATCTGCAGTTTGACGGGGGTAGTCTGTGATTTGCTGCCTTGCAAAAAATAAAAGAAAAAATCTGGTCTCACTAAACAAAAGTGTGTCTCCATGCATACTGGTTCAGAAATATGCTGTGATTTCATCTTTGCTGTCATCAAAATGAAAGGTCTTGGTGGCCAGCTGGGCACACGTGACAGCTCTGTCATTAAAGTGGAATAACCCTGGAGCAAAGGGGAGGATGTTTGAAAAATGAAACTTCATGGCCAAGTACTAGTTAGGAACACTTTGTCCAGGGATTCTTTGTGCTGTTTATGGAGATAGCGATTTCCAGCTTTAGGAATGAAGCTGTCTGCTAGAATTCAGATTTTGCTATTCGAGGTGGCTATTATGTAGCTTTCATGCTACAGTAATAGTTTTCATTTTAAGCATGATATCATGGCACTACTGAACTGTGGGTTTGCCTTTCATACCTCTACTCCTTTAATTAGAAAAATTTGCTTCCTGGGCATTCAGTGTTTTGTTTGAACATGGAATGCAGAAATTTATTTCCACAGTTGCAGTTATTTCACAATCGTATATTTGGCCTCTTTAAAGTGAGAGACCTCTTTTACTTTCTTAAATTTTTAATTCTGAAACATTTTGACTGTTGCAAATGGGCAAAGGAATGCAGAGCAGTTATGCTATGTCAGTATGTGACTGCTCAAACATTTGTCATTCTTAAAAGTTCTTGTTTTTATTGAGAATACTTCAGAAAAGACTTCCAGCAGAGAAGTACACATTCATTTGTGAGACCATATATATGGAGACAGGGTGACCTCTTTAAAATACTAGTACTAGCAGTGGAATAATAAATTACCTATTTATTTTTTCTCCTGGAAAAATAAATCCATCATTTTCTTGTGTATGCTCTAGGCCTTTGCTGAGTAAAAAGTGCAATGTGAATCTCATCCTAATTTCTGCCATCAGTTCTGTACATTACATTGCATTTCTTTTCATTACATTTCCATTAGGTCTGAAATAACTCTACCAGGTCTTCACATGAGTTCTTTGAAATTCAGGCCACTTCCCTGTAGTGTTGGGTATGACATCAGTTTAATTGAGGCAGCGAAGTTAGAAATGCGTGGCAGCGATAACAAATCCATTGTCCCTCCCTGTCAGTGCTAATTAGTTCTAGGCGTGGAAAAAACTTTCATTCAAAGCTGAGCTGCCCTGTTCCAAAAGCAACAGTGAACAAACAGGGATTAGCATCCAGAAAAGTGAGTCAGGACTTTGTCCTAAGGGCCTCTCTCCTGGTGCCCAGTGTGCCCAGAGCGCAACAGCGAGTGGCTTTTACAACAGTAAGGGCAAACAGCTCTTTGAACTCCAACTATTTCAGAGCCATCCAGGGAAGAGCTCAGCTCTTCAGGAAAAGAGACAGTGGTTTGCTTTCAACAAGGAAAAATGGAACCTTCTCCTGATTTAGCCCCACCCTGACTCAACACTGTCTCCTGTGACGCAGATGAGCTGGGGAAATGTGACTGGGAGGAGAAGGGTTCTGCTCTGTGGGTCTGCCAAAGTGCTGGGAAATCATCCTTTGAGAGTAGGGTGCTGTTAAGATGGAGTTCTCCTGAAAAATTAGGAAAATTGTCCAGGGGGGGGAAAAAAAAAAGAGAGAAAATTATTAGTAAGAAGTTTCCCTAGGCTCAAAAGCAGGAATGATAAAGTGCATGAGTGGAAGGTGGGGGACTGGAGCAGCTTTACAGAAAAGAGTACAGATGTTATTTCAGAACCAACACAGAGGATTAGGCAGCACTTTCTTTTCTCAGGAGAGCAAATACCACCTTGGGATGTATAAACAGGAATGCAACGTTCAAGATACACAAAGTAATCCCACAAAACCTCAGAGGGAGCACTGTGTCCAGTTTGGGGTAGCAGTGTTTAAAGAGAAAAAAAGGCTCTAACTGGGAGCAATGCAGATGAGCAGCAAGCTGGACCACAGGACCTGTGAGGAACCTGTTCTCCTGCCTGGGGAATGAAAGTGTGACAGTGACTCTGAGGGTCTGAGAATTCACACAAAACTCGTGTCAGGAGGTAGGAACTGATCTAACCCAGACACCATAGACATTTATACCCCACTTCCCTGACAGGTGAGATTTAAAACTGGGCATTTGCTATAGCAACATGGATTTAGGAGAAATCTCATGAAAGCTTTCTGTCTCCAGGAGATGCTCTCAGACTGTACTGAAGGTCTTTGAGAGGAGGCTGAGTCACATTTATATCAGAAATGCATTTTTGTGTAAAGTCTTCTGCCTTAGGAAAGGGGACATTTCTGAAGCCCTGACCAGGGTGGGGCAACACTACTACAAAACAAATGCTGTTAATTGACATTGTAGCTGTCTTTTGCACACAATTTTGAAATGTAAAGGGATTTTTTCTTCTTTTTATCAGATACCTTGTTTTCTTTTTAGAAATTATCAGTTGTCTAATTTTAAAATGAATGTTTTGAAATTCAATTCTGTGCATATGATACAATTTTATCAAAAAATGACATCTGTTAAAAATGGCCCCTGAACTGCCCTTGCCAGTGGTGCTTGATTTCCTTACTTTTAATGCTCTGAGCACAGAGGAGTAAAGGGGAACTGGAGGGTTGGAGAGAATTCAGGGTCCTTGTAAAATTACCCGATATTATTTTTTCCTGGGGCTGCAGAGCCACCCACCCACGGGAGCACATTGGTCACCCTCAGATGACAGAGGCAGACACAGGTGACCCAGCAATATCTGAGTTTTACATAGGGCTGCTTGTAGGCTGTTTCTCTTCCTTCATTTTACAAATCTTACCCAGTAATGTGCTGGAGAAATGTCATCATGATGACCCAGAAAAAGGTAAATTGTCCAGCTCCTAAGCCACGTGGGAGTTTGTCTAATAGAAATGGTTGAAATCAACCAGTCTGAACTAGAGGTTTTTTCTATTTTCAAGAAAAAAGTTGGCTGTGTGTTTTCTCCCTCTCTCATTCTGCACTCTAATCCAGTGCTGAACAGCTCCTCCTTTTTGTGTTTAGCTGTCACCTAACATTTTGACTCTTGAGCTTTTTTTTTTTTAATTACATTTTGATAGTTTTCATTGCATCCTCAGAGACTTGGTACATTCTTGGCTGGAAACTGTTTTTAAGTAACACTGAATCAAACTCTGCATTTGAAAAAACTCTGGTAGGAGCCAACAGCATCTTGCTTTTTCCCTTGTAGGTGTTCACTGATCCAAATCGTTCTGGTATTCCAGGTTTATTGTGGCTTTTCACTGCACCCCTACCTACTGCATGACAAATTGTTAGCTACCTACAGAAAGGGCTGAAAAACTTCCAGCCAGTTTTTTGCCATGATGAATCTGTTTTCTGCAGCACTGTTTCTTCCTGAAATGTGCATGAAAATATCCACAAAGAAAGTATTAATGCCAGAAGACTTCCTGCCTCTCATGGCTAAGCAGGGGCAAACTATAACAGTTCAAGGTCAGACAAATAAATACCTTGAAGGACGTGGGAATGCACATCTTATTACCTACAGTTTCCATACCTATATATACACATATATAAATGTATGTATTATTTTTCCTTTGTTTTGGGAAGTAATTTTTTTTTCTTCCTCTCCTGGAAGCCAAAACACAGAGTCTATCCGGTCTCATTTTCTTGTGGGTGAGAGTGTTGTTGTCAGCTCTTTCAGCCTTCCTTTCCCCCCTTGCCTCAGTGCTGAGGTATCAGATGTTTATTCACTGGTGCCCACTGTGCTCTTAGTTAAGAACATGTGTCCTGGTAGGGAAATCATTAGATTCACTAGTTTTTAATGTAGAAGTTCATTTATGTAGGAAAATTATTTCTATGTCATATGTTAATAATAAATGTTGTGGGGTGGGGGGCTGTTTTATTTGGGTTTTGGTTGGTTGGTTGGTTTAGGGGAGAGTTAAGGGAATGGAAATAAAAGAAAAGCTAAACTTTTTTTTAAAAAAAAAACATTGGTTTTAGTTCACCAATATTCTTCGTTCTGTAGATGCTCTGTGTGTCACTTTTGATTCATTTCAGCATAGAAGATAGAATTAGCCCAGTCAGCTCCATATTTCTTTGTTGTCTTTTGCTTGCTGAAAATCATGATTTAGCAAGGAAGTCTTGTTTCAGCTGCCAGGACACAAAGCTGACTTTAGAAATAAAATCTCTCAATCTAGAAATTTGGATTTGCCATTAGAACACTCGAGTCTGTATTTCAGCTTCTGATCCTTTTCTGCTTGCACAACTAGACATCATTTCTTCTGAGTGTTTTATATGTAACATCTTACTTCATTTAGTCCTTAACCAGCAGAGCTGTCTGTGTCTTTTGTACCAATTAAGTCAGTTTTGATGTCACTGTGATTATTTGACTTTCTGTGCAGACTCAATAACCTTAGTTTGGCCTCCTTTGGGGAGACAGATGATAAATCTCTTTTGTCTTCTGAACATATGGCTAACTTGCTTCACATCTCCCTTTCTGGCTGTCAGTCAATCACTCTCCAGAGCTCCAGAAAGGAGTTACTCCTAATGACAATATCCAATCACAATTGCCTGGGATGAAAGACAGACTTTTTTTTCTTTCTCATGTAAGAAAAACCAGAGTAAGCAGTCAGCCCCTACCTTTGCACAAAAGGGCCACATCCTCTCTCCCCCTGCTCTGGGTGGCTGCATCCCCACACGTAGGTGAGCTCTGATGTCTCACATTCAGTGGTGGAGCACATCTTTTCCTTGTTTGGGAAAAGGAAATTTACTTTTAGTAAATCGAGTTCTAAGATGAAGAGTTTTAGTGGTGCATTTAAATTTCTGGTTCTCCTTTCATATATCACATGCATGTTTCTAAGACAATATTCTGGGCAAGCTGTTCAATATATTGCTCTTTGTTTCCTCTCTAGTTTCATAACTTCTGGTAATATTTAGATATTATTAGAGAAAAGATGCATTTGGCACAGTCTGAGGTATGTTCTGAACCTCAGCATGAGAAACTGCAAATGAAATACATGTAATTTTTAAAGTGTACTGAAAAATATGAAGAATGTGTAATTAAGGATTGCTGGGAGTGTTTGTGGCCACTGAGAACCATTGTCACGTGTGGACAGTGGTGTTACAAACCTCCACTGAGATTTCAATGTATGAAAAGATTATTGTTATGTATTGGTGGTTTATAAAGGGTTCCTAAAGGCAAGGCTTATTCTTTTTAATCCATTAAGATCATATTCCACAACAAAAATGTGCTGACTTTGTATGTTAGCAGGCAAAGGGCTTAGCTGTTTATAAAATTCAGGCCCCAGGCTCAACATTAATAAGTAAGCTAACCTCTAGCTAAACTCTTGATATTATTAATTTGCAAAAGTAAAGAATAGGTATTGAAACCTCTAAAAGAAGAGAAATAGAAAGTTCAGCTTGAGGCTTCAGTCCATGCAAAGTCCTTAAAACTGTAGCACATACAGTCAAATGTTCTGGTGGGAGAGGCTTTCTTCTCTTCATACAAATACATGTAGTTGTGCTATTGTACCTTCCCCTTACTGACAGAAACAAAGACAAATCCTGGTTTTTCTCAATCACAACCTCAACCCAAATATTTAAAAAATAAAAAAAAAAAAATTAAAAATCAATTACCCTCCTTGACACCCACCTTCATTGCATTTATTATCACTTTTTATCATGTTCCATTTCAGCCCTCCCCAAGGTTTCTTGCTTCAGGCATATTCAGAATTTAATAATCTTTTATTTAGACGTCTTTAAACTCCAGATGTGTGCACAGATTAGAAAACTCATAGCTTAATATGTTTTGGGTTTTTTTTTTTTGAACCAGCCTTTAGATTTTCTAGTGCCATAAAGTCTATCAGTCAACACCTTGTCTTTGGAAGTCCCAAGGTAAATCCATGAAGGGCTGCAAATGTGTGATATGTATGTACTAAATAATGGTAAATATATTTTTATTCAGTGTAATGAAAGCTTATCCAAGCTTAGTTAATGCATTTGTTAAATTGCTGCATGAACTTCCTGACATTGACATGAATTGAAAGTTTCAGTTACATTCACCACATAACTAAAATCTTGTGGTCAGTGATCTCATCATCCAGCCATGGTTTAATTGCTCACTTGCCACTTTCTGATTTATATCACAGTGTGGGGATGTTTCTTTCTAAAGCATTTTACTGATGTTTTTCCTTAACGCCTTATCTCTCATTCCAGGGGTTTATTTTTATGTTGGGATTGATTCTCCATTCTGGGTTGGTTGGATTGTTGAAGTTATCCCTGAACCAAAGTTTTTCTCAGCACAGCTGGTTCTCCCTTTGCTTTCTAGGGAACATCCTTCCACATAAAACAGCAACATCTTAGATTTTTCTGTGTATTTGGGGTATTTTCTTCAATAACTCCACACCTAAGCTGACACTTCCAGTGATACCCAGTGATATTAATTTCCTGCTGCTTCCACCTCCTAAGGCCACCAAATGCCTTAGGTAAGATGTTCTGGGAAAAGCAGGCTGCTAATCTTTTTCTGTTGCAGACTTTTTTCCCCATACAATTCATTAAAAAATGGATCTTTCTAAGCATCAATTTAATGTTGAACAATGTACAATAAGATCCTAAACTAAAACTCCCTGGGATATGACCTGAATTCAATTTGCTCAGTCAAAATGTCTCAAAATGCTGATGCTGTGAAGATCTGCCTCTGACCTTGACCCTCAGATGTGCTGACACCTTATTTAATGATCTAGCTTTGGCTTCTTGCTAGAGAACAGCAAGGAACACTTGGAACAATGAATGTCTCAATCACACAGGGCAGCAGAACCTTTAGTTTTGTTTTCAGGGGCATTAAGATAACACTGTAGAAAGATGCCAAGCTGAAAAAATGAATCAGTTTAGTAGAAGGTTGCTGGAAGTGTTGGACCTCTTAGAATCAAGGATATTGTTTGGAACAGCATCAGCAATTTTGTATTTTATACAATATCCCATATCACAGTTCCTCAGGGTGGAATGGCAAATCACCTGATGACATGATGGACCTGAGGGCCCTGGTATTTCAACTTGTGCAGGCATGTGAACATTGATGCCTTTGGGCAAGCTTATCTTTGATGTGAAAATTTTCCTTTATCTGGAAAGAAGAATAAACAGGAAGGAAAAAAGGAAAACATCTTCAGTCTCTGTGTTGAAAACTGGAGGGTGCAGGGGGGAGGGAAAAGCAAGGTTTCCACAGTTTTTAGAGATTTTTTAGACTGCTGGGGCCAAATTGGTCTGTTGGCAAGGATAAAACAGTCATCTGTCACTTTTGAGTTTGAAATAAATCCTACATATCAGAAGTCTGGGGAACACTGATCCCTAAGGTCAGTTTTACTTTAAAACATAACCTCATCAAGCTTCAGAAACCTTCACAGTTAGAAGTAATGGAGTTTGCTGTAGCAGTGGCACAAACCTCCCAAATCTGCTATGAACAGAGAGTGCTGTGTGCCATCACTGCCTCTGAATGAGAAACAGAGTTTGGGATAAGATGTGGAGCAGTCAAGTGGCATCACTTCATGCCAAGTTTCAGTCCAGAGTGAACATTTGTGGGCTCTCACAGCTCTTCTGCTGTGCCATAACAGCTGCCAGATTCTGAGGTTCAATACAATACAAATGTTTTCTTTCTTCTTAAGATTTATTGGCCTGTCTCTGTATCTTTTATTTTTTCTGGGGTCTTGGGTAGGGAAGTGGAGTCTTGAGCATGGCAAGCCTCTCTGACTGACAGCTGTCTCAGTGGCACCAGGAGGAGGGGGATTTGTTGGCTGCAGTACCCACTGACCAAAGAAAACTGCTCACAGTTGGCATTGACAAAGAAAAGTGGAGTAAAAATATCACAAGGCCAAATATGCAAACCACTGGCAGCTGAAGCCAAGCCTGGACACACAAATGGTGCAGCAGTTTGGACCAGCACTTTTTTCCAAGCAGATAAAAGAATTTATATGAGGTAGAGTTGTTAATTTTCATGCTCTGTAAAAATGTTCAGGTCTTGGAAAGCTAAGAGTTTTTAAGTGAAGCCATTGACAAAATGAAGTGCTTATTACTGAGGAAGTGCATGCCAGGGTTCCTTAAGCAGTGCCATTACTAAGGCAGGGATAATTACCCTGCTGATAGAACCAAGACATAAATACATTGAAGACATTAGGTAAGTCAGGAATTTGAAATTCTATAACTTATGTATATGCCAGGCTCTGGAAACAGTCTGCTGTTTGTGTGCCTAACTTAGAAACTGAGAAACACAATTTTGTTTTAGCACTCACAGTCCTCAGGAAGAACTGATTTTTTAAACACATGCTAAATATCCAAGATACTTTTCATTACTTATTAATACAGAGTCATTTCATACTGTGTTCAATATTATTTCTCTGTCCAGCTGGCATTTTCAGCTTTTATTCTGGAAGAAAGCACTTTCAGACACAGTACAACTTCTCTCTCATATTTCCATGCCAGCTTAAACCTTTCTTGACCTGGAACCATTTCAGGACACACATTTTTATTCTCTGAGTTTTTGCTGCTGGAGCTGTTCAAGGCTCAGGCTGCCAGTTCTGTTCACCCATCACTCTGAGCCAAGTCTGACCCAGGTGGTATTTTCCTTTCCCCTCAGAAATAAAACTAAATTCGTTGAGGGATAAGAGCTCGGTCATGTTTATAATGATGTATGATGGTGTCATCAGGAACTTTGTGAGCTTATAAGAAGGCATCCACCATTCACAGACCTGAAGACAGAGCAGTTTGCAAAGCCTGTATCATGTATTTTTACAATACCACAAGCATGAAAACCCTGTGCTTTGAGTATAAGGTGTGAGCAGAGTGGAATACAGCTGGCCCTTTAAAAAAAACAAAGGATTTCTGTGCTTCCTTTCTTCATGAGGTGTGGAACAGAACAGAAAGTATCTATTTTCAGGCCAGATTTTCTAAAATTTTGATAGACTGGATAATTTTGGAAAGTTATTTTATACTGAAAAGTGTAATTAAAGGAGATGCAATATTACCATAAAAATTACAGGTCTGTTCATATTCTAGTTATGTGTCTTCTTTAGCTTATGGCATATTCAATTGACATCATAACAATAACTTTAATTTCAGATATTGAATGTCCTTTAGAAAGAATTTATTGTAACATGTTAGTGACAGAAGAAAAGCTTAGTTGCAGGCTTTTAGCTCTGAATTTTTTCACAGACTTTGTTGGTTATCTGCTTAGGAGACTGGAAGGCAGGCAGTTGTTGCATGCTGAGTGGAATGGGGAAATATGACCATGAGGCGCTGCCCCCAACCAGCTTTGGTAATTCCTTTCTGCTGTTGTCTGAGGACTGCTCAGAGTGAGTCCTTTTGGGTGCTATTCAAGCTTCTGCTTCCTCTGCACCTTGCCCATATCTCCACTGTTTCTGTGGGAAAGCACAGAGCACTTTCAGGTCTGAAAGTGTGGGAGAGAATAAGCAGGGCAGACAAACTGACAGCCAAAGTGTGGGTTTAGTTTTCACTAGATCAATAAGGAAAAGTCTTGTCCCTCTAAACCAGCAATTCCTGAATCAAGCTCTAAGTGTTCTCTCAGTGATGGACTTTTACAACCTGTGTCAGTGCCTGGTAGTGGAATTTCCCAATGCCTTCAGAGAAGATTTATTCCATGACCATGGAGAGGATCCAAGTCCTCTGTCAGTGTTCAACCTGGCAGCAGTGCCAGCAGTTTTCTCAACTTTCTAGTTTCCAGCTAAGACTTGACACAGTTTTGATCTAGTGGCTGGTTTAATAAACTTCTTTGGCTCTAAATGTTGCTTCTCTGAGGTTTAATGATCATTCATTAATTGTGTTTCTGCCTAATATGCTGCTGACTCAGCATTAGGAGGCATTTCCTTTGTGGACACATAAAAAGGGAATGCTCTGATTTTCCTTGGCTCAACTCCTTCCTCAACTGAAAAGAGCAGTCAACAAATCAGAATGCTGATATGTCTCTGCAGAGGAAAATACTCATTAAACAACAGTTTGTTTTAAATAAACCTAATTTAAAACATCAGGAAATAATACAGTGCCCTACATTGCAGCAGCACTTCCAGTACATCCTAATAACTGCTGCTTATTTACATCATATCTGTGCTTTCTGGTGAATATTGAATTTATATAATGTAAATAAAGTTTATGTTTACCTGAGTGTCTATTTTTAATTTATGTGTTGTTATATAAATACTTCCTTTACATAGTTAGATAAATCTCAGTTTGTTTTGAAACTTTACACTGGAGTTTACTATCAGACTTACAAGGTTGGTTTTCTTTTAAAGTGGAATAAATCTGCTGCACTACAACATTAATGTTCATTTTATACATTATAGTTTGATTAAATTGTGTAGCTAACAGCTGAATTTAGAATTCAAATCAAAAAAATGAGTAAAACTGAACTCTCTTCCTTCCCATCCCTCTGTCTTTGCCTGTCAAATCCATATATCCCCCCAAAATGAAAGAATAGTGAGAGAGAGGCTGAAAAACAAAATGTGCTGCTGGATTTCCTGTAACTTTAGTTGGGAGTTGAGTGTTTATTTTTGTAAAATCCATGTATGCAATAATTAAAAAGATGAAACCATTGCTGTGCAAATCACATAGGAAGTTATTTTTATTTAGTTATCTCTTCAGTCCATGCTTTAATAACTCTTCTCACCAAGCTTCCTCCTCTCTGTTTAAAACATGGTGCTTTTTAATCCATCTCATTTATTATTGGATTTCTGTAAGTCAATGGAAAGGCTTTGGGAAACATGCTGATAGTGCAGCTCCATTTTACAAGCAGCAGGTAGGAATCAGTTGCAAGCTGAGGGTGATATTAATCAAATCCAGTCCAAATTATTCTTTTCCCCTTCTCCTGGTTTATACCAATCCAGAAGGGAGGGCATATTGCAAAGGAGACACATATTAAGGTTCTTTTTCTTTCAGGTGTTTCAAAATGCATTAAAGCTTGTGCTGACAACCCTTTGGGCTCTCACAGTCCAGTTTAAGCTTTGATTTATTTTGGGTGGTTCTTTCAATAGATTTAAGTAGGTATTGATTTGATTACCTAAAATCCTTGGATGCTCTACTCCTTGAAAGCCATTCCATTCCTGATGTTTTAAAGACAAATTTTTAAGCTTCAGTGTGCCAGGGAATAATCTCTTTTCCTTTCATCTTCATGGTTCAATTTTGTCACTTTTCTAGATGCGGAAAAAATAGACTGGAGAGGAAACTGCTCACTTTGAGATCAGGCAAGACAGAGGAGAAGGAAGGAGGTGCTCTGTGGAATTTCTCCCTCTTTTGCTGATACTAGAGAATGGGAAAACTGGTCATGCTGTGCACTACATCAGACCTGTGCCAGTGAAGGGGATGCATTCCTGGCTTTCCTCTCTCATCAGAGGCATCAGAACAGGGACATCTGTACTATTACTGGGCATGTGTATAAATGCATCTTTGTGCCTTCTACTGGATTCTTTAAGGCAGTGCCCCTTTTCTCTTGTGCTTTCTTTTACCCATAAGACCCACATTAATCTGGACAAAATAAAAACTAAATATCTTGGTCAAAGCAAGATAGAAATCCCCTTTGGTTTCAGTTATGGAAGAAGCCTGCTGCAATAAGGAATGTGTAGGATATTTTCTATACACTCCACTGTAGCATGGAGGCCCACAGTAGTTGCAATAACTGTTCTGTATTTTCTGCCATGGATGACACTCCTTTTTTTCCAATTCTTTTCTCCTTTCTAATTTTATCAACAAACACAGAATGTTGAAGGGACCTGAGTAAAACTCCTGTCTGGAGTCAAAGCATCCCTAGCAATTTTCATCATCATTGTGTTCTGTGTATGAGCCCAGCAAAACTGCAGAAATTGAGGAAAAATTGAGTGATCACATTGTGCTGCCAACAGAGGATGGCGAAGAAAATTAATGTCTGTGGACACTCCTACAGCCCTTCTGTCACTGCCCTTTTCACTCCTGTGAAAAGAGGAATCAGCGCAGTGTCTGGGGTGCATCACTCACCCTCATGGATCACACAGCTCTTACCCTGAGTATACAATATACTCAGTTCCTGTTTGCTCAGAATAAAGATAGCAAAAACAGCAGCCAAACTTCCCAGGGACATTTCTGCTGTCAGAGCTTCAGCTAAAACAGCAGTGGCTCAGCACTTTTTTCCCCTCATCAGCGGCCTCTCTGTTTCCCATGTGTTCCCTCTCTCCATTTCCAGTTGGAGACATCATCTGCATCCACATGGTGGAATTTCAGTGGCAGAAATTCCCACTGCCTCTTCCGCTGCTTCAGCAAAAGGGATTCTTTGTCAGGTAGCTTCCAGCATTTCTGATGCTTTGTGTTGTAGCACTTTGCCCACCACAAATGAAAGCACTCCAAAGTCTCTTTATACTGGAACAGGCACTTAGAGATCTCAGCTTCAAGTCAGCTTTGCTGTGCTCTTCTGTGCATTGTGTATTTTGTTATCTCAGCTAAGTGCCTGCATGGCTATATTGCACAGAGCAACAAACATTTTCTGTCTTTTGTCCCCCTTGATTGTGTAGCTTCTTCTGTGAACTACAAAGCAAAGTTAAACATGCTGCATTATGTGTTTTTATTGTGATATCTTGTCCCATGGAATTCAGTGACAATCAAGTAATTGAATTCAACAGGCAGCCTTTCTGTTGGATCTCATAACTCCTTGTCGCTTCTGTTTATGACCACAAGAAGTTTTCCTCAGAAAGTATTTTATCTGTAAGAAAAACTCTAATTACTATCCTTTGTTTTGAATTCAGTATAAAATTTGTATGTCTGCACACTAGGCAAGGGCTGCCCCATCCCTGGAAGTGTCCAAGGCCAGGCCGGGTGGGGCTTGGAGCAACTTGGGATAGTGGAAGGTGTCCCTGCCCATGAGAGGAGGCTGGAATTAGGCAAACTTTGAGGTGCATTCTAACCCAGGCCCTTCTAAGGTTCTGTGAAATCTGCACTGATGCAAAAACTTTTGCTCTGAACCTAAACCCCACAAGAATGATGATACACCAGTGACAATGTATTGCTCACATACATTGTATGTGAAAGTACACTGAATTGCTCACAAGGAGTTTGTATGTAGAGAATAACCTTCCACTGATACACACTAATCATTTTTTGCTGATGTTGTTTAGTGACTGATATTGCTCTAAGAAGTCAGATTATCTCAGCCCAGAAATGATCAGCCATGCTAACAAGGCACCAGAGGATGGGTTCTGCCACATGACCAATGTGACTGGTGTGACAGTTCTAGAAGTCTTGTGTTTATACTTTAATTAAAATTTCCTGGTGATCCAGATGCTGGTTCCCATTATCTTTTAATAAATGTTCAGATTAACATCCTGCAGTGCCCAGAAGTAGGCTGGTGGCTGAGCAGTCCAAACAAACAGCACAAAGTGGCTGCCATAAAATGCTCAATATCTGAGCCTCATCTTGCAATCACACAACTGTGGCATTCACATTCTCTGACAAAATCCCTTCCCCCAGGATTTTTCTCCTGGGAAGCTGAGAAGCCTCTGAGAAAAGGAAAACAATTTTATCTCATTTGCTTCTCCTGAGTTTTGCTCCTTTGGAAGGTGTTTGGGGATTGTTTACCCACAAGGTGATTGTTTCATTGGATTCTGGCGTGAGTTGTTTTCACTCTTTGGCCAATCAGGGCCAAGCTGTGTCAGACTCTGGAGAGTCACGAGTTTTCATTATTATCTCTTTAGCATTCTGTAAGTATCCTTTCTGTATTCTTTAGTATAGTATAGTATTCTTTAATATAATACAGTTTATAAAATAATAAATTAGCCTTCTGAGAACATGGAGTCAGATGCATCACTCCTCCCTGCCACAGGGGTCCCTGCAAATACAATACAAAACCACATCCATAGATTTGCTCCTGTGAATGGCTTCAGGGATTTCATTGGAACCTCTCAGGGAGATACAACTATACACTGCTTAAATGTTTAAAAGTTCAGGACCTAAGAGGGAGCATGGTATGACTTAGTGAGGAAAAAATAATACCAGGAACAGCAATGATGTAGATGGTATATATCACTTTGCTAGTTTTGTGTTATTAAATACAAATAAATAAATATACCTGAATATTTTTATTTCTTTAAGATTAAGGCTTTTTCATATATTTTAGAAGAGACTTTACTCTGATACATTTTCTTTTGCTTTCTGTTTCTTTGATAAGACCATTAATAATTCCCTTCTATCAAGGGAATTATTTTATATGTGTATATATTAAAATTAAATATTTTCTGTAACTTTGTTTATGAAAGCTAGCATTTTTAAAAAATGGGAAGGAAAAAACCACACAAACCTGGGTTAATATATCCAGGGCTACTATAAAAATAATTCTCTTTCAGTGTATCTTCCTAGGGCAGTAAGTCTTTGGTGAGATCACAGTCTTTGATCTGTTACTATTTTCTCCTCAAAACTTTAAACCTGTGATAAGTTTCAAAGCTGACAGGGAAAAGGGACCTTGAAGATAAAACCACTACTGAACCAAAAGGAAAATGTGGCTGTTAAAGAATCTCTTTGATAGGAGATAGACAAGTCAACACAGACCCCAAGAAATGTCTGTGGATCGAGATCACCCACAGTGCTTGTGTCTCTTGGCTGACAAAACCCTGGAGATAAGGAACTGCTCCAATGGGAAGGAGTTGAGCCTTTCCTAGGGTCACTGTCCATGAACCAGGTGGTTTCCATGTGGTGATGTAACTCCAGTTAAGGGGAACAAGTGACCTGCTTTACAAATAAGGTTGTATGCAGAGGTCACTTGCTTGCTCCTCTGTTCACTCCCAAGGAACTGAGGCCAGATGCAGCACATTGTTGTGCCTCTTCAGTGAAATTGGATGCTCTTACACACAAAAGAAAATAAAAAATGCAGTGGTGCTGAATTCTAATGACTCCCACTGACCCAGCAGTCTTTATCAGGTAAAGTTTTTTGTAGCCTCCTTACAGCAGCAGCAGCTGGGAGAAGGCCATGGGATTCACTGCTCTGCTTTGACCCTTTGAACACTAACCCGTGGATATTGTTCCTTCCTCTGCCCACATTCTGCCAATTTAATGCAGTAGAATAATGTAACAGTCTGTTAAATGCTGGGGATGGAAGCAGCTGCAGAACACGGTCCTGGAGGGGACACAGACAGGTGAATCTACTTGACTCCTGGTGCAAGTGAATGGGGGCAGAGGAAGGAAAGTAATTTAACACCACAGCAGTGAAGGCAGGCTCAGGAGATCACTTTCCTCAGGGATACCAGATGGTGAGTGGCTGTAAAGAATGACTCCACCCAGCTCTGCATGTGGCACCCACCGTTTATAATGGATGGCCCTAAATATTTATTAAGTGTTATTAAAAAGCTTATGTTACAGCATCCCTTCAGATACACCAAAGTCAGGGTAAGGTTACAGAGGTGGCAATGTTGAGCCTTTAGTTGGTTTTTTTGGGAAGCATTTATATAGTGTTATTTCTACAGTAATGTAAAAACACTGCACTTGTGTCAGAAAACTTAAATGAAGATTTCTGTGCCCACATACAAACTCTGGCAGCTGTAGAGATTTTAACAGGTGGCTTTGTCATTTTGAATGCATTTGTTAGAGAAGTACTTTTCTTCCTTCTTTCCTTATGATTTCAGCACGTGCTGGCTGACATAATTAGTAGGTTACCCTCATAAGAGAGGGGATGTGAATGATAGTCTTTGTCACTTAAAGAAAATTGCATCCCTCACTGAAACCTTCGGGGTTTGAGTCAGTTGGTTGCTTGGGGGTTTTTTTCCTTATTTTTTTGGGTTTTTTTGTTTTTTGTTTTTTTATTTATTTTTTTGTTTTGTTTTGGTTTTTTTTGTTTTTGTTTTGTTTTTCATGTCTGAATGTGCAACAGTACTCAGCCTTGAGAAAAATGAGAAGAGGGGATGTTGATTAAAAGGGCTGAGTGCCACAAAGTGGTCATGGTCAGCCTGGCATCCCGTATCAAGTTGCAGTGTTTGCTTTGTGGTGTGTCTGGAGTGGATACCACATGCTGACTTTGCCTTTTAAACAGGCCATGATCAGTCCAAAGACAGCTATCCAAGAGGAGAACCCACCTGAGCTACACAGGAATTTTGGTCTCCCACAAAGAGGAGGAAAGGTTTTCTTCTCTCTTCCCCTGCCTTGTCCCTTATGTTCCTCCCATGTCTTTCCTGGAAAACAAATGTCCTTCTGAAACAGTGCTCTCACTTTGCAGGAGCTGGTTGCCACCAGATTCACATAAAACAATGACAGGAATAGTGGGTTTTTAACACTTTTTTTTTACTTACACATCCTAAACATTTTCCGGTGAGTATGCAAACCTCTTTCACAAATGTACACAGCATAAATGAATGAATTAATGAATTTGCTCTCATTTATGGCATTTCCTAGCCTCTTATAAATAGTCTGCAGACTCCAGGTTTCTCAAGGCAACAGCCAGAAAACCAAGGAGCCATTATAGTACCTCCCACTTCATCTTTGACAATAATGGCTGTGGATTTGAGCATTCTGCTTGACTGAAATAAATCACTTCTTACTTAAAACAGTGGCTTCTTAGAAATGTTTGTTGAAATTCTATTGTAACTGGTATTCATGAGTTAAATTCTGGCTATATGTAAGTAATTTCAGGTCTTCCTTATTGCCTGGAAGCACATTTTTGTCATTGTGTTGAGATAGAGACTGAAACCAGCTGGTGTTAAGGCAGAGCAGTGGTAGTAATGAAAATCAGGATACTGCTAAATCATTACAGTATCACTATTTGTTTATCTTGAAATGTGAAAAAAATCTCAGTTTTATAACTTGGTGAGAAGAGCACCTGTGTTCTCAGAGGATGCAGCTGATGCTGGGATGAATATTTTTGAATGAGATGTTGTTTTGACAGTTAAGGTATAAGCTAATGTAAGTAATCTCTTGGACTTTTAACTATGATAAAAATAGATTATTCATTGCCTACCCTTGGAAGTGTTTTTTAATGTTAGCTATGTTTCTATGTTCTTTTGCCATAGAAAGTGAAATAGTGATTGTGTAAACATTTAAATTAGCCTCTTGGTTCTTCTACTAATTAATACAGATGGTTTGCTTTACTTAGATGTGTGATTTCTCATTTTAGGGGAAGATCCATATTCCTCATGGATGGGGAAAGCTGGCACATCTCATGTGAAGGAAAAGCCCAGGTCCATGCATTTTAAAGGGCAGAAAAGAAAAAAAAAATCAAGTAGCTAGAAATCTTTCATGTGTTCCTGCAAGACTTAAGGACAATCTGAAATGTCCTTTGAGAAATATTCATAAGTTGTCTTGCAAACTGGCACCAGTTTGAATTTAGTCCTGTGCCAAACCTCTTTGACACTTAGGAAACCTTCAAGGGACTGAAATCTTCCAACAAGTACTAGACCCCACTTCAAGTCTCATCTGTCTTGTCAGAATGTTGTCTTTACATAAACTTTTCCTCCAAATCTGTGGAAGTTGTGACTGCAACATATCTGCTGATGTAGGTCTTCTTGGCATGGTCTTATTATTTTATTCAGTACTCTCCTGCTGGGTTTTTTGGGTTGGTTTTTTTTTTTTTTTTTGGTGTGAAATTTTGAAGGACTAGATGAGAAAAACTTCTGAGGCTCTTTTTTTGGAAATTTTTAGTTTAGTTGTATCAACTAAAGTAAAAATCATTGAGTCTACAGTAGCTTTGAAATTTTGCTTCCCAAAAGTATGTTTGGAAACCAGGTTTGAAAACTGCAAAATTTTGTATGGCTACAGTGAAAAAATTTCTTATCAATTCTGCTTCAGGACTTTCATTTTGCAGCAGCAATCTGGGAAGCAAGTTTTGACACTTCCTACACTTTAATCTGTTTTCACTTGCTCAGTTTACAGAACAAATGCTTCTTGTAATACATACAGAAATAAAAATGCACACTACCATTATTCACTTCACTCATGACAGCCTGAGACTGATTACTTCTAAACTGTTCTGAAGCAGTTATGCTGTATTTAAACTGGAGAGAGCTGTTAAAGACTTGCTCTGCTGTATTTTTCCAGAGTTTTTCTGCTGTGAGACAGGAATACTTGATGGTCTGACTCAGAATTTGAATATTTTACCCCATGACATTAGAAGCAAAGGTGAAGGTATTAGTGAACAGAGCTTTGTTTTAAGGCAAAGGGCAACATATCAAGACATTACCTAACAAATAAAAATGGAGTCTTTCACCTTATTTGTAAAAGAAAATGGTGAAGATTTACTTTTTAGAATTATTGTAACACACATGTAGTGCTGTTTTATGTCTCCAGCGAAGTATAACAGATGGACTGTGGGTTTATTGGGAAAAAAAAAAGTGTGCTGAAAGATTTTTATTATGTGAGAAAGAGAGAACAAAACCCAAGGAAACATCTGGACAATTAATCTCTCAAATCTTTGTATATAACGTGAAGAAAAATACTGAAATATTTCAGAAGTCTTGCTCAGAAACAAATTAACTATTGTTAGCAAAGCACAATAAGTTACCATCCATCCTTCATGTGAAAAGATCTTTGTAATTAATAATTAATTGATGCCACTTTGTTCTTCACCCCTGGAAAAACAAAGAACAGGGAGGGTAGCGTGTTCCTCCTGAGGTTTCTGGTGTGTCATTATAAAGTGATGAATCACTTTCACTGAAGCTGAGCTGATTTGTCATCTCCCAAGGAAGAAAATGTCATTGTGGGGGAAAAAGGTTCTTCACCTGTTATTCAGGCCTGTGTGGTGTCTGGTTACTGATCTGGACCCAAACATCTGGCAGCCCTGCCACCTCTCCCTGACACGTGTGCACAATATGCACTTCTGCTTTGTGGCCCTCCATGTGGGGAGGGCTTGGCTTTTCATTTTAAAGCTGCACAGTGACAGGTGAGCAGGGAAATAGGTGCTTTTTGTCTGGGCTGGTGAAACATTATCTTTTTTTGAGAGGGCAGGTTGCTGTTTCAAGGGGTGTTTCTCAGAGCTGTGGGGCCCTTGAGCTGTTCTGCAGGGGAAAGGGGAGGTTGCCATCCACACCTGCTGGCTGTTTCTCCCTGTGCTGTTCTTCCCTGTGACACTGCAGAGAACAGCCCCAGATCGAACCATCCACGCCCTCATTGCTCTGCCCTTAGATGGGATCTTGCTGTGTTGATTTCCTCTCCCTCAGCTTTACACATTTTAGGAAATGGGAAAGAAGTCCATTCATTGGTTTACCCTCTTCTACCCTTTGAATTCTGGTGTTGGCTTCCCCTCCTAGCAACCCCACTGAGGGTTTTCTGGAGACATTAATTCAAACACTACCAGAAATGTGTTCTTTGGCCTTCCTCCTGCTGCCCCAGCCAAATAAGAACACGGATGTTTTTGCTGCACCATTTCAGAACAGCTCTCTCTCTGGACTGGGGCTCCTTTTCCATCTGTAACCGTGGCAGCTCCAAAGCAGGAACACAAAAGGGAGCGATAACCAAATCCCACCAATAAATAATTCCCACAGTGCAGGCTGAGTTATGGCCAAAGCTGTGAAATCAGCCTCCTTGTTGAACCTCAGGCTCATGGTCTGTGGCCAGCCTGGGCTATTTTATGTCTGGATGTTTCGTGTACAATACCTCCCTTTGAATATTATTTTTTTAATTATTATTTTTTTAAATTATGAATGAAGAAAACTCTCTAGTTACAGAGAGGAATGTAGAATTATTTTAGGCTTTTGGTTTGTTTGTGGTTTTTTATTTGTTTGGTTTGCAGGGGGGTTTTTAGTTCTTTTTAGTCAGTCTATCAGATAGGAAAACCTCTAAATACATAGGCTTTAAAAATAGTATGGTTCAATTCAGGCTCTTGAAAATGGAACTATTTCCAATAACCTGATTTACAGTGCCCAGTATTTATATGATCTCCCCCATTCAGTTTATCTGTTGCCTAATACTGTCCAAAAAATATACTGTCCAAAAATTCCTTGGTGGCAAAGTATTTTTAATCAGACTGCTTAAGATCTAGTTTTGGTAGAATACTTATTTCATGTCAGCTGCAATACTACTCAATATGGTGTTGCAATTTGGGCTTCTTGAAACAAAATTAGGACAGTTATAAAATTAGGATAATATCTAGTGCTATCATAAAAAGTTGAAATTTAATTAAAGGGTAGCAAATTCTGTAACCATATTAGAAAACTTCTGTTACCATATCATATCATAAATTCTACTTTTACATTTTGTTTTCTGTCTTCATGCAAGACAAAACCAAATTCTATGGAAAAATGTACCAGGGTGTTTCCCTCTGGGAATGATTTGTTGTTTCGAGTCCTGTGTGAATGATGATCTCAGATGAATCAAAGAAGGTTTATCATGTTCTCGCCAGTGATTTAGGGAAAAAAACCAAAATGAAATGCCATAGCTACTTTCATTGATTCAATGTGTGTGCTGTGTTTATTTGTTTTTCTTTCATGAATCATATTTGAAAGGGCATTAGGAACTAGATTTAAATAGTGTCTTTTAACTGTTGTCTGTATTTCTATATTTAATTTTTTATTGTACACTTACCAGTTATATTTGCCAAATTAGTTGATCTCAACCACCAAAAAAATAAAGATTTCAGGATCTAGATTCTTGTACTGACATCAGCTTCTGTGTCTCCCAGTTCTGCGTGTGAACTGAGATTAACATAAGAGTTTCCCTTTGTGATGAATTTTTTAAACAGCATCGTACTGGGGTAAATGTTATTCTCTAAAATGGACTGTTTAATACTTCCTTCAGTTACTGGTCACTGAAATAATCTGAAATTCACCATGGGTATATCCATTATCAATGTATCGCCAAGTCATGTCTGCCTGGTATAATACTATAAATTATTTTTGTTTTAATATCAATGCTACAAATGTATGATATAGCATGAAGATAACTAGTTTCCCTTACAGATCCTAATTCAAGCAGTGTCAGACCTCAGAGGCAGAGGGTGGTGTTTGGTTTTTTTCCATGGTTATTTGCTAGCTGAGTCATAGTGGTATTTGTGGCATTTTACCAGAGAAGTGTGGCAAAAAGAGTTTGATGGCCTGGAAGGACCAAAACACAACACCTTGTTTTGGAAGAAAGTAAGAGATTTTGTTTTTCTGGAGTTTGGGTAATATTTTAATTGTTCAGGGATTAGTAATGATGTCATTAATTAAAAGAAGCAAAAGGATAGCTTTCTAAAAAAATAACTCATAGGAAAAATCCAGCCTTTTCTCACAATACCATAAGAAATGTAATAGAACCAACCTTCCTGTTTCCTAAAGGAATAATTAAATCCAGTTATTACACATGAACCTGGGATGTTTGCAGGGCACAGCCATGGCCAACCATAATCCACTTGAAAAACTACAGCACCAAATTTCTGCATTAGTTCATTCTTTAACCAAATAAAATTATTTGCATTTGGATACAAAATACATTCTGCAAATGAAGAGGGAAACTTTTTCTGCTTTACTTGCCTAATTCCACATCTGCTGTCATTGATGGTGGATTCAGAGGACACCAAGAAGGGCAGGAATACAAACCAAAGCAGAATGAGGTGGCAAATGGAGACTCCAGGAATTTGGCATGGCAACTGCTGACATCAGTCTCATCCCTCACCCTGCTGTCTCCTTCAGAGTGGAAGGATGTTGGAGCCTCACTTGCAGCTCTGGCATTACACTTGGAAAACAGATGGTTCTTCTCCCCACCCAGGTTTTTTTTTTTATTTTGCTGCAATAAAAAGCAAATTTCATTATTTATCCTGCACAGAAATTCCTGGCTGCAGGTTCACAGCAGTTTGTCCTGCTGTGGTGCCTTTGGTCCATCTCCCAAGCAAGTCCAGCAGGGCAGAGCTGCAAAACCTCACACACCTCCCAGTCTGGTCAGCCAGATTGCAAAGGAGTTTGGACAATTCACCCTCCTGCCCTCAGTGTGAATTGCTCTGGCCCAGGCAGGTGCCCTCAAACATGAATTTTACAAAGGCAGTGAAAAGGTTGAATTGTCATGGGAGAGCTCTCCTTTCACTTGGCTGCTGCTTGGTTTTGGCAAAATTTGGGAATAAAAAAAAATGGTGTGTCTTTTCCAAGTTTGTATTTTTCTGATAAGTTGGATTTTTACCTTTGAATGCACAGTGAATGATGTTTGTGTCCTCCTTGTATGACTGCTCCTTTTCAAGGTGAGGCTGACAAAGAGAGGAAAAGGCCTTGGAGAGGACTTGTGAGAAGTCCCTAAGAAAGCCTATTTTCACTGAACAGCAGAGGCTTTTCCTTTCTTTTGTTTTTTGGGTTTTTTTTCTTTTTTTTTTTTTTTTTGTTTTTTCTTTTTAATTAGATGGCATCTTCCTTCTGAATTGACTTCCCCATTTTGTAATGTTTTATTTTCCTGACTTGTTGAGGACATAAATGAAACCTGGTGAGACATTTTCAGTACATGAGGGCTGAATCAAGCACCTGATTATTCCCTTGAAGTAAGCTCAGTCTCTTAACCTTATAGTATTTCTGAGCCAAAACTGCTTATTTTCCTGCCACATACTGCAGTCTTCCAACCCATGTTGTGTGATCTGGGTGAGCAGCACACAGATCAAACCTTATCTGGGGTGTCAGTTCCTTTGAAAACACAATGGTGCCCCTGCTGTCACACACATTTTGTACAACACGGGGCAGGTGTTGGGTTCCCTTTATTAATGAATGTCAGGGCTGAAGTTGCTGGCACTGAGCAGGAGTTCCTTTTGCTGCTCACAAACAACACAGTCCTGTCACAAGGAGCTGACACCTGCAGCCTGTGTCACGCCTCTTGTCCGTGTCCCTGAGATCTGTGTCTGCACACTGGCAGTAAAAGCAAGCAAGGAATTCTGAGAGAATTTCTACATATTCCACCTCACTAGTGGTGGATTTAAGTCAATCTTTCAGTGCCTACTCATTTTCTTCATTTCACTGAGTATTTTTGATGGTATCATTATGATTTCCATTCTATACAAGTTACTTCTATGGGAAGTGTTCTCTGAACCCATTTTTGGTTCTGTTTTCAGATACGCTGTCACATTGTGGAGGCTCTGCAGAGACTGAAGTGAGAAAAATCAATTGTATGTGATTCTTGGTTCTTTTGTTGAGTTGGTGGAGTATGTCCTCCTCCCAGGATACTCAGCTTGTCACAACTGCCATGGGATGTGACAGCAGCTTTTTTACTGTAGCTGTGTGCCTGTAAATGCTGTGCATTTCTTTTCAGCATCTTGTCCAGAAATGCAATATTCGAAGTGGAAGCCCTGTATCTCTGGAGTACACTGTGTAATACAAAACATATTCAAGTCAGATGTGATTAACTGCTTCTGTAACTCTGTACATTCTGTTTTTCTGTAATTCTTATTTGCTCTAGCACTGGTGCACTGCACTCCAGTCTCCACTGTAGTCAGAACTGCACAAACACATAAAAATGCTGTTTTTCTGAAAGACCCTTTTTCCATACCAAAATGGGCCCCCAGCCCCAATGGGCTTCCTCATTTTGCAGAGACCCATTCTCTTGCATGAAGTGAACAAATTCTTCGAGTTTGAAACTGTACCAGATCTCTCTTAGCTTTTTATTGCTGCAGTAAATCAGGGCAGTTCCATCAAACTGATGGGATTTGTGTCTGCTTTACAAATGCACATAGATGAAAAACGCAGAACTATTACATATAAAAAATGGCATTAGAAGGACATCAGTGGTTCAAATGCCATAATTCAGAGGCTGGAGGTTCACTGTGTGTTCAACTTTGTGTGTGTAACCCAGTCTTTAATTGCAGAATCTCTTAGCATATTTCAGTAGAATATTTTCCTGGGGTTGTATGAAAATACACGTTTTTAATGGGTATTTCCTCATTTCTGAAGGCTTGGCTTTGACACCACACTATTCCCTTGACAGAGGTGCTTTTATTTATGTCTGTCTTCAAATGTAAATTCCAGTAGCTGTGATGTCCCAGTCAATATCATTATCACATTCCCATTTTTTTTAATGCTGGATCTCAGGTTCCTAACGAGTGTTGAAAGTAGAGTCTTTGAAAGACAGCATATCAGCAAGCAATACAACACTCAATTTCCCATTAAAAAAAAAAAAAAAAAACAAAACAAGGCAAAAAAACCCCCCCCCCAAAAAAAAAAAAAAAACAAAAAAAAAACACCAGGGAAAAAAAAACCAAAACAAACAAAATACAAATAAAAAAAATACACCAAGAAAACAAAACAAGAGAGTTTACTGGTACTTAAAGTCAGCAATTTAATTAAACCCATGAATGGAGCAAGAATACAGCACCTATAGAGAATATATTTTTGTTTCTCTATCTCTGGTTTAGCTATTTTTGTGTTCCTGCTTCACAATTTTCTGTGTAGTTCTAGTGGATATTAATCTTTTGGTTTATAAAATTATTATTATTAATATTATTTCAAAGCCTGTCAGATGTTTGTTGGGGAAGTCAGCATGAGGGGAAAGTGCTGGCAGAAGGATCTCAACACTGCTCTTTATCCTTTGTGTGTGTGTGTGTTTCTAGCATAGCCACCCTGCACTTGGAAAAAAAACCACTATCAACAACTTTTACTTTCTTTCACATTTATGAATATTAATTAATATTAATGAATATTAATCAATATTAATTAGGCAAGGCTATGCTTAAAATCAAGTTCTTTCAGAAGCATAAACCTGTCTTGAAATGCACCCTTGTGAAGATTTACAACCTTTAGGAATATGCAGATTTCCAGAGCACGTTTTGGAAGTATCCTGCTGGGCACTCAGGAACCAAAACACTTCAAATCAATTATATTTTTAGAACCCTTGGGCAGAATTTGCTTGTTTTCTCTGTTTTTCTGGTTTCTGTGTACTAGTATCAGTGGGACAGTGTTATATGACTCCAGGCATAGGGTTTTTTTGGCACAATAAATTTATTTTTTTTATTACATTTTCCAACAATCCCAACAGCTACTGCCAATTTATGTCACTTGGAAACTGAGCTACTCAACCATAATATTTTCATATTATTGCTTTGGCTTAGGATGTTTCTCCCTTGTGTTAGGCAAGCTGGATATGATGTCTAGTGAGGG
Organism: Onychostruthus taczanowskii; assembly: GCF_017590055.1. Taxonomy (NCBI): domain Eukaryota; kingdom Metazoa; phylum Chordata; class Aves; order Passeriformes; family Passeridae; genus Onychostruthus; species Onychostruthus taczanowskii. The sequence continues at coordinate 6,388,118 of NW_024498685.1, forward strand.
AATTGAAGAAAAAGAAGTTTAGAAGAATGGTTAATTTGAGATAAAGCATGAACCTCACTCTTGAGGAGGTAAAGAATTTCTTGAAGGGTTGAACTGGATTTCAGCTGTTTGTTGTTATGCTCTGTTTGCCACCAAGCTGAAATTTTGCCTTCCAGCCCCTTCTGAGTTATGGTGTTGGAAGGAGTCACCTGCTGTGTAAGGGACATCTGGGTAAAGCTTAAGGATTTGACTTAAGGGGATGCTCATTGGTGCTTTGAACAGTCTACATGAGAGGTGCTGCTGTTTTGACTTTTGTCATTTTCAAATTTTTGCTATTGATAGGTTTTTTGGAGATGTGAAAGGTGAATCTCCTTTTTCTCTGCTGTTTCTGAGCCAAGAGTTGCTTTAAACCTCTGTGTGGAAGTGGAGAGAGGGGAGACAAAGGGAAGGAGAAGTGTAATTTCATTTTTTGGTACCTTAACCCCTGTGTGTCAGACTGCTCCAACACTTACACGTGTAACCTGAGTTATTTTGAAGAGTTAATTCCACTGCTGCAGACTGTGATCTAGGAGCAGGTTATTTACTAAAACAGATTTCCTGTCATCAGTGAATGCAGGAACTGAACCTCTCAGTGGCATTTGCATTTGCCTCAGCTTTTCAAGGTTCTCTTACTGGTTGGGAAGCTGAGCTTCTGATACCCCATGAAATTTTTTAAAAAAAAGGTAACAGAATTAATAGTCTAGAAGTTAAATTCCTGGTTTCTGTGGGGTATGACACATAGGAATGAGCTGGACTGAGTTTAGTTCCCACTTTGTGAGCTGACCAAGGCCAGATTCTCTCAACTCCCATCAAGCAAAGGTTAATAATGAACTGACAGCTCATCAGTCATGTTTCTTCATGGCCAGTGGCATTCCCACTTTGAGATGTCCAGAAAAGAAGAAGGCATTTGCAGAAGAAGAATAGATTCTGGATGAGTGGCTGGTGAATTCCCTTAGAGCCTGGTGTGATGAGGGATTGTCTGTGTCTGCTCATTAATGAGTTAACTGGAGGAAGAAATTATTATTGCAGGGGCCCTGAAAATAGAATTGAGATATTCAAGGAAGCCAAGTGGTGTCTGGTGTAATTTAACTTTCTTTTACCCTTCCCATTTGCTGGCTTGGCCCTTTTTTGTGTGTGTAGCCTGGGGCAGGAGGAGTGAAGGGGAGAAAAGGTCTTGCACACACTGAAATATTGAATAATTTCAGTTACTGACAGGACCTGTAGGAGAACCATTGTCTAGTGGAAAATCCAGTGTCTACAAAATCTACTTTTTCCATGTGAGAGCCTGAAATATTGCCAAAACACAGCAGGAAACCCAAATTGCAGTATATTGTTTCAGGTCAGTTTGGTGCCCATTAGAATTTAGTTGACTACATTGCAAACATTTAGTTTTAAAACAACTTAATATGCCTGCTTTTTCCAAGCAGTACATTTCCCTCCAAGGCCTGAAATCCAAGCTGCTTTTGTTTCCTGAAGCCTGAGCTGACCAGAGGGCTAATTCTGACATAAAATAACAGTTTTCCTTTAACCAGTCTTGGCTGTAACATAACATGGTCAGTCTTGTGCAACTCATCATGGAGTTACACAACTGGAATTTATTATGGGAGATACAGAAAGCCTAACATAAGTGAGATCTTAACTGGAACTTGTTTTCTCTTCTCAATAGGAAATACATTTTAATGTTGAGATTAACTCAGCTGAAGTGTTCTGTGTCAGCTCAGTAGATGGAAATGAGATACTTTTGTTTAAAAAATAAAAGAATATATGAATGTTGATAGAAAGAGAAATACAAGTAAATATTCCCTTGGCCTCCAGAAATTCTCAATGAAAAATTTAACCTTTTTCTGGTTTTCCTGGTATCCAAAATCACCTTAAAATTGTGAGAGAAAATAAATGGATAAGCTTCATTTGACATTACTGAAAAAAAGTTATATTGATGTGTGTTCAAAATAGCCAAACTTCTCAATGAAGAAAGGAAGTTTGAATATTCACAATGGATGTTGAAATTCAGGCACAGCGTGGAGAGCATACGTGTGATGTAGGGAAGCATTTGAGGGGTTTCCTTCAGCCCACAGGCAGCAATTTGTAGTAAAGGCAGACATAGCTGGATGAGGTGGAGATGAAATGTTAATTTGTAAGCACTTCTGCGCTGTGTTTATTTACACATAGATGTTCTCATACTGATAGAGAGATCTGGAGACCTTCCTGAAGAGAAGGGCAGAACAGTGGATCTGTCTAATCATGTTCTGGGAATTTAACTCCATCTTGTTCTCTTTCCTCTCTTAGCACAATTCCCTCAGTTAGCTCATTTTTGTATTAAAGCTCCATTGCTTTAGTAACACAATATTGGTGTCCAACTGCCAAAGCAAATGTAGGATGTAGATTTTCATAAGTCAGAGCTCTGGAAGCTTTTATTTGATTAACCATTCTAAAGTAACACAAGAGTTGCGTGATAAAAGCTTTGCATGTTCCTTTTACCACATATGCTTACAAGAGAAACTTGGGGGGTTATTTAGATGTTGTGGTAAAAAATTGCATTAGCACTTGCTGCCTCAGCAGACTCCTTGGGTTTTGCTGGCATTCTCCTCTGATTATGCACTGGCCCCACGCAGTAAAATATGATGAATGGCTTTGGGGACGTTTCAGCACATCATTTCTCAGTTTTATACAAAGGGCCATCCCTGGGCGGGGCGCTTGCCCAGTGCCATGGAAAGACCCATGGCTTTGTTCACACGGTACCGGTGGGCGATTCCCGAAGGACCAACAATACCCAGTCATAACATCAGCCTGGAGCCGGGCAGATGCCTTACCACTGCCAGAAGGGATCATTCTGATGGCCTGTTGGAGCCATTCTTCGGTGCCAGGGCTCTGTGATAACAGCCATTCAGGCCATGTCTGGGCCAGGCCTGCTTTGTTGTTGCAGCTCCCGGGGTGGAAGTCAGCTGCGGCCTAAGCTGTGTCAATAAAGGCCCGGCACGAGCAGTGGGGCTGCTGTGTTACTGGCCATGTTGCCATGGACTCTTTGTTTTCCCCTCTGGTGGCTGCTGAGGTCAGACGTCAGTCTGGGGGCACACGGAGAAGGGCTCTGCTGGCCAGAGATTACCTCATTAAAGGACTATGTGCTGTATTAATAGTGGCTTAAACAGTGTTACTTTAGGTAAACCCTTGCTTTTTCTGGCCTAGTCATAACACTGAAACACTTCCTGTTAATTATGAGCTTCCATCCACGGTGCCTGGAGAAGAGACAGATGGAGTGGACATGCCTCTGAGCCTATTTCCTGCCTTCTTGTTTGCTGCAGCTTATAAATTGGTGTTATGGTGATCGTGGAATGGGGGGATTGGAAGCGACGAGGAAGAGAAAGAGGAACAAGTCAGTTGTTTTTCTCTTCCTGCCTGTTCCCACTCTCTGAAAGGGCTCTGCTGAGAGGCAGTGACCTAAGTTAAGAAACGTGGTGTTATCCTTGGCCACACCCTTTCCATGGAAAACCGAGTGTCAGAGCTGCAGAGATGCCTCTCCCCGCAGAGCAGCCTGCACAGGCTTCCCCACGTATCCTGGGATGACCTCTCACAGGCAGCATACACTGTGGTTCCTTGCTGTCCTTCTGAGACCTTAAGTTTTAGCTTTGTTATTTTCAAATCCCTTGCTGTTCTTCTGATGCCTTAGGTTTTAGCTTTGTTATTTTCAGATCCTGTACTGCATTAGTGTATACCTCTGAACTCCATATGGAGTGCTGGTAAGCTCCATTCACATTTTGGTCAGGCAAAGCAATCCTTCCAAGCCTGAGAACTAAGAACACCCTCTGCCTCAGACCCCGAAAAGTGGAAACAAAAGTGAGCAAAGGGGGTACATGACTTCATTACCTGAAGCTGTAATTGGAGAATTAACCCCTGATATGCAAACAGACCAAACTTACGTCTGTCTGAAAATCTCCTGACCATTGTCCATCTGGGGTGTAGCCTCTTCAGTCTTTTGGATGCCCCAGGTGTACCTATTGAAGGCCTTTATAAATACCCACTTTTTTCCCTTAGCTCTGTCTAGCCCCTGTTCTAGGTAGCCCCTCCAAGGCATCACCTCTTCCTTAGCTGGGCTTGCAGCCCTGCTCCACCACTGTGCTCCATAGCCTCCCTGCACTGGGGGCTGGGATCCAATGACCCCTCTGCCTTCTTTATGTTGGCTCCCTGGAGAAAAGTGAACAGTTTGATTTCAAAATTGGCCTTCAGGAAAAGAGTCTTTAGCACAAAGAAGTGTTTTAAGGTATCCGGGACCTGCTGGTTTTGAGTTTAGAGATGGTATTCATTTTGAGTCTTGTGGCCTTGATTGGCAGGGTAAAACCATTGGTTTAAATGATTCTTGAGATGTAGAATTTGTTCCTTTTGGACAGCTGCCTCAGAAGAAGAAAAAAAAATTCTGAAAACCTTTTTTTTTTTTTTTCCAACTGAGTTATTTTCAAAAATATGGCTCTTGTACAATGTTTTGCCTTTATAGTAAAACATGTCTGTGTGGCTTTTAATATGTTGTTATGCTTTCATAGTCTGTAAAGTTGCATTGCGTTTTAATTGGGTGGCTCCTCTCACTGGGGTTGGAGAGAGTGGTTCAGAAATTATTGTTTTGGTTTTTATTTGAGAGAGGTCTTCTATAGCTGAAGAAGTTACTGTAGAAATAACAATTAACCCTTTAGTACAGAGTCAGGTGTGGTGTGTAGGAAAATGAGCAACTTTAACAGCAGTTCCAAACTTCCTCGCTTTCACAGACCACCTTCTAGCTGGGAATCACAAGTGCTGTATAAACATAAATATATATGGCTAGAGGAAGTCTGACCCATGGGAATGTTTTGATTTTTTCCTGAGATCACACATTGGAGCCTGGTGAAAGAGTCAGGAAGGGTGCCAGAGCTTCCTGATTTGCAGTGCTTTGTTCTTGCAGACAGACAGTATCTCCTGCAGGCTGTGTGTGTGCTGGCTGCATTTACTGGCATTTGCATGTACACAGCAGAGGGCATGAACATGAGATCAAATCTCTGATAAATACCTATTTCCCAACATATTGTCTGTGGGGAGTGCAACGAATGAAGCTTGGCTTCCTATGGATTTGAGTTTTATGGCTGGACTCTCTGATGTCCAGTGAAATCTAAGTTCCAACTGAAGCTTTTCCCACAGCTGGGATATTGCAGAGCCTCTTGTGTACTTCCATTCTCTGGTGTGTAATAAAATAGAAGTTTATATTGCAGTCTTTCCTGTTTGTGGGGCACCACTGATGGGGGCTCCCTTTTTTTCATCTTTGCTGGTTCTATATTCAGTAGGTTTATTAGAACAAAGCATAATTGTGATCATTGCTCCTCTGTCAAAGTGGTTATAAAAGTCCATTTCAGATATACTAAGATGGAAGGCCAACAAAGGTGTAAAATTATGCAGATATTACAATCACTTTAGTTTTCTTATGGCACAGGGCTAAAAATTGGGTTGTCTTTTCAAGAAAGGTATTGGTTTTTCTTCTAAGTAAAACATGAATAAGAGCTGGTATTTACAGATGGTGATAATACTTGAATGTGATGATATGGGTTGCCAGCAAAGCCATAAAAAATTATTAGTGTGACTGATAATGATAATGAATACAAGTGCCTCAGGACTTCTAAGGGGAAGAACAAATCCACTACCAGCAGGGCCTATGAAGACAGGCAGAAAAACTGAGAAGAAATGAGAGAGTTGATACAATCCAGAAGTAAAAGCGATTGAACAGTCAATTACTTCTAGAAGTTTTTTGTTTAAACATTGAACTACTGCTAGCATTTCGAGTTATCCATCTGTGAACAAATAACAATGCTGCTGTATGTCCCTCAGTCATTAACTGCAAACCCTTAGGAGCAATTCTCTTGAAATCACATATTTTTGACAAAGCAGCAGTAATAATGTGGGCTGGAAATTGCACTTGGTTAAAAAAAAAAAAAAAAAAAAAAAGAGTTAAACTGCAATTTAGCACAGCCAGTGAAAACATTTGTTTCACAAGTTTAAACATTCCCATGGGAATGCTGCAGCAGCCCTTCTGATCTCTCTGTGTATATTCAAAGGAAACATCTTTACAATACAGATGCTTGGGAAAACACTGTGGAACATAGACGTTGCTTCTCAGGATCACAGAAACACAACAAACTTACTGATGTTTGTTTATAGTTAAAGGTTTTTTAAAAATACAAGAACAGATTTAGGGGAGTGTTGTTTTTTATGTTTGTTTGGGGTTTTTTTTTGGTTGGTTGTTTGTGCCTTTCATGCTGTCTTATCTTTTTCCAAACAGGGGTAGGCACAAACAAATCTCTGTGCACCTGCAGTAAAATAAAGAGGTGATTTTGATGTCTGCAGTGGCAGTGGATGAAGCTGCTGCTGTCATAGCTGGACTTGGGCCAGTTGGATCAAATTCACCTCCCACAGGTCATGTTTCAGTGACTCCAAAGAGACAGTGGAGGAAACTTCCACCCACTTGGTGCTTAGGTGATGTGTCAGTATTCAAGACATGACAGATCTGTAAGAATTTTACTCCTGTGTCTGTGCTGGACATGATTTTGTGCCTTTCCTTTGTAAAACCTTCCCCTCCAAGACGGATGGATGTTACTTGACAAAACCAGGTGCCTTTCCCTGCATGGCTCAGGCACTGCTGGATCGTGTTTCTGCAGTGGCTCTGACGTGTAGTTTGTGGTTGTCTTCACAAACATCTCAGCACCAACCTGTGCCCTGGATTGTGGGACCTGAGAGGGGAGCAAAGCTTTCACGTGGCATTCCCAGCCACACTGGCAGAACTGGCACAAATACCAATGCTGGTCATCTCCAGGACTTCCTGAAACACTGGCAGCAGCTCTCCTACCATCATCAAATGGCTTTATGTAATTTTAAGGAGTTGTGAGAATCAGCTGGTGTTTGAAGAAGATGTTTGTTTTGCAGGAAAGCAGAGTAAGCTGTTCAAAAATATCCTCTTCATTATCAAGTGAGAGCTCAGCCCCAGTGGCAAATGACTGGATAATGTCTGCCAGAGGTGAGGAAATTATTCCAGACTGTTTTGATAATTTCTTTGAAATCTCCTGCTAGGGCTGAGATAACCCTAAATCTTGGTTGCTGTGATACCTAAATTAATCACCTCCACAAGGTGATATGAATGCTGTCTGAAGTTTATATTTTGTGATTCAGTCTTGAATATGATTGCTGTATCATGGTATTTTGGCTCCTCCTTTAACTTTTTTTGCATGCTGAGATTCCTCAAGGGCCAGTAGTTCAGACCTGTCTTTTAGAAGGGCGCTCAGGATTGTCCTGCTAAGATTCCTGCCGCATCCAGCAAACTGCATTCAGCACTGCTGAATAAAGCAAGTGGAGTTGGGTACTGTTTTCCTTCTCTCTGATCTCACTGAGTCCAGTGTCGTGGCCTGCTTTGGAAAAGCTCATGTGGAAGTCACACTGCACATCCTTCCTAGTGGCAATCTGGGAGCATAACCTCATTAAGATGTTGGCCTTTTTCCTGCCTATCATGTATTTGATTTTGATGTGTGATTTCTGACTAGGGCAAGACAAAAATTTTGGGCAACCTTCAGTAGATCATAAAGGGTCTTTTTGCAAAAGGGTGCCAAATTTCATTTAGGGCACAAAGCAGTAAATTAGTGCAGGACCTTAACCACAGTTACATACTGCAGTCTTGGCATAGGAGGAGTCCTTGCTGCTGACTGCAGAAAGAAGGTCAGTAATGATTTTTGTTACTGCTGCTTGGATGCCTGATTCATGATTCCCTGGAAAACACCTGGTGATTGGAACTAAATCTAAAACTAAATTCCTAAGAAAATTGCATGTGCTAGAGGAGACAGCAAGAACGTTTAATTCCCCACAAAATTTATTGGATAGAATCAGAAAAAATACAATGTTCTTTTATTTTATGTTTCTAGGGTGATGAAGCATTCCTGAAGATAAACTGCTTTAGCCATTCGTCAAAGCCAGTCATTGCTTTATTAAATGAACTGTCAGACCTTATTATAATTTGGGGTTTTCTTTAATACTGTAACAGAAGCTATCATTCACTTAAACAAAAAGAAGCAAATGTGTCATAGACCAGCTAAAGAGCCCAAAATGTCTGACTCAAACAGCTGGCCACAGGAGTGTGTTTCTGAAATTCCAGCTGCTCCCACTAATCTCTTGTCAGCGCACCTACAGCAGCCTGATCGTGGTTTGTATGAGTAGCTGTCCATGTAAACTGATAAAAACATTACTGTGGCACTCTCTTCCAGCAATAGTTCCATTGAAAAGTTCCAGCTGTTGGAGGCAAAAATATTCTGATGAGCACAATGTGGTGTTTTTCTAGTTCCCCTCACTCAGCAGTTAAGGGGATGTTGCCTTTAGCAATATTTGCCTTTTTTCAGGGCCTCCTGACCTGAGGGATCTGTTTTATAGTGCACTCATGACCTCTCATTACTGCATACACAAAACAAGACATGGCTGGAATGATAGAAATACGTCTGTTAAGTGAAAAAGCTAAAGGACATCTATCTGAAGACATATATCCTGAAAAAAAGAAACATTAATGGAAGGTACTGAAGATCCACTAAAGTGAAGCTGACAATGAGTCTGACATCCCTTACTCTGAAGCTTTAGTTTTATATTCATGCTGGTCCAGTGGCAGGTCCTTTTTTGAAGAGTGCAAAAGCCACATTCCTGTGTCTGTCTCTACAGTTGATGTTCATAATAAATGGTTTTGTCAGTATTCAATTATTGTGGAAACTCCTGTATCTTGCTGTTCATACCCCTCAAACACTCCGATGTTTATAGAGATCTGGGTGTGACCTCAGTGTACTCATGTCAAATAAAGTTATATTTAAGCAGACTAACTTTTTTACTGAGCTAATTTCACAGAATTGTTGCACTAAAAATAGTCTTTTGAAAAACTTGATTTAAGAGGAATCCGTTTTCAGCCTGGGTAGTGCCTGTATCCAGTGATATCAGGTTGCTCATAGTTTACAACATCTGGGTTCATGACCAGAGTGCAAATATCACTGAATGTCCCATTTGATAACACACATGTGTGGTGGTTGTCTCGGCAGTAACTTGAACAGCGTTGGATATGTAAGGGTCACCTTTGCTGCTGACCAGCAGTTGTTCAGAACACTAAGAGAATTCACAGTGTGGAGGGCCAAACACTCCTGGAGGTGCACAGTAGGCACAACTTGCAGCCAAGGGATTTGCAAATATTTGGAAGGGAAAACACTTTCCATGAGAGCTGGGAGAGGTGTCTGAAGGTGTGTGAGGTGTGTAATCTCCATCCTGAGAAATACTGAGCGTTAAGTGTGCAAGGCCCAGCCAAGCAACTCAACCTAGTCTGAGAGGTGGGACTGGGAAATCTGTTCCAGAGAGCTCTGCTGCTGCAGCCTGCAGGGTGATGCTGTAAGGTGCAGTTCAGTGAGGCTGTTCTGGGGCTGTGGGATAGGTGTAAGGCTGTCTAATCCAGCCAGGGTTCAGGGCTGGACAGGGCTTAGAGCAACCTGGGATAGTGGGAAGTCTCCCTGCCCATGACAAGGGGTGGAACTGGATGATCTTTGAGGTCCCTTCCAGCCCAAACCATCCTGTGGATCTATGACTTCATGGTTCTAACTTAGGGGACTTGCTACGTTGTGGTGCTGGAACCACACTTTATCAAAGAAGGTGCATCCTTGTTGATAACAGCAGAACAGGCCCCTGGAATTAACATTTATTTTATAAAATACTATTTTTTTTTTGTTTGTTTGAGCACTCACTGCTTTCCAGCAATGAGACCAGAAATTCTTATCATACTTCAATGTGCAAGAAACCTCCAAATATTTCACATTCCATTCCCAAGGAAATCTGCACTCTGTGAAAAGTAGATGCTTTGGGAGTTGTATAGCTGGACTGTCTTTGATAAAGAGAAAAAAAGAAATGGAGAAGAATGGTACTGAATTGTGACCCTCATCAGGAAAAAATGAATTTGCTGTTCAACTGGATTAAATGATTTTTCATTAAGAGCATGGTATCATTAAAGGCATTTAAACCCTATGCAATAATTGACCAAATGATTGCTAAATTGTCAAAGACCGAGCTAATAAGCATTTAAGTTTCTTAAATGCATAACATTTCTCTGTAGTTTGGAAATTAACATGAGCTAGCTCTTAATGACCAAGTCATTGGCCAAAACTGTTTGTATAAAGGTACTCTGTTCGAGGTGTTTTTGAATCCGTGTTGTATGGCTAGAAAAAAAAAAATTTCTGCTTGAATATCTGTAAGAAGGAACACATGGTCTTTTGACTTCAACATTTTGAAATCTGAATTGTTTAATTCTGAATCAGTGATAAGAAATAAATAAACAGGTTGGCCAGTTTCATTAAAGTGCATATTTAGAAGAGGATTTTAAAATCAAGTGTTGAATCTGTCTGATACGGCTGATGCGAGTGTGGCATTTGTAATGCAGCAGCTGGCAAATCACACCACATTGGAGGTGATCTTAAAAGTGCCAATTAAAGTGCATAAATACTGATCAAGCTCTTTCTCCTGAAATCTGAGACTGTGATCACTTTGTTACAGTCTGAAGATCGATTACTCATTAGGAAGACAGGCTATAATAATGATAATTTTCAATATCTAAAAGGCTTCTGGCATTATTCTGCAGAAATAGTGAAAGTGATCCAAGTCTCTCTGAGTGTTCCACTGTTAATTATTCATGTCCTGGGAAGATGCTGACAACATCAAAACAAGTGACCAAAGTGCTAATAAGCACCATTTTGTCTCCATTCCACAGAAACAAAAAGTCTTGTTTAAATTTCAGAAATGCAATTTTATTTAGCATGAACCAGGGATGGTTTCTCCACTGTTATGGATTGACTGTTGATTTCTTTTTAAATTGAGAACTTGATGTGTGGAACTCCCAAGGTCTTCAACAACACTACTAAATATTAATAGTTTGAGGGAAGTGTTTATCTGTGAGGTTTTGTAGGAAGTTAGAATATTAATTTCTATCTATAAAGCAAAACAGCTAATTATTAATGGAAATGTAATAGGTATTTTGACCAAGAACACCAGTTGGGCTATTAAGATGTTGCTTATATTGCTGTTAATTTCTGAGATCTCATGCAGGGTTGCATATTTAGAAGCTTTGATGTGATTGAGCTGCATTAGTGAAGATTGGGGTTGAGAGAGAGTTTCAGCAATAGCAAATAGGGGTTTTATAGGCTTTCTCAGCATGTTTCTAATATGATTATTGGACACCTGTGTATCCACTGTATTTTATCTCTAAAAATCTCCATTTTGTACTTGATAAATAAAAACCGTCCTGTAAAAGAGAAGCTCCTGCTGGGTTAGGATGTGTCCCCTCAGTTGGTTATGGGTTCTCCATTAGCAGTGAGGCTGTTTTTCCTGAGCTGAGGCTGGATGAAGGTTCATCTGCATGGTCTGTGTGGCTCAGTTCCCTGCTCAGGTGAGGGCAGGGGGTGCAGTTGTTTTTGAGCTCATTGTAAGCATTACAGCTTGCACTTTCTTCTGTGTAACAGTGAATAATGATGCATTTTCAAAGGGGTTTCTAACACCCAGGTGTGCCACCGGGGTACCTGACATATCCTGGGCACTGGAGAATAAAAAGGGAAGGCTCAGGGGAAACCTTGCTGCTGTCTGCAGCCACCTGATGGGAGGATGTAGAAAAGATTTCATCCCTGTGACAGATCAGGGCAGCAGGAGATGCAAACTGGGCTATGGGAAATGCTGGGTGGATACAGAGAAATGTTTTGTTGTCATGAGGGGATGGGACAGCTTCTGGTGGGAGAGTGGGGACTCTCCATCCTTGGAGAGATGCACAACTTGGTGAGACCAAACCTTGGGTTATCTGGCCTGGGATGGCTGTGCTTTGAACAGGAGCCTGGACTAGATGATCTCCGTCCATCCCTCCCAAATATTCATGATTCTGTGGTTCACTCCAGGACTTCTGAAGCAGTGATCTTTTACAAAGTGAAGAAAAGCAGCAGTCAATAGGAGCCATTCAGATTTACTCAGGTGCTATGGAGGAGATGGTGCTTATTTTGGGAAGTGATTGTGGGTTCTGTAGCCACTGTGAACTGGTACCAGGTCTGACCAGGAGAAATTAATGTAACAAAAGTAGTGAATGTCTCTCTTGGAGCCATCAGAACATCCCCATTGTTTTCTTAATGTTCCAATACCTAGGATATTATCCTAGAAGCCAAATAATGTATTTTTAATCAGAAGATATATCCGATAGAATATTCTCCTGATTTATCTTTGTTTTAGGAGACACATAAAGATACTTAATATATTATTGTTATTTCAAATACGTGTTTTGAAAGAACAGCTTATAATAGGAAAATCATGATACCATAACTCACAAATTACAACAGCCAGGAGGAAATGCCATAATCACAAGATCAGCTCAAATATTTAAGTCAGGTCAGAGACTTGACTCACCAGTTGTACTTTGACTTTTTTCTGAATTAAATGAGGGAGCTGTGTATGAAGGCAGATAAGCTCTGTAATTCATCTGTAATTTTTATTCCATTCTCATTTTGGGGTGTGCTGGTTTTTGGCATTTCTGGTTTAGGATAGCAGTAATGACTCTCTCTTGCTATCACTGTTATTGGGCATTTACCACAAACCTGGTGGCTGGCTGTACTTAACTTTTCCAGAACACAATGATAGAAATTAAGGTTTTCCATTCTCACTCAGCTGTAATACACTTCTTGTTGCTTTTCTTTCCTCTTTTCTTATGGAGCCATTGGTAAATTGAAGGAAAACAAATCATTGCACCAAAAGAAGTTAGGGAGAGTTGCCTCATGTAACATCACTACTGTGCCATTGGCTGTCCCTTATAAGGGACCATAAACTAAATAAAGCTAAGTCTGGTCATTACTTGGCACAGATGTTTTTTGTTGAAATATCCTTTTGTTTTTGTGTTGTTCTTGCTCCATTACTGCAACTGAGAATTAGAAGGGCATCCTGGCACTGGAATTATTCAGATGAGTTTTGAACTACAGATCCAGTAAAAAAATGAGGAGCAGCAATGTATATACTTAGGCTAAGCTTGGTAAAAATCCAGTGTTGGTTCCTGGCACTAAAATATTCAGACATCTTTGCAAATGTGTTAAGTGCTTTGTAACCCAGCTGGCATCTCTTCCATCCAAAAAACCCAAAATTTCACAGTCCAAAATGCAGCAGAACACACCTGCAGTTTAGCACTGATTTTTCTGAATCAAAGGCTGAAGTAGGTAATTGATTTTTGTTGCTCATTTTTGCCACATCTTTCACAAGAAAGGTGAAAGGTCTTTAATTGACTGCATTTAAAATGCTATCACTCGTGAGAATTGCAAGGCTTAGAAACAGATTTGCACAAGCCTTAGTAGAATTTCTTAGTCACAGATGAAATCAACATTTAATGTGAGTCTCAGATGAAGACCTTACAAAGACCTAGATATTTTCTGAAGGGAAAAGATATTCTCCCTCATTACATGAGCAGCTAGCCACAAGAAAATGAAATCCTGGGCTTATAGGGTACCAAAAAATGTTCTTTCATGTTAGGAATGATGTCTTTAGCAAGTGTGCTCATTTAACTCAATGACCTAAAAATGAATGGCTGATTTCTAGTATCTAGTGGTATTGGAAACAAAGGTATTTTGCCTAAAATTCAGCACACCTGTTTCTAATGGAAGCACATATTACTGCAGTCTCCTGGCTCTGAAGCTTTTGATCCATAAACCCAGGATCTTCAAACATTTCTACTCACCAGCTTATTTAAAGATAGGTTTTATCCCACTCATAACTTAAATTGAAATCGTGGCCTTCACTAAAAGGGAAAGAGTGAAGCAGCACTTTTCCCTCTGGACAGGAAAACTCTGGGAAGCAATTAGTGGGAATCTGCAAAAGGAAGTTTTATACTCCACTCTTCTGTGCTTTCTAACAAAACCAGCCCTTCCAGTTTGCAATCATCAAAGCCCTTGTGAGCAGATGCAGGGCAGACAAAAAGGGCTCAGTGAGCCATGGGGATCACAGCTGGGTGTTCCCTGAAGTGCTGGACATGCAGGGGCAGCCCACTTCCCAATATCAACAGCCCCAAGTCCAGCATGGAATGCTGCCTCGATTCCTTCATTTTGGGCAAGAGGAAGAATTCATTGCTACTATTGCTTTGAGTGTGGAGAGGTCACCTAAGCCTTGGCACTTCTGGATTTTGCATGGCCATGACCAAAATCTCAGTGTGAGCACCCAGCACTGTACATGGTGGTGGGAACAGGACAATTCCTGCACACACTTCCCTGGATTGTGAGCATGGTGTTGAGCCTAGCCTGAGAGCCCTCCTCTGTCACCACTGTTTTTGTTTAAATTTCTCCCTTGAAAACTGCCCATTCAGAATGTGGAGAGTATCAGACGTTTTAAGCCAGGAAGACTGGATTTTATTTTTTTTCTCCTTTTAGAACAGGCACTTAAATGTTTTTGTGTGTGTGTGTGCAGGTTTGGCAGGCACTCTCTGTACAATGCAGGTCTCTGGTGAAATCAAAGTCAGCTGATCAAGCTGCACCTTTGGAAATGCAGTAAAGTAACTTTTTGGAAAGGCAAGAATTTAATTTGATTTAACATGCAGACAGAAAATTAGAGAGCCCCAGGGTGAATAATTTGTTCACTTGTACCTTGTGTTTCTGACAACACCACAGAAAGCTGGCATTCAATCCACTATCTCCAGAGCTTTTCTAGCACTTTCACATCAGAGCTGGAATTGTCCCAGACTGTGACCTCCATCCTCTGGCAGAGCTGCAGAGACTCAGCCAGGTAAATCCTGGCTGCTCGCCTGGGTGAGGAGTTGCTGTTGGCCTGCAAAAACCTTTTTTCCCTGTACAAGGGAGACCATCTCCATTTTCAGAACACAGTGATATCCTGAAAAATGCCTGTGTTCCAGAAACCAACTGCCTTTTCAGCTGACTCCTTGAGAGTGTGTGACAACATGGGTAACAGAGTGATTGTTAAGTCTGGATGCTGTATGGAAAAGGGGAAGTCAATTTAACAGATATTATGAAAAGGGAAAGTCTTGATTTCTGCAAGTGAATGATGATTAAGGCAGGGCTACCTCAAATTGGGAAGGAGGGGAGGTGGGTTTGAGGTTTCTTACACACACATCATTTTCTGGCCTCATTACAAGTTCTCTGTGGCAGACTAATAACTTCTCTGACCTCAGGTTGTCTCTCTCCAATTTAGGCTTATTACAGATAACTATCAAGCCTTCTCTCCACATGTATAAATCCATAATTAACTCTGGTTACAGCACAGACTGTAAGAGGACTTCTGCCTCATAGGCTCATCAAAGAATTTGAAATCCCTTAGACGACATTGTTCATTTAGTCCTTAGCTTCTTATCAGTGGCATTTCCTGCTAGCCTAAATACATCCCCAATTAAATCACATACCTCAGCCTTCAGCCTGTTTTACTTGGGTAGTTTCTACTGCTCAGTGAGCTTGCTTTCTCCCTGCTTTTTGTTTGTTCTTTTTCAAGAAGGATTTTCATACCCAAGAAAGCTTTCAGACATGCCAGACGTAAATCCTGGCTGATGTGGAGTGATGCAGATCTGAGCAAAAGTGCCTTGATTCCACAGAGAAAGGTTTGGGAGGATCCAAAGAAAGGAATCTGCCTTTTCCACACTATCCTTTGAACCTGTTACAAAAAGACTTGCCAGCCAGTAAAGGGAATGGAAGGTAAAAAGGTGTCTCAGGTGCAAAAGGCAGTAGGTCTGTGAAATGTGTGATGTTCCTGTGGAAATAAATCCTAAAGAAAGCAGAAGGATGAGTGTAGTGATTGCTTCTTGGCAAGCCCCAGCAGTGGTGACTCACCAGTTCTTGTCTAGAAAGAAAATAATCTCTCCTTCCTTACACATGATTAATTTCTTGAAAGGCTGTTAGCAAGGTGACAGCATTGTTCTTTAAACAGAAATGATTTTCTTTGTTTTTCAAAATGAAGCTTTCTGATCACTTAATTATTGACAACGTCACTGGAAACTTGGAGCTCTCTTGCTTTTTTTTTTTTTATGTTTGTACTTTCTCATCTGATTCTGTTCTGGCAATTCAGAATTGGATCAATGTCATTTTATGGGTAACAGATTCCAGTGTCTCAAACCCAAGACTGTTATCCAACGGCAGGATCAGGGAGAAAAAAGTTTGTTAATCGTAGGACTTAGCTTTCAACTGAGACTTAAAACAAGAAGTAGGGAAAGTTTGATTTTCCTATTTTTTATGTGGGTTTTTTCCCTTATTTTTATTCTTCAAAATTCGCTTTGTGTCAAAAAGATTTAAGAGAAACCTGACAGACTTTGTGCTTTGTGTATATCTGGCTATATTTGCTATTTACATGCAGCATCATGTGGAATTCAAAATATTTTAGGTGAAATGCTATGACCTTCTGCTTTCTTCAGACTGCTGGAATATGCATCACTCAGCTGTCATGGGTGATGATAATAGTTCATTAAAATGGCACCATTTAGCAAGCATATTTCTCTGAGTATGAGAAAAAGCACCAACACCCCAAAAAGTCATAAAAGACATTTAAAAACATACCAATAATTTTGTCTCACTGTCCTTTAAATTTTTTATTTTGAAAAATCTTAATAGAAAGAATTTTAAGGAACATTTTGTTAGGATGGGATTGTCCATCTGCCCCCACCATTTAAACACTGGGGTCAAGACATCCCCTGTTGTTCCTTAACTTTAGTCCCTTATGTTTTAGTCAACAATCTCTTTTATGTCTGGATTTTTGTGATGGTCTAGAATTCTCAGGAGCCTTCTTTATCTTGCTTTTCCTGAATTAAGGACCCTCCTTATGTTTTATGGTTGAGAATATTGCCACTCACATAACCATATTCTCCCATTAAATGAAAGGAAAACTTCCAGTTATTTACAGCATATTAAAGATCTGTTGAAAAGAAATTTTCCCATTCACTATTTTATTACAATTTTTATCATAGAACTGTAGCAAATTAAAGGAAATAATAAAGGAATGGGTTTTCATTTCAGATACACAATTGAAATTTTTCTTACTGTTGTAATTTTTTAGTCATCTCTCTCATTCTTTGAACTTTCATAAACTTATAAATCTGAAACTAGATTTTTTGAGTTTGATTCTAGATTAAATGAGCTACTTAAAATTTTCCACAGTCATGCATTTTTTTTCAGTGCCTTTCTTTGCATCCTGTGCATAAATTTGATTCCTTGTTTGGGCCTTGAAATACTAAATTATATAGGGATGGGGGAAGAAATTGGATTTTTCCTGGATTTCAGTTTAAGACAGCTGGCAGGTCTGCCTCTCCTCCTCTTAGAACATAATATTTACTGTCCTAGCATTTCATCCTCTTGGGATGGTTTTATTTAGGGGAGAGCCCAATATTCCCCTCAACAAGGACACGTTGAGCCCAGAGCTATTTATTATGCTAATTGTTTTTCTTCCTGAATTTCAAACTGCAACATTGCTGGGGTTTTTCATGGTGGGAGAGTGGATGCTGGAGATTCAGTTACAGGTTTTTGTTTGGCTTCTGCCCCTGAGGAAAATCCTGGCCTGGAACAGTCTCTGCTTTCATAGCACAAGCCTAATAGGTGTTGCTTTAAAAAGTCCTCTTAGGTCACCGTGTGAAAGCTGAACTGGGAAATTTTCACAAGAACCTCCATTGCCACAATATGTGTCCTGATGGACTGATGTGGGATGTGGAGATGGACGGCTCAGCACTCAAACCCATCCTGCTCATGGACGCTCTGTGTGCGCTGCAGGGACAGTGGCAAAGGCAGGGATCAGTAAGGCAGCCCCCCCTGCTCACTCCATCCCACCTCCATCCTTCCACAGGCAGGGACAGGGCTGGCTCTGCCAGGGAAGGGGCAGACTGCTGGGTTGGGTTGATTAAGCCTGTGCACATGTCTGGACAAAGGAGACATCAGCTTTGATACTCACCCTGAGTTTCTTATGCTCCTCTCTCTTGCAGATAAATTTCTGGTGCAGGTCACAGGGGGAGCACCCCACTAAAGCAGGAAAGTAATCAAGGGTAGAAACTTATTATCTTACCCCTCCTGTTTTCTTATCAGGTTTATGAAGTCTTAAACAATCTTAAAATAAGAATTTCTAACCAATTAGTTGAACTTCTCCTTACACAGCAGTCACAGGGAATATTACATGTTATATATCCACTTAAGAACTATTTGATAATAAATTTTTGGAAATGCCAGGCTCAGAATTTCTCAGTTTGTAACTCTGATCTCTGTTTAATTTGCTGGGGAGTATAAAACAGGAAACTATTTTGGTCATAAGCATTTCAGAGAGCAACTGAATCCTTTGTAAAATACATGTGTATTTCTTTTTATTGGTTTACAAAAGCATAGTGATTCCCAAGTCTGCAAAGCCTTCAGGTTGCAGTAGAAAACACAGTGCATGTTCATTGTGCAAAACGACAAGGAGCTGCCAGATACTGAATTTGCTACACATTTTATTGTTTAAAACATTTGTCTAACTTGTTTGAATAGAAATGTGAGGTGGAAAAAAAATGGGAAGGGAAGAAAAAAACTGGAAGAGGAAAAGGAATGTAAATAAAAAAGCGAAGAAAAAATTCACAGTTGATCTGTGATTGAAATTATTGTTGCTAATGTATTTCAGAGTTGTCCTCAGTAGTTACAGCACATATAAGTAATTTTTTATAAGTGCTGGCCTATGCTAAATAACAGAAATGGTTTCCTTTCCATGCAGTTAAAATAACGCACAAGCACAGCAGTTGTTTATTATTTCTAATCCCTTGGTTGATTAGGTATCAAAATCCCTTTTGTTATTTGAAGTAAGGGAATAAAATGTGTCAAAAAAAGTATTTGAATCTGGACTTTCAGCCCTAGGTTTCCTCTACAGTTCTTTTTGCTGGATCCTGGAATATGCTCTAGCACATCTTCCACGCATCTCCAGGCTCTGAGTTTGCTGAGCTTATGCACTGTTTCATTTCTTCCTCTAAGGCTCTGAACTGAAGTCCTTTGGAGACTTGGGAGAATATTCAGCTATTTCCAAGGAGTTTCACTGTGGCATGTTTGGGTCTTTGTTAAGCAGGGGTTGCCACAAGTTGAAGGAGACCAGAGAAAGAATGCAGGATACAGCACCAGGAATGGAGTGTACTGCCCAGGGAGGAAGTGTGGGATAAGAACTGAAACAGACAAGCATGCAGGATTTTAATTTTAACTTGCAGATCCTATTAAGTCACAACCATCTGGCTGAATGCTAAAGGTTGAAAATTGAAAGATTGACCTGAACTGAAGCTCCTTTAGTAAAATCCAGGATGAACCACTGCAGCTCTTGTGTATTGGTCTTCTAGAAAATAGTGTAGGTAAACTTAATTTATTCAAAACTCTGCTGTTGGCTCACAAAGTTTGCCCAAAAGGTAAAAAAAAAAAACCAAAAAGTGTTGGACACTTTGATTCTCAAAGATCTGATTATGCTTTTGCAGAACCTGGGGTTGTTAATCCTCCTGGCTTGGCCAAGCTGCTGCTTCAAGGATTGCAGTGACATTTTCCTTCACCTCTGCTGCGGTCACACTTGGCCTTGATTTCCTTCCTAGTCTTAAATAATTGTGTCATCTCACTGAGTTTTGTAAACCCTCCTTGTTCTCTGTCTATTGGAGGCTCAGAGGCTGCAGCTCAGACATGCAGGGGAAGCACAAGAGCAGTTCTTCCATCCTTTCCTACACCTCTGGGGCTAAAGCAGGATTCTTTCCCTGGCCTTGCCCTCCATTCCCTGAGCTGATCTCCACGTGCAAATCCCAAATCTATACCCTGGTGCTGCACATCCCAGAAGTCTGTTTTGTGTAAATATTCCCTCCAGTCACAGAGAATCTCTTCTGCCCAGGTAGTTCCTCACTGTGTGGGACCTGATGCTGAAAAAGAATTTTCCTCTCTTGCAGGCTGGGAATTTACATCCCACTTAGCCAGGCAAACCCGTGTCCTTTGTTTGACAGGTACTTGTCATTGAGCTTGATCACATTTTGCCAACCCTGCTGCCAAGAATCTGTGACAGCAGTGAGTTACATCAGTACACAACTGCAATAGCTGAGAATAATTCATTTTACCATATGCAAAGAGTGGTTGTGTTGTATTTTACTCACCAGAAGGAACATCTCCAGCAGCTAGATGTGGTTTCTTGTTACTACAGATACAGGGTCAGATACTTTTATGAAGTTACACTTTTTCCCTCATTGTTTTGCTCTGCTTCAGGCTAGGGCCTGGAAGACAGCCTGAAATAATGAGAGTTTATCATCAGTTGCAGAAGGAATGTGCCCAATTTTTTTGTTCTCCCTTGGGTGAATTAAACTCTGATTTCAAAGCAAGGCATTATTGTCTTTCACTTGGCATTTATAAGCCTCCATTTATTGTAAGGTATGGTTCAATAGAAAATGCTGCATTTTCAGCATGCCTGTTTTTATGTTTTGGTTTGGGTTCTTTTTGGGGTTTTGTGGTTTTTTTTGTGTTTTGTTTTTGGTGGGGTTTTTTTTGGTGGTGGTGGTGGTGGTTTTTTGGCTTTTGGGTTTGTTTGTTTTTTTTGGGTTTTTTTTACTGCTGGCCAGCATTTTTTTGTGCTTTTATTTTATTTCTACTTACACTTTAGTGACTTAACTACAAAATGTAAGGCTGGATTAAAAAATATACTACTCAGGGAGTAGTATCTGAGTGAGTTGGGCTACTCTGGTTGGGCCAAACCAGGTATAACTGAAAGTTTTAGTAGCAGAGAACACCATTCAGTAGGGTACTGAATGAAACAACCTGTTTCAGATGCTCCTGTTGGACAGCTTCTGAATGGATTCCTTGACCTAAAAATTCCTGATGGAAACATCAAATTCTTTCACCTTTTTGTATGTCCTTTATGTGCAATAGCTTGTAGAAGGCAAATGTCCTTACAATTTTACGTGTTTCTTAGACCTTCTGAGTATAACATATTGAGCCCTTCTTCCTGCTTGCTGATTTTGGCTTTTATCACTTTATTAAAAAAAAAAAATGTTTCATTACTGTGGTGGATGGTTATACTAAAACCTTCAGTTATATCTGTAAACTACTCCATGACCAGAGTATCCCAACTCCCTTATAAAAACTGAGTGGTGTCTTGTTTAATCAAGCCTTACACTTTGTAGTTAAGATGCTAAAGTGTAAAAAAAAAGAGAAAGAAAAACACAAAAAATGCATTTCACTAGATAAGCAATAAAAAAATTACATTGTTTTACCTGTGACAGAGGGGGTTTTGGCAGAATACAATAGAACTGTAACTGTAAGGAAAAATAAAATTATTTTGAAAGATGTTGGCCACAGTGTAAAAAATCTGCTCTTTTTGAAGGAGGACAGTGGCTACACTTACATTACCAAATTCCTTTCTGCTTTTAACTTGCCTTTGGATTGTTCACAAGCACATAGGGATTTAGGAGAAAGAAAGAGAAACTCAAAAATTTAAAATGGAGCTAAGAATAATGCATCATTAGAAATGCAAACATGAGGAAACAGAAAGGAAGGAAAGTAGGATCATAAAATAATGAGATACATTGAATGAGCCAGTGTATCTAGAAGTTTTCTTTTACTTGCAAGGAGACTGCACTTAATCACCATATCAGAAAGTGAAACTGAGGACTGATATTTTGATGTTGTAGTCTGGTAACAGCACATGCTGGCTAGCAGGATCCCTGGCTCAGAAATTCATGAGATTCCTAGGCCAGCCAAGTGCTCTTTTTCTAGGAGAAGTGCAATTATCATTTTGAGATCTGCATTGCTTCTGCTCCTGGCCTAAATGTACTTTTTATTTGTATTTCTTCTGAAAATGTTTCTGCCTATGTCCAGATCCAAAGGGAAAAAATTGTCCCTAAGGTTGCAGTCCAGACAGGCAGGACTAGACCAGAGCAGGGGCATTTCTGAGATTGAAACAGGAGAGAAATGGATTGGCTGGCCAATCCATCCCAAAGGTATTGGGTTATTTATTGTATTTTCATCGACAGCATCCTGGTGTGAGCCTGTCTCATGTTGCAATGTACAGAACACCTCTAATTTACTTGGACACTTACGATTCCAGTCCCAGCCTTCATTTTTGGATCTTATTGCAAGGATTAGGCTGCAGTGGCAGCCCTGGGGTGCTCTTAGGGGAAGATCAGGGACCTCATGGAGGCCAAATCCTCCTACCCCCAGCTGCCGTAGGTGTTGTTTCTTCCAGTCTGAGCAGAGACTTTATGGGAAGAAGTCCAATCTCCACCATGGTGAGCACATTTTATAGCAGGAAATCCCTGCCCTTTCTGATGGGTGCAGCTTTATTCTTGTCCATGTCACCATTGCTGAATCGTCTTCTTCCTGAATGCCTTCCCTTCGAATCTTGAAGAGTGGGTCATGCTGGCATCTTCTAAGACTTGTTTGAAGCTTGTGAAATCCATGCCTTTTAGTCAGGGGTTTAGTCAGCTCAGAGCTGGGGGCTTGCTTTACATAATTATACCACGGTCAAGGCTTGAAACAATCACTCCAAGTGTTATCATTCTCATTAGGAGGCCCTGTGTTTCAAAGATGCTATCAGGTTGTATGACATCTGTAATTACTCCATCATATCAGCCTCTGCAGCCCTGCTGAAGCATTTTGGGGTTGTTTTTTCTCTCCCTGGCTGTGCCACATTGTGTCACAAACAGCCAGTTGTTGTAAACACTGCAGGAACAGAGGGGCACACAGACAGCCCATTGACAGCTGAGAGGCGACCCAGAAGATAATTGCTAACATTGGTTGGGAAAAAAAAAAAAAACCCAGATGTAGCCAGACAAGGAAGGATATGTTTTTATGAAAGCAGACAGTCTTAATTCCAAAATTAATTGTGTCTCCAGCCACTGATAATTAAAGGGGGGAGGGAGGGCAGAAGCAGTGCTTTTCCCTTTGTTCTGTAATTTACCTTATCAGAAAAACTTGCTCACGTGGAACAAGACAGGTTTGGAGGATGGATCAGCTGGCTTTGTTTTGGAGGTCTAAGCACCAGAGAGGGAGTGGTTTAGCACCAAGAGGCTGCAGGGAGACTTGTGTCCAATGGGTTTTAAATGGCTTTAGGTGACAAAGAAGTGTCTTCCTGTGCTCACTCTGACATGAAACCTGGTCACATTTCCAGAGCAGCACAGCCAAGTGCACCAAAGCAGCCCTGTGCTGGGTCAGAGGCTGGGCAAACAAAACACATTCTCTTGGCCAGGACAGCCAGGGCAAACCCAGCTGGCTCACTCTGACACCCAGACTGTGAAACACATAGTGGAGACACAGGCACTGCTATTCAAAGTGCAAAGCAGCCTGCAGAAGGTTTCTAGTTTTGCCCAACCCCATCTAAAGAAGGTGGTACTAAGGTGTGGATGTCCTGTTTGACTTTGCTCTTTGGCACAAATGCATCCTTTAGGATTAGGAGCTAAGTGAGGAAGATTCTGTGGCTGGTTTTGGAGAGTAGAATTACACACCCACTGTATCCTTTGTTGTGTCCATCCTTGTCTTCACACCAACAGGGCACTGGGAGATGCTGCTGTGGAACAGCTTCTGGTGCTACAAGGGGAGTTTAAATGGCTCCTGCAAGTTTCCAAAGTCATATCCCAGCTATTCCTCTGTACTCCAAACCAAGCACACACACAGGAAATAGAGCTGACAAAAAAAAATTCAGTTTGCACATCTATAATTGCTTTATTTAAACACGGAAAATCACTAGAAAAAATACCCCCAACCAATAAAAAAAAAAGCCAAACAAACAACAACAAACAAATCCCAAGCTTTTTGCTGCATTTAAAATAGCAGTTTACTGCTACTGTGTGTGAACAGTATTTAAGGGATAAAACATGATCATTGTCATTTCTGATAAATATAGCTCTAAAAATTATTATTGAACAGATAGCGAGAAAAAGGGTCTAGAAGTGTTGGAGAAAAAAAAAAAAATAAAAAGGATAGAGCATTTCATTCCATCTTTCTATTCCCAATAGCTGTTTCCTCAGCGGGAGTTTCCCATATTCGCAATACAAAATTCAGATTTCCATTCTGCGCAGGTTCCCAAATCCCCTTCACTGCCAGATCTGCACGCTGCAGTGGGGATAACTTCTGTCACATGTTGTTGGTTAGCTTGGCACTTCAGCCCTGGCAACATTCACGTCCATAGCTCTATAAATTGAATTTAATCCAACAGCACTCACGCTTAAAGTCTGAAATGAAAAGCAGCCCAGTATTAGGGAAGTGTGTATTCAGTGCAGTGCCACACATGTAAAAATAATCTGGAGGGGCAGTGATCAGAACAGGCACTGAGAAGTTACACATGAATTAATTCTCTCACTCTCGTGACTATTTTGTTTGATACCATGAAACTGGAGGAAACAATGGTTCCAATTCATCCAGTCCAGCAGTTTAACTTGGCTGATGGAGTAATTGAGTATAAACAGCCCTCATGTAGGTTTAGGGAGATGTGCATGTTCACAGACATGTCAGGGAAATTCCACTTTAGCAGTACAAGGCATTTTTATGGTGCTACAGTTAGGTGAAGGCTCATATGCATATAAATATTTCAGGGAAAGTATTAGATCCTCAGCCAGATTAACTATATTGTGA
The DNA here is from genome assembly GCF_017590055.1 of Onychostruthus taczanowskii. Taxonomy (NCBI): domain Eukaryota; kingdom Metazoa; phylum Chordata; class Aves; order Passeriformes; family Passeridae; genus Onychostruthus; species Onychostruthus taczanowskii. The sequence goes on from NW_024498685.1 coordinate 6,412,723, forward strand.
AAAGTAATAATAATGAATCTCTCTTTATATTCATTCTCAGGAAATATAGGCCAGAATTATGCAAGTGATTTTCCATTCTGGAAAAAAAGAGAATACAGTCAGAGTTAGGAATAAATCAGAAACAATTAAAATATAGTTATCCTTTTTAACCATGCTCTTTTTATTTCCTGGATTTAATGCCTTTATTTTGGTACAAATTTCAGTATTGAGCTCTTTTAAATGGTTACTTACATCTGCCGTAATGCAATTGTACAGTGTTTTTCCTCAAAGTAGTAGGTGAAATTGAACTGCCTTTGTCTTTAAATGCTGAATGACAGAAATGTCTCTTGGTTGGCTAATAACAAATCATGATTCCTGTGGGGTAAGAAGGTCAAAGCATTACATTTTGCTAAGTGAACAAGCATTTGTTACATTGAGGAAGGTCAGTCCAGTATCCAGTGTCATTACTGCAGAAACACAATGTGTTTAATTCAAAGAGGGAATCAGATTTCTTCCTGGGTGGACTCAACTGCAGCCAGTGTCCTAGGGAGGAGGACTAACGTTTTTAAAAATGACTGATGATGTTGAGTACCTCAGCTGACATTTTAAAGAAACTTGACGTCTTGAAGCTGTGGGTCATCTGTTATTAGAGAAAATATCCTACTGCAGTTTCCAAGGGGTGGAAAGAACAAACAGGTCACTGGGTTTTGGAATACGTGCTGTTTCAGCTATGCATGGGGACTGATGTGTTCTCTTATAAACTCTTATAAACTCTGCACTGTAACCAGTGGGGGGAAAAACCACAAACACAATTATAAATAAGTTTTTCACCAGGGATAATTTTGCTTATAATTTGTGTTTCTGGACACTAAGATGTCATTGTGTTAGACAGGATGGAAAACCAGAGAGGGCAGGTGCCATAAATGATAGAGGACAGTATATTTTAACTCTTTCCCAGCAAAGGGATCGACTTCTGAGTAGATTGGTGCAATCCCAGAGCTGCCCACTCTCATGACATTAATTGCCTTTCAAACTGATACCAGCCCAGCCTGGAGTCTGACAGAATTAAGGCTTTGGGGCATCACAGAACTGAGCTTGTTCCTGCTGGGGTTTTGTGGACATGGCAGTATTTGAACAAGATAAAACTCTCAGTTCTGCTGTGGAGCCTGTGGGACGTGTTCCTGCGTTGTCATGGCTAACTGCACTCATGTGATTCTGCTCTTTTACCATGGCCGTGGTGTTATACTCATTCCTTTTCCAGTAGTGGGAGAGAGAATTTACACATCCTTTGGACAGTGCCAGGCTTTAAATCACTTGTAACAGCAGTGGAAAGTTAATATTCTACATCTTATATCTTTAGTTACTATTTAGTTACAAATAGCTTCCTAATATCCACATTTAAAATACGCTCTGTTTTTGTTCTAAGACATGTTTGATGTACTTTTCAAAAGTCTTTCCTAGTTTGCTTCTTAAATCTAAAGCATTTGAACTCGCATTCTACTCTCATATTGCCTTGCAGTCAATTTTGGTTTGTAATGAATTTGCTTTGACTGTGTAGACAGGTGTTTTGAGTTTGCAGATCTGAAACACCAGATTTTTAGCAAATATTGTGAACAAGTACGGCAAGTTGTATCTATCAGAGTTAATCCTTAGGAACTGTTGGCTCTGAGGATTATGAATGTTATGATACCTAAGCAGAACTAATTGAAACATTTGCAGTCATTCTTCAGGATTTTTGCCACCTATTTCATTATTGTTTTATCATTATATAAGAAGGGTTTGGTACTGAGCTTTGCTGAGCTCAAGAATTGTTCATGGATTACTTCAGGGTACTGCTGAGAAATCTTATCCCTCACTCCATAAGAATAGTAGAATCTTTTCTTTGGAGAACCGGCCAAATCCTGCCAACATTATTCACATGCTGTGTGCTACTAAAATAATGTCTTTAAATAAAGTAGCAATCCAAAGTATTGTAATATAATGCAGGTTAAACAATCAGTGTGTAAAAAAATAGCTCCAGCTATAATAATATAAAAAACAATGACTGGAAAGTCTGCGAGTGGATAAATTCCCAGGGCAGCTGCCTAGCATGCAGACATCAGCTCGTTTCTGATGAGATACTTGATTTTAAATCACCTTGATCCTCCTTAAAGCACATCTCACAGAATTCTTACATTATTTTGTATGTGATGGAACATATCTGTGTTGTTGATAATTGCTCTTTCTAACAACTGGATAGAAAATACACTTCAGATTGGCCTCTCAGTCTGCTTTTGAGCATAAACCATGACAGCACAAATGGAGCAAAAGCAAATAATTGTTTAGGGTTATTTTTAAACATTATTTTGATGGATTTGGTTGTCTTCTTGCTAACCACTTTTAGTCACTGGTCAGAATTAGTCAGAATAAAACAGTTTGACAGGTGGATGCTTCTCAGAACATCAAGCATAGGGTACTAATAGATTTTTACATGTTGAAATAGATTAAAAATGTAAAGTCTAAAAATCTAATCTCATACTATGACTTCTAAAGGGACATTTTGGATGCACCTTTTAATGAAATATGACTTGGTGGGGCTGTTTTTCAGTTTGGATTATAAATGCAATTAGAAGTTGCTGCACAAAAACAATAGATACATTAATAATTGCAGCTCTTCTGCCTCTCATAGTTTACCTGTAGACTTCTTATTGTATCTAATGAGCAGTGCAGCCAAAAGTTCAACCAGTATTGCCATTCCAAAGCATTCCAAAACTGCAAGCCAGAAACCTCAAAAATCACAAAATGCTGCATTATTATGATTAATTTTCAATTCTTCCATATTTTATTCCAAGTTTTGAATCGCAGACATCATACACACATTTTTCATGAGCCCTGGGAGCTGGACCTTCAGTAATTCCTACACAATGCCTTGCTGCCTGTGGCATGGGACACTGAGAAAGTCATGGAATACCATGGGACTGTCCGTTTAGTCTTGTCACAAGAGTAAATGTTAATTAGCTACTTCAGAACTCTGATCTCATGCCTGTAAACAAGCATATCCATGAGTGCCCAAATTTGCTTTTTATCTGCAATACTTTACTTGTTTCTCTATGTCATGGTCAGCATAGAGAGTACTTTCAAAACCTGGCATATTCACCTCCCAGGAATTCTCTGAGGCATAATTCTGGTTTGAAAATGGGTTTCACATCTCAACAAAACATTTTCTGAGCAGAAAAGGTGATTCTGACAATTCTCAGTGCTGTGGTCCAAAATAATTAGTCCTGTCTTTAGGATTAGTGTTTGTTGCCAGATTGCATAAATATATTTTTATGACCCCATTTTTAATATTCGTTGCTGGGTAACCTGCTGGTTTGGATCCTAGCAAGAATCCAGTCAAATCAAAGTATTTAAACTGCTGCTAATTACCATTTTGTTAGATTATTGACCCCCCTCTGTTCTGTCTCTGCCTGCACTAATGGCCAATTTTCAAGAGATTGTTTCCTAATTAATTCTGCCACATTATGATTAGCATTGTCAAATATTTAACATCTCCTTCCAAACGGAGATGTTAAAGAAGAACAAAACTTGCAGGTTTTTGTTGTTGCTGCCACAAGACCAGAAAATTCCTGACTTGATGATAATTCAGTTCTTTCTGTGGAGACCAGGAGAATGCAACAACCTTCTGCTGGTGCTGCTTAAAATAGTTACATGTACTAAAAATCCTCTGTTCTTCTGAGGATTTTTAATAGATTTTGCCCTTCCTTTAGGGAGGAAGGGAAGTTAGGTAGGTGCCCACCACAGTTGTTACCCCATTCTGCAAGTAGAATATGTGCCAGTGGTTTAATGCAACACCTCAGTCCAGCAAATTAGTCTGTCACAAAGATTTTAAAGATTCTTGTTGTTTTCCATTACCCATTTTTTTCCTGCTCTAAATAGCCTCATGTTCCATCTATTAGGAAGAACAAAAGGCAGATTTTCATTTTCTGCCTATTATATTTGTAATTCAGTGTTCAGCAGAAAGTCATCCCAGTTTAGGCACCTGGTTTTCCAGTTTCTTCAGCAATAATGGGGTTTCCAGAAGAAACGTGGATATTCTGTTGCCCAGAGCAGAGCTCAAGGGTTTTGTGAGCAAAGTGATCATGCCACGGGGGCTTATTTTCAGGGTTAAAAGAGCTGAGCATTATGCAACCTCTGCAGATTTCCACAGGAATTCTCTGACTTAATTGGCAGTGGAGTTTGGCTATCTGAGTTTCTGGAGAGAAAGGATTTGAGTTTTTAAAACTGCCTTTGACCACTTTCTTTCAGAAAGAAAGTGGTCACAGTTAAAAAACTTTGTTGTGGAGGACTAATACTGGTTTAATTAAGCTGCATTTCAGATTCCCAAGGAATAATCTGGCTTTCAGCTTCTCTTCCCCGACCTGAGAGTTTTTCCTGACAGAAGTTGCTGTTTCATACATTTGCTTAAGAATAAACACTGCTGGGAAAAGTCCCATTTGCTCTGCACGTGCCTTTCGCTCTGAAACCCTAGCTTGGATGTACTGATAGTTTTATTTCCACATTGGCCAACAGAAATAAACAACTGCATGAAAACTGTCAAATATTAAGAAAGGGAAAAGTCAGAAAGCTGAACATGTTGTTTGTTTGTTTTCTTTCTTTTTTATTTTTTTTAAGAAAGGAGTTGGAGGGAACAAAATAATGTCTGTAACAGGAAATCTCATCCTGAGTGTTAGAGAAAAGTAATTTCCCTCTCCAACTACTTTGCAAGAGAGGTTTCAGTCCCCATGTCAATGGCAGACATCACTGGAGAAAGCACAGTCAGCACTTTAGCATAAAACCCCTGAAAAAAACCATTAAGTCACAGAACATGCTGTCCCAAAGGCTTGGCGGGCTGAGGTCACCGAGGTCATGGGCCTAATAAGGGAGTGTTTTAATTGGTTTCTACTGTTTCTCCCCTGACATCCCTCCTTTCCCTCCCTCCTCCCCTCCACCAACCTTCACACCTTTGATCCTTCAACTGCCAGGATTCTGAAACTGTGTGGAGAAAACTGCAATTATCCAAATATCACCATTACTGTGACACGCTGCAGATAGGGCAGCAGCGGGCCTCCACTACTGAGTAATCCTGTAAATTGCTTAAAATAACAACGAAGAGCAGTATACACTTTTCTCATCCATTGTCAGGCTGAAATAAATAGGTCTTTCTTTAACATGCCTAATCCTGCTAAACAGTACAAAATCCTATTACTCAATGAATTATAAATCCTGCTTCAGCACCTCATTTGTCCTGGAGTGTTTCATTGTGAAACCCAGAAATTCAATACCTCATTTTAGTCACACAATCCCTACCATGACTGCTTCTCCCCATCCCTTCCCCCATCCTCCCGTGTGGGTTGTGCTCAGTGAGGTTTGTGCTAGGGCCACTACAAACCCTGGGGAGGCAAGTAAAGACAGCAGCAGCTTGTTTAAAACCCAACCTGCACCTTTCTGCACCTGCATTCTCACTGTGCACTTTGGGAGGGTAATGGCAGATGGATTGAAGCCCTTGTTGAGTTGGTGTGATGAACTGTCAAGCCACATCTCTCCTTCAGGAGCACCTGTGATAGCAGCACATCTTTATTGTTTTCCCCTTCAGTGAAACAATTGCCTTTTTCACATTGAGGCCCTGCCTTCACCAAGTTTCTGGGATCTTTGGAATGCACCAAACCTGCATAAAGTAGTTTAAGTCACTCAGGGTTTTGTCTTTGGAGAGGTAGGAGTACAGCCTGCAGCACTTGGTGGGCGCTGCCCCTCTCCAAAGGTCCCTGCTTGGACCTGTGGATTTGCTGCTATTCCTGCAGCAGGAGTGGAGCAGGACTGTTTCACCTGCTGGTGTGGAAATCAAGACAGTGTCAGGCTCATAGGATCACTGTGAAAAGGAAAATTGGTGCATGGAGGAAGAGTTTTCTAATACAAAACTCTCATGAAAATGAGCTGAGTGAGAGCAGGGTTAAGCTTGATTCATTTCCTTTAGTTTGCTAAGTGTGGGTCAGGCAGAACCTGGTGGCACAGGAGGACAGAGGAGGGAAGGTGAAGAACTGTAATTCCTTACCTCACACTGCAAGGATTTGGTACAACCCAAGGCCAGGATCCCTGGCACTGACCCAGAAAGGTGTCAAATACTCATGGAGCTGCTGGGTGCATAGTGGGAGGGACAGCATCCACTCCTGGAGGTATCTTAGCTGGCTGTGCTGGAACTCCTCCTGGGCTCTCCTGCCCTAGCTCACATCCTTGGTACCCTGTTCTGCTGCAAAAGGAAAATCTAAACCTTGGAATCTCAAGGATTGTGTTTCACAATATGTACCATCAGTATCTCCTAACTAGTTTGAGATCTTCTCTCTTGCTGTCTTGCCATTTCTAAATGCTCTTTAAGATGTGGTGAACACCTATTTTAAATAGGCCTTTTTCATGGAATTAATTTCTAATCCCTTATCTCGTGTGTCAAGCCTCTCTCTGCATTTAACTATTTTACAGTTTATGAAATAAAGGATTCCAGTTCTTTTAATGAGTCCATTTTCCCCTACCTTCAATACATTTAAAGGGGAAAATTTTTCAATCAGTTCTGTTTTCCTTACAAACTGCTTGTAGACATATTTTGCTAAAAAAAAAAAAAAAAAAAAAAAAAATTAAAAAAAACCCAACCAAAACGAAGCAAACAACAACAAAAATGACAAAAACCCAAAAGCAAAATCAAAACCACCAAACAGCTTTTTCCCATATTGTAGTTAGAATTCAAAGTGAACCTAATCCAAAAATAGAATCACAGTCTAAGCAGAGGGAAGATCACCTGTATCTATGTCTGATTAGATATTTCAGATTACATGGGGTTTTGGTTGTGCTTGCACTGTTCTTGAAATCAGGTAGAATTAATTTCTTTTTGGAAAAATTAAACCAAAACAAATTTTTCTATGAAATAATTTTTTCAGAACTAACACAAACATTTTGGCTTAAAGTTTGACTTAGAAATATATGTAAATTTTATTTTTTAAAGTAATTTTGCAGATATGAAGCATTTTTCCTTTTTTGGCTCAGCCCAAGATCCATACATGTCTAAAATTACTTTCCATCCAGTGCATCATGTTGTAAACTACAGAGCTATCCTAAAAATCCTTGAAATTTCTGAAAAAGCATTTTTGTCTCGAATGATTGGTAACTTGTAGCTGAACTAGGAGATGATGTTTCCAGCAAGTCACCAAACAGACCAGTCAGCAAATTCATCAGAGTAATTTCAACTTGTGGTTTTGACATAAATTTGGGAAGTACAAGCATTTAATGAATTTGAAACAATTCACAGAAAATTACTGCTTGCATGTCTCTTCCTAAAGGTACACAGTTAAAGATTAAAAAAAAACCAACTATCAGCAAACAAATGTTCCTGGTGATGTGAAGAAACCAAAAGCCTGGAGCAGGTCAGAAGGGGGGAGAGGGGTGGGGGGGTGTTCAACGCACATTGTTTCAGAAGGAAAGAGGATGCTACAGCTGTAAGAAATTAACACAAAATAAATATTTTAAATGCTGATACTGATCAGAGAGGAAAAAAAAATCCAGACTGGGAACACTAAAATTTCAAGATTATAGGGCAAGGATTTACAAAAACCTTAGAAGAAAAAAACAGAAGTTACTCATTGGTAGTAGATTTTGCATTTAAGGTTTGTCATCTCTCACATTAATACAATTCAAGGCAGTATTACTGTAGCTGCACCTTTTTGAATGAAGCTGTACAGGCAAAAATTAAAAATCTCTTATCTCAAACACTTCATGGTTTGAATCCTCAAATTTTGATCCCTTGAATTTGCCTGTCTTGTCACACAAGTAATTCTTGAGAAATTCCTGACACGTGAACCCATCTCCTTGAGCTCAGGGAGACTCAGCACATCAGATTTGGTGGGTTATAGCCCACGTGGGCAAGGACACAAAAAGATGGGGGAGAGTAAAAATGCTGAATGTGGGAAATCAGCAGGGAATGCTACAAGGGAGCAGGGCTGAACTGTGCAGGGCTGCACCTCCAACTGCACACAGAGACATTTCTGTTTTTCTTTTGCCTGTCAGGATCTTTGATTGCTTCTGACTAATCCTTTCCTATGTGCTCTTTCCTTCTATTTCAATCCACGTTGTGTTCCCACAAGTACAAAAGTGTCATTTCATGTGATTTTGCTACAGTGAACCAGGGCAAAGCCTTTGTTTTCATAACATGTTATAAAATGTATTCTTGAAATTCTTCATTGATTCTATTAAGCTTTAAAAACAGCCCTTTCCTTCCCCCTCCCCACCTTCCCCCACATACAGCAAAAAAAAGGAGGAGAAATCCCCCCAAGCCCCCTAGGCAGAGGTCTGGAATGAGTGGTAGGCTTTGCTCAGAGGAGATCCTGGATCCCAGTGGGAAGGGTGGCTGCAGGTCAGGACAGGGGCTCGTTTACAGAGGATGGAGGTGCCCAGGAGTGCCCAGGGATCAGCAGCTGCGCCAGAGCAACATGGGGAGCTTGGGGCACGCAGAAGGGCCCTCCTGGAGAGCCTTTGGGGAGCCCCAGGACTGGAAGAGCCAAGGGTGTCACAGGTCAGGACAGAGGGGTTGGCAGTGATGCCTTAAGGAGCTGGAATAGAGGCTAGATGGATTTAAGAGGAATAAAGTGATATTTATTGAAGTGCCTTCAAAGGCCACACCCTGGCAGTAACGGAGCCACAATCGTGGCTCTGCCTGGATGGCTCCAAGATGGAAGCAAAAGAGGGCTTGGTCATGAGATCTCACATTTTTATATGTTTTAATCTATTTGCATATAGGAATTAACTGTCCAGTTAATAGCTTCAAATGATGAAGTTTCATCCTCCTTGCTTGCTTGTCTGCCCTCCTCTTTTCACACTGTTTATGATTTGGGCCTGAAGTTTGAAGAGATTTTCCTTGAGTCTCCAGCCAGAATAGGATTGTTTTGTCTTCACCACCCTGTGAAAAGATCCTAGTAACACTTAATATAAAGCCAGGGCTGCACACCAAAGCAGAACAGAAAAACTTAAAACCTAATGTATCAGCAGAGCTGAGCAGGGATGCTATGACGGGGGTGACCAGGTCACCAGCACTGGCACGGGTGTGTGGGAAAGAGCTGGCCTTGCTCCGAGTGAAATACTCTTGCTCCGGCTCCTTGATGAGTGCTCTCTGTAGCCCTGAAATAATTGTTTTTAAAGCCTGCTCCTCTACGTCTTAAAATAGCCTTTTAGGTATGGCAGAGAGGTGACCCCACCGGCTCCAGTGCTGATCACATTTTGTGTTGTTGCATAATCAGTGATTTAAAGCCAAAGCAAAACGGACTTTTCCAAGGATCTTGGGAGTCCTGGGTTTACCAAACTCCCAGGATAGAGACTCCACAAAGTCTGCAGCTGAGGGGAGAAGTCACTGTGGATTCCCTCGGGGCTCAGGGCAAGATCCAATAAACAGCCTAAGCTCTGGGGTATCGGGCTGTGATCTGCTAACCCTTACAATAATGCCTTGCACTAATTACGAGGTAACCCACGTGGGCTTAGATGAGGTCATTGCACTCTCCAGTAATAGATGTTAGAGCATAAAGTTTACCTCTTCTTGGGGGTGGATTTTCTGTCAGCAATACCAGGACTTCGTGAATAGTTGTCTGAGCTGCTCATCAAAATAAAATGAGAAATGTGCTTTGAGGGAGGATGGAATTAAAAAAATGAAGTTAACAATTGTAAATCTAGGTCTAGAGCTAGTTAAATAATTTCTGACCTCTTCTTTTTCTTAATTTTCTTTCCTTGCAAAAGTTTGGGAAATATTCAGGTTTTAGGTAAACTGTTGTAGATTGTATTGATTCCATCTTTTTTCAGTACATAAATAGTAACCTCCAGTAACATTTAATTTCATGTGAATAATGACAAATAAAGAGGAAAAAGAATTATAGCTTCACAGTTATTATATGTTTGCTGAAAAATATGGATGTTACTACATATTAGTAACATATATTCTTATGCACCAAGGGATTAAAAACACACTGTTGTATCCTGCCATACTTAAAATACTGAAATCCAAGTTTAATGACCAATTGGCATATTACATTTTTTTAACTGCCTGCTATAAAAATAATAACATAAATATAAAAATAATAACAACATCATTAGAGCAGTGAAAGGATATATTTAAGATTACTATTATGTTGGAATAAATAATATAAAATATTTTCCACCAATCTGTAAGTCAGTCTAAATGTAGTATTCTAACTCAAGTTATTAAGTCAGTGTCCTTAGCCTTAGGAATAAATTATGTCCCAAAATGCAAATTTTAAAAAAATTGCAGAAAAAAGATTAGGTTAATCTGATCTTCTCTCATGTTTCTGGGATGTATCTGAGTTTTCATTCCATAAATTTTCTGGCTTGCATTGTGCAGAGAGTTTTTTTCCCTCCCTTCCTCTCCTACTCTTTGTTATCAACAATAAACCCTTGCACTGCAAATGTCAGAATATGTATTTGTGTGTGTGTGTGTGTGTGTGTATGTGTGTGTGTGTGTGTGTGTGTGTTTGTGTGTGTTTGTAAATGCTTTACTGGAAAACACAAATTCCTCCTGTGCCCTGGCTGAAATGCTTTGCTGGACCTTTACAGGGGTCACAGGGGCCCCAGGTCCTGTAATAATATTCAGTATAACAATGAACAGGATCCCACTGAAATATTTCATAAAGGGGGCAACTAAAGGTAAGTCTTGTAGACATTCCTTGATGCACTCCCAACAATTCTTTCCATCCAGAAATGTGAGGAGCCCTAGGAGAATGCTTTTCTTGGCATAGTTAGATGTCCAAAAAGTACACTCCTTGTTCTGAAGTGGTCTCACTGCTGTTGGCTAATACTGTGACATATCGGTGGTTCACATTGCTCCTTGCCCCTCGGATTGCTCACAGTCCCCTCTTGGCTTGAACCACATGATAAACACTGGAAATTCTTTCTTCTGCTTTCCTGCACACTTCAGTGCTGACTCCTTCATCTTCAAGAGCAAAACACCTCAATAACATCTCTTCTGGCCTTTCATGCCTTCCCTAACCTTGCTTATTTTTCTGTACAGAACACAACTCTTTTTTTGCACGCCCTGCTTCTCTCCAGGCTGGGTAACTGTTCCATCACTGCTCCTTCCTCCTCTCTTCACTTACATCCCTCCAGGAACCTTTGCCTCTCAGAAACCCTCTGGTGATGACTCACAGCAACAAAAATGTCAGATCCCTCTTGCTCTTCTCTGGATCTGCTCTGGATCTACTCTGAACTATATGGAAAGTCAGGGAAAAGGGATGCTTGGCCTCCTTTCTTTCAAAGGCCAAAAGACTGTAAGAGCAAAAAGAGGGGAAAGCTGTGATGGAAATAAATTTAAACAATACTGAAAGGCATGGTTCCAATGCGTTCACGTTTTCACTGGGATGTGACATTAAATACAAGGTTTCTATTTTTAAATATAGATGGGTAGTGAGGGACTGGTTTAAATAAACAAAATATGCATTTACAGTCACAGTCACTTGGTTTACTACTAATGCTGGAAAAAGCCAGTTTATAAACAGATTAAACATAAGTGTGTCTGTGCATTTGAGCACACAAAAAGGTGTTCTGGGTTACAGACCCGTTTTCCTTCCATTTTTAGGTCTACCAAAAAAGTGTTTATTGTGGAAAACAGAGGAAAGTAGAGGAAAATTAGAGCTGAGAGAAGTACTCTGTTTCCTTTCTCCGTTTTCACCAACAATTTCACTACAGCTGAATCAGCAGGGTCATCCTTTTAATTCCTCCACTGCCTAGGCAAGAAATGCAATTCACCACAATTTTAGCACCAGGTAATAATCATTCCATCCACTTTCAGCATAATGCTCACTTGCATACTGAAATAAATTGCTTTGCTGAGTAACAAAGATGTTATTTTTGTCCTTAAGTGCTTTGCTGAACTACAGACTGTTTCTGGGCTGTAGGCACAGATATCAACAGATTCTGCCCCTTTGGAGCAGATCTGAGCTGGAAACAGGAGAATGCAGCCATACACATAACAGGAAACAGTACATAGTGCAGATAACTCATGCAAAATAAAACAAAGATGTGGCAACTGTGTGTCACTGCACAGACAATTATAAACATTTTTTTCTGTGGTTCTGTTGTGAAAAGAAACAAAGTGCAGGCAGTATTGCTACACAGTTTGTCAGATCACTGGAGAACCACAACTATGACAGACTGAGATTTTAAATAAGCATTAATAAAAATAGAGTGGATATGCAGTAAAATAAGGCCACATATTGTACATGGCTTTTGAATAAAAAATTGACTGTTAAAAGTCTGATATACTTTTTTAATTCTCAAGTCTCAGTCTTTCTCTCTGTTGGCATACAAAAACTGACAAGGTACATTAACCACTTCTCCTTTATTTTCACTGAATTTCCAGTTCTAATCTCAAGTGTAATGTAACCCAGCCAGCTGCTTCTTTCCCCTCCTTCACAGGGGAATATTTATTTACATCTATTCACTGAATTTAAAAATTGCAACCTAAACTTTATGGTAGAGATGACGACATCCTTCTGACTGGCACCGTTTCCAACAGCTCACATGTTTGGCCCCAGTTCAGTAAAATGTGGTAAATAAGGACTGACAGTCACAAGGGAAAAAAAAAGTCTTAATTTCTACCTGGAAAAAACTGCTCTTGCTCTTCATTAGTGCCATTTGGAGACTCTCCAATCATTTAAACATATCCACCATTGCTTCTCTGATTGTATATAAACCCTCAGAAAGACAGGGTCTAGTTCTTTTTCATTGTAATGGTCAGAAATACGGTGTGTGAACAAGCAGGTAGTCAATATTGACCCATATAACTGTGAGACTACTCAGAATATTAGCAGTCCTTAACATATGACCTAATGATGCAAAAAATCTTATCCTAAATATCACAACCATTCTAAGATTCCATATGGGCTATTTGACAGCTGTGACTTGAGGAGAAAGAAAATTTCAGCCATCTCAAAATTTGCTTTACTCTTTGCCCATTTTCTACCCTTTCCCACTCCAGTCTGGGTACATTGGTGCAAGAGAACCTCCAGCATCCACTTCTTTTCCTGCATGTTCTGCAGGAAGATCACAGATATTGTGATCACCATTACGCTTCCAAATTAGCTACTTCTTTTTTCTCCACACCATGCACTAATAGTGTATGACTGTTATTTGCAGAATACTTAATTCTACATCAAATGGGAGTGAGTTTCGGCATCTCCCTTGGTTAGGAGCATCTTAAAATCTAATTTATGCCTTTTGAAGGTTTTGTGTTGGGCTCAGGTCTGGGAAGAACAACATGTGGGCAGGCTATTCTTGTAATTAATTGTTTGCTTTCTCTGGCTGCTCTGAGAATCTGTTCTTTGTCCTGTGGATCTGATAATGTCATGACTCTAAGGCTCTTTATAGCCACAGCAGCTAATGTACCTTAATGCATTTATATTTCAGGGTCTTCAGATGGGCTCCAAGCTGGGGTCTTGTTAACAGAAACCAGAGCAGGGTGGAAGCGGCCTTCCTGATAACCACACATTCGAGGCCTCTCGTGGTGACTCTTCTCTCTTGCTGTTCCCGTGACCTCTCCCATTCCCCTCACAGTCTAATCATCCTTATTACAGTAACAAACATCTTGCATTCTCTAATCTATTGTTTCTAATCTCACAATTTGTGCTCGTCTAGAATGTCACTTTTATAAACAGAGTCCAGTGCCTTCTGTTCCCAAAGTACAGACATCCACCATGAGAGTGAGTGAGGAACCTTCTTAGGCTCTGAGAGATTTAGGGTTCATGATTAAGATCTCCTTAACTTCCAGGTGTGAGGTGCTGACTTTGAATATAGAGCAAGGGAGGGTTAAAATGTAGTACACAAACAGCAACATGAGAAGAAGCCACTGTTATTTTTGCCCTTTTGAATTGCTTGGTTTAAAATCCAGCAGCAGTGGGCTCATTGCAGTTAAAATCTCAGCTAACAAAAAGTACCACGTGGAAATGCTGAATGTCAGAGGTTCCTGGGAGGATTCAGCCCTTCCATCACCATCTCTCACCAGCAGGATTCCCACCTAAGAACATACTGAATAAAGAGTCTGCCCAGCCTCATCACCTGCCAGTGATGTGGATACTTTATGAAAAATAGGAGAGGTACCCAGTGATACTTGCCCACCTTCCCAGCACCTCTGGCTTAGAATTCCTCAGATCTCATGTAAATATTCATTCTCTATGTTTAGTGAGTCAGATGAACCCAAATACACACTGTGGAGTTAGTCTAGGCATGTTCAGTTCAGTGTTCTGAGACGCGGAGGTGTCAGGTTTCCTGTCTGTGCACTGGTGTTCCTGGAAAAACTTACAAATTTAATACTGTGAGTCTGCTGCATATGCAGCAGTATTTCCTTCCAGGAGTCTGATACAGGTAGCAAACAAGAGGAACAGAAAATGAGAACAGAAGAGATCTCTGCTTGAGGAAAAGCACTAACAAAAAACCGTGTTCACTCTGTCCAAGCAGGACTTCTATCAAAATGACTCTCGGCACTGTAAACAGCTGTTCAGTCTCCAAATTACACTTTTTTACCTGCTCATCAACAGTTATCAGGGCTGCACCATAAACCTGAGTTGTCTTCAGCCATGGCAATGGGTGCATTTGACCTCTTTGACCATTTTCTGCACAATTTATCCAGACTGAAATCTAATGTTAAAAAAAAAAATTGCAGATTCATCCATGCTCAATAAAAAGAACCTCATTTCTGGCATCTCCCAGTTTAAGCAGGTGAAAAGGACAGTAAGAAAGGAAATTGCACCAACCTAATTATCTAGAGACATCAAAATAAAACTAGTAGGATATTAAAAGTTAGTTGGGGGGAAAAGGCAATGAAGAGAAGCATGCAGGGCAGCAGAAAGCAAATACATGATGGGATGAAAGAGAAAGGGAGTTTAAGCAAGTGATCTTTTGTCAGCAAGAGCAAAGAACATAAAACTGGAAAATACCATGGGATCATCAGAATGGCAGCTGGATGTCCTTATCACTCATACTATAACCTTTTAAAAGGGTGGAAAAATCCTAACTGAATAACTGTTCCTTTTTTATATTTTTAACAAAGCATATGACTTTCACATTCAGAGGTTTCATTATAACCTCTGGCAACTGAGTGCTAATGGGTTCAGTTTTCATGTCTGCACTTCAGAGTGAAAAAAGGGTCAGAAATGAGTTGCATTTTTTCCTCTTCTCATTTAAAAGAAATGATATTTTGACTTGTAAGGAGCCAAGTGCAGTTCACGTGCTTGGTTTCCTCTGTGCTGCACATAAAAACAGGAAAAGCCAGTCTTTTGGCTGTGCTTCTTTTTATTGTTGGTTGTTTGACATGTTTTTCTATTACAATTCACAGCAGGGAGCATTTATCTCCGTTATGAAAACCAGTTGGGCCATTGTTAGGGAAGAAAGCTGCACTTCCCAGGAGGAAGTTAAGTGTCTCTGCAGTGTGGTAGGAAGGCATTCTGCAGTGGAAGCCAACGTGTGTTGGTGCTGGGGGACTCTGTGCTTTTTGAAGGAGGTGCTCAGCCACTCTTTGAGAAATGTCAGGTCTGTTCACTTAAAAAAAAAGCAAATATTGCCTCTTAAGTTTTCTTTTTCTACTTCCCCTTTCCTTCCAAAACAGTAAGAAATATAGTGTTGTCTTATTAATCTTTTTTTTTTTACAGTCCCAGTGTTGAAAGTTCATTTGACTGTTTTTCCCCAAATGCAAATTCCTTATACATTCATATCAAACATAGACAATATGGTTTTGTAGCTCAGAGGTGTATGTTGATTCCAAATTAGGCCATGGGATTTGATTCTACCAGTCAGTCTTTTGGCCAGAGCTTGGGTGGCATTACGCCTTTGAGAAGACCCATAAGTTAAATTCATTCCAGGTTGAATAAATATGATTTCATCTGTCTATACCAAATAATAAAATGAATTTTAAATATCATCCCAATAATTTATTAAAGATAGAAAGCTCAGACTGTGTGAAATTTCAAAGGGGACCTCAGCCAAGAATCAGTATCTGCTTTTTTCAGCAATATTCTGATCTGAAGTCAAACTTTGCATTTGCATAATGTTATTGTCAAAATTTGAATGGAGAACACAGAAAGTAAGATTTTCATCTTGATTTATATTGTATGACTTGGTCATATATGTAGTAGGGTTTAAAATACATAATTGAATTATTCAGCCTTCTTTTTAAGTTATATACCCAGTGTACCGGATTGTTATGGTTTGTTAATTTATTGGGTTAATCAAATTATTGTGAAATCCTGTATTTATTATTATTAATATTTCTCTTGGGTGAGTATTTGTTTTTATACACGGCTTACAAGCCAATAACAATAGCTTTAAGACTAGAAAGCAAAATAAGGATAAAACATAGCTGGATTCTCACCTTTTAAACTGCTGGTCCAATGCTTCATTTTGTGCACTTGCTTTTGGGCTCAGTTTGACCTTTGTAAAATATACAAAACCAGGAGACCAGACTGCAGAGTTCATATTCAGACTTCTGCCTTGTGGGCTGGGATTTCTTTAATACATTGGCTCTTCAACTGGTGTTTTTGTGCAAAGGCTGTGAATTGCCTGTGAAATTTTCATTGTTCCTTATGACTTTTTTTTCTTTAAATAAGTCCTCAACAATTCAGCGCACTGGATTGCCTCTGTGGGAAAAAATATTTATTCCAAGAGATCTCACAAAGATAAAAAGCTCATTGAATATAGCTCTTCAGTTCTGGCTGAGGCAAAATAGCAGTACAAGACAAATAATTGGTTCTAATGAAAAAAAAAAAAAAACAAAACCCAAAGCAAACAAATTCCAGGGGGGTATATTTTTGTTTGTTTCACGAAGACTTAAGAATTCCATATAGCAAAAATTATAAACTTCTTGATCAAACTGTATTAAAAGTCCAGAGTCCATTTCACACTTGAACTCCTCTGTGTTCCAGCTATTTGAAGTTATGCAACACTGTGTCCATGGGTAAATCATCAAAAAGTATTAAAAGCTGCAGATATCCAGCATTTAAATTATCAACTGACATCCAATTCATTGTACAAAAATAAAAAAGCCATTTTGGTAACTCTTGACACAATATAGGGTTTTTTGCTTGCATGCAGTGTAGTTGGGCAGTTTTGGCACAGTTTCTTGCTTATAAAACTTACATTGAGATAGAAGTGACAAATGTTTGGGACTGAAGTATTTCTACTCCTATTTCTGGAATAGAAAAGGACCTTTGGAATATTTAGATGGTGAAGGCACTCTTGTTTTGATACAAATAATATTGTAAGTCTAAAATGTTAAGATTTCACCTTGTCAGTCGATGGGTATATTTAATATGAGGGTTCAGAGCTTTCCAGGAGAAGAAACCCATTCCCTGGCAATGGATAAATTCCCAAAACATTTTGAAACAGAGATCAAAGTGATTTTTTGGCCTCGCTAGGTTTGCATCCATTAGCAGAGGTTACTCCTAAAGAGCAAATACTTGCCTTTGAAATGAAGTAGACTGCCTCAGGTATCAGGTGTTTCCAAAAACGTTCCCCACAGAGAAATACAAAAAAAAAAAAATTTTTTTATCTCCCATTTCAAGGCATATTAGTTTGTCTGTGAATTCATACCATCCTAAAGTGTATTTTAGGAAGAAAGTAAAAATATTTCTAACAAGGCTGCTTAATCTATTTGCTTACTATCTGCTACCTCCTCCTGAGACTGCTTTTTCCTTGACATGAAAAAATAAATGAATGATTCATCAGGCTCCAGTGTATTCCTCCTTCTTAGGAGCATTTCTTGGAAGAAACTAAAAATTCTTCTGGAGTTTAGAAAGGGGTAGTTCACACAGGATGGAAATGAATTTGAAAAGAAATTCAGGATATTACTGAACACTCAATACAGTCATTTCATTGAAACTTGGAAAGTAAAGAGGACACTCTTGAAGATAAGAATATAAAACAAGTTATTGGTGTCATTATGGGTGAAATTTCACTAACAAACACAATCATTATCATTGTTATCTGTTTCCTGTCTCTAAAATCATTTAAACATCTTCCCATTTTGAAAATAAGGAAATGAAAACGTGCTATATCACATGCAACAAAAATCAGCTCTAACAGATTAAATGTAGGTTCCATTAACAGACCCAAAGCTGATCTTTAGCCTTCAGTTTGTGCAGCTCTGCCCCTACATGCATTTTCATTGCTGGTTTTGCCTGCTCTAGCTGTGCATTAAAATCTGCTGTCATAATAAACTCTTCAACGAAAAAAACCAGCAAAGCTCCTCACAAGTAAGTGAGTAAAGTAAATTCAATCCCTCTTGCAATTTGCCTAATTTGGTTCCGTCTTGCTTGTCACTGTTGTTATTTTTCTGTAATGCAATAGCATCTGTAGGTCCCCTGCAGGATCAGGGGCTGGCTGTGTCAGACACTGTGTAAACAGACAGGGAGAGACAGTCCCTGTCCCTGAGCACTCCCAGTCTAAATAGACCCAGTGGGGAGGGAAGCAGGAGGATGGATCACTGAAGTGATTTTGCCTGAGGTCACACAACAGTTCATTAGTAATTTTTGGGAGAGAAGCTGGTTTTTCTGCTGCCCTTCCAAAATCCTTCCCATAAACCTCTCATATGCTGATTGAAATTTTCTTAAACATTTGCAGTCATAGTGTTGTCTTTTACTTGTATTTCTGTGTAGTGTGCTGGGTGATTTTCATGCCACAAAGCTGATCCCAGTTCCTTTATGTGATATTGCAATACAGCTTGCCAGCCTGATGGGCCTCTGGGGTTATTATTACCTCATAACTGGAGATTCTGCTCCAAAGATTCTCAAAACCTGAGCAACCTGACCTAACTTTGACATTAGCCCTGAGCTAACAAGGGATTGAACTGCACTTCCAGCCTGGATGAGTGTACAATTATGATTTTAGTGGTGACTAAGTTACTTCATTCCTACACATTTTTTATAGCTCTGGCAGAACATCATCGAATTCTGAGGGAGTTCATGTTACCCATTCTGACAACCCAGCACCATTTGCATGTAGGGAGGAACTTTTCTGAAGAAAAGGTTCAGAGCAACATTTTCTTTAGGTACACTTCTAAACACTGACAATTCTGTCACTGCTATGTATTCTGTTCTCTTGTTTTACTCTCTCTCTTAGTCTTTGTTATCAAGGAAGTCTGAATGAAAGGGAGACCTTTCCATCTGAAGAGTTAATCTTACTCTTGTAACTGTTCCTCACCTGAAGTCCTGAACTGTGTCCACAGGAGCCATTTGTGAAAGGCTTACAAAGAATGCAAAGAAAATATATTCAGTGCACTCTTTTAGTGAAACCTTATGGTCATGAAGTCAAAGGCACAAAAGTCAGAAGTTTAAGCAGTAGGGTTTTGCGGTTTTGTTGCATTTTTTCATTAAACTTTCAGCTTTTGTGTCTGTCTCCCATCCTGATTTGCCGCAGTGGATCTGAGTTAATGTCTGAGGTAAAAGTCTGTCTTCTAAATTTCTGACACAAAGCCACCTCTATTAGGCACCATGGCTTAAGTTTGCAAACTATGAGCACAAGTATGGTAAAAAACCCAAAAAACTGAAATTAAATTTCTCTGTGAACACTGATTTGAACTTTCTGTTTTTCCAGGTGTAAAAAAAAATCTGCAGTTATGCTACATGCGTAGAAAGCTTTTGTACTGACTTTTTTCTTCAATGCTTTTTGGTTTTTCATACAGTGGGACATTATGTCATCTATTCATTTCCACTTCTTTATTTCTTCATTGAGTTTGCAATCAACTTCTTGGACAAAAGTAAGGCTAAGGCTTCTGAGGAACCCACAGTAACCAAAATCACCAGGAAAGCTGCACAGACATCTAAGCCTAGCCTGACTCCCAATTTGGTACAAATTCCTCTTGCATGGAATGGGTCATGTGCACGTTAGTTCAGGCCTTTGACACACAAAGTTTTCAGTGTTCACGTTGCTGACTCTGCAAAGTGCTGTCATGCCTGAAGAAAGGCACGCCTGTGGTGGCTTCAGTTTTTCCTTCCCAGCTGAGGATGGTTAGTGGCTGAATTACCTGGCCAGTCCATCTCCAAGTGTTTCAGCTTCTCACCTTTGTGAGGTCAACCCAGGCACTTGATTTCCCCACCACCTTTCTCTAGCTGTAAGAATGGTCTGGCTGTTTGGTTTAGGATTATTCTAATGTTTGTGCAATGGCCCAGATTTGAAATGAATACAAGAACTGAAGCTTCCCTACTGCGGTGCTATTTTTACTGCATGGTATTTTCTTTCCATTAAAAAAAAAAATTGCAGTCACCTGAACTTTATTGTAAAAGCCAACATAAATCAGGTAAGGGAGACTGTAGTGAACTTTCTCCATTCTTGGCTGAATGTAGTGCAGAAGATAATATCTCAGTATATTTTCACTCATTTTGAAAACTCCACCACTCCTAGCATAATGCTAATGCATGGAGGCTTCAGCTGAGTTTGTGAAGGTACCTAATATACAGCATTTCCTAAACTCTTCTGGTTGGTGCTGCTGCCCTGACATTGTTTTTTAAAATTTTATCAGTAATTTTTATTTCTGGAATGCATTTGCTGTTGTTCAATAAACAAAAATACACTTTAGCAGTAATGACACAGTGACATCCTATCCTTGATTCGGCACTTGAGTTGTAAAACTGTTCTGTGGGCCAGCTGGAAAGGAGATAAAGAAAAATAGTATAAGAAAAAATTTTTTTCTCTTTCCTGTCTTACCATTCAATCCATTGCAATGGAAAACAGAACTCTATGTAGAGATGTGGTTTTTGGAGATCTGTCTCCAATGTAGGTTTGACTACTGGTGTTCTTGATTCTTTTGTTTTGAGCAACACCTGAGATTACCTTAAGTTTGCTGTGTTTAGAGGTGAAACATGAACTACAAGAAAATCATGTTAAGTCTGAAAAGAAAAACAATAATAAGCCTTTCTACCTTAAAAAAAATAAAATAAAATTGACACAAACTCAAGGAGCTGTTGCTTGCTGCTGATGCAAAGGAGAGGAAGAAAAACTATTTCCATCTGCTGGGAAACACACTAATGCTGCAAGGGGAAAAAGTATTTGGGCACATCTAAAAGATTCATGGTGATTAGCAAATTGCTGGAGTAAATTCCTAAACCTCAGTCTGTGCCCACAGCCCATGAATCTGTCTGTGCTCTTCCCTTGGCACCAGTGATCTGAAGCATCCCCTTGGCACTGGGCAGCTGCTCAGTGTGTGCAGCACAGACACCCCAAGGGATGTTGGCATCCAGAGGTGTGGGATTCC
This sequence comes from Onychostruthus taczanowskii, assembly GCF_017590055.1. NCBI lineage: Eukaryota > Metazoa > Chordata > Aves > Passeriformes > Passeridae > Onychostruthus > Onychostruthus taczanowskii. Next base: position 6,433,991 of record NW_024498685.1, read on the forward strand.
TGCAGAGAAGACAGGGCAGGGAGCAAGCTTTGGCAGCTTTGCAGGTGGTTGTGATGCCTTAGGATTTTAGCCTTTATGTTTTTCATACATTTGTAATCCTGCAATTCTTTAGTGTATAACTCTAAAGCTCCATAGCCTGTCAGCAACTGTTGTCCTGTTTTATTCAGACAAAGCAATTCCTCTCTGGGCCTGGGACTCAAGGATACCTTACTGCCTCAGGCCACCAAAAGTCATAAACAAAAGTGAGTTTGGGGTGAGCAAACTGGGGGTACATGACTTCATTACCTGAAGCTGTAATTGGAGGATTAACCCCTGATATGTAAATGGACCAAACTTATATCTGTGTGAAAAACTTGTGATCATTGTCCATCTTGGGTGTAGCCTCTTGAAGGCTTTTGGGTGCCCAAGGTGTACATATTGAAGGCCTTTAATAAACACCCATTTTCATTCTCTTAATCTTGTCTTGACTCTGTTTCAGGTAGCCACTCCAAGGGCCAAGCAGCATGAGCAGGGTGGAGAGCAGGGGCTGCAGAATGCAGTGAGGAGCCTTCTCCCATGGCAGCTGAGTCAGCAGAATGCTGGTGCTGAGGTGTGAGTGAGCTGGGCTCAGGGGTGTCTGCAGCTATGCTGAGCTCCTGGGAAAGCTCAGAGCACCTGGGAGCTCAAACTCACCTGACCGTGGTCTTTAGGTGGGGATTTGGAGGAGGGGAAACAGCTTTTCATGAAGACCCACAGGAAAGCTGCTGATACTGTGCCTGTGATTTGGGGGCTGTTTGGAACCTTCCCGAGAGAAAGCTGCTGCAATTTAAGGGAGTTTTGTGCAGCAGAAATGGTGGCCCAAAACAAGGCTCTCCCCCTCTGCCCAGGAACTTCCACTGTGAGTGGCAAAACCCATTGGGGGTCTCCAGGTGGGGCTGAGCTCCTGGCTGAGGTTTGGGACACCCCAAGGAGCTCCCTCAGAAACAGATCTGGGACCACACATTGCTCTGAATGCTGCATTAGTTTTCTGGCTTGTAAGGAGTCAAATTTATTAACAATTTGTGTACTTGGAGTTTTGTGTGCTGGGCAACACATCCTGCTCTCATTAGTGCTAATTGCAGTAGGAAATCTGCACATAATCCCCCATCCACTGCCATTTGCCTCTAACAGTATAAGTTTCTAGAAAACAAAATTAAAACATGTATGTAATAAGAGAAAATGCCTACAACTTGACTTTATTTCACCTTCGATCTCAGTGTTTTCTAAAATGTTAAATTGCTTGGTATTAATCAAGTCAAGCTGGTTAAATTTGCTTTTTTGATATCTAAAATGGAACTCTGTTTTATAGCTTGAAAGATTGTTTTTTAAGAATATAAAGTTTTGAGAACCTTTGACTGATCTGTAGTAAAATATTTTACTGCAATTTCATTTGCCTGAACAAATATTTTTAGAACATTAACAGAAATTTATGGCATAAATTTCAAAGCCTATCTTATAATTTCATGTACAAATATTTATATATGTGGTCCCAAGGAAGTTAAAAGTGTAATGTTTTTATAGAAAATATACAATACAGCCTATACTCTCCATACAGTATATATTATCTAAAATGAGGGAGGGGGGAAGTTTCTTTCAGTATCACCCAGAAAATATCTTTCATTTAGAATACAGCTGATAAATGTTAGCAAATTGAAATTTTATTTTGTAGTACTGATACACCAAGAAACTCAAATACAGAATTAAGAAGATGCTTTTGATGGAGATTAAAAAGCAAAACAGTGACTGCAACTTTGGGAACTCTGTGTGTTGTAGAGGGTAGCCTTTAGTCACTAAATCTTCTTTCCCACACATCATTGTTCAAATTTATTGCTTTTCACAGTGAACAGTCAGAAGCTGCTACTCACAGAATATTTGGGGAGAAGTTTGTAATGCAACTTAAACCCAGAGTTGAATCCTTGCTTCAAGCCCTCGCCCTTCTGTTGATGTTGTTAAAGCCTAGACCTGAGCTAAACTCCCTCTGACCCTCAGTGAGGAACGTGCCAGTGCCCTGAGCTCAGCACAGGGAGATGAGTTCTACCTTGCATATAATGTAAAAAATATTTATGTAAGCCAGCTCCCAGCCAGCCAGTTCAAGTGCCCTCGTTCTCAAATCAGCACGCGCTGTTTTCACTGCTAATTTGCCCTCCTCCCCTGCCAGATGCAGTTACAACTCTTGCTTCTCAAACCTGCCAGGCTTCACCTATTTTTTCACAAGCTGTCAGACGCCTGTTGTAGCACGTGGTGTCCCTGAGCTGAAGGAGCGAGTCAGGCTGAGTTTGAGCCAACACAAAGCTCTCCATGACTGATGGGCAGGTTCTGTTCCAGCTGCACATCCCTCCCCTCCCTGCTCTGTCCATCATCCTGGAGATCCAGCTCTGAGCCAGTTCACAAAGTTGCATCATTCTCACTTCAGTGCCCTGGAAAATCATGGAAAAGATGATTCTGGGAGAGATTGAAAAATGCCTGAAGGACAGCACAGTCACTGGTCACAGCCAGCATGGCTTCATAAAAGGGAAGTTCTGCTTGTCAAGTCTGATTTCCTTCTACAACAGGGTAACAATCTGGCTGATCCAGGAAAGCCAGGAGATGAACATTTTTGGACATAAGCAAAGTTGTGATGCTGTTTCTCACAGGATTTTTCTGGACAAACTGTCCAGTCCACGGCTGGATAACATGATGGGTGAGCAACAGGCTCACAGGCTGGGCACAAAGGGTGACAATGGCTGCGGTCACATCAGGCTGGCACTGGTCACTAGTGGGCTTCTGCAGGGCACCATCATCAGCCCTGTGCTCTTCAACTTCCTCAGTAATGACCTGGATGCAGCACCCTAAGGAATACTTGGTCAGTTTTCTGATGACGCTAAACTGGGAGGAGCTGTCAACCCCCTCAATGGCAGGGAGGCCCTGCAGAGAGACCCCCAAAAACAGCGGGGCTGGGCAATCACCAACCGTGGGAGTTCAGCAAGGGACAGGGCCGCATTCTGGGCCTGGGATGGGGCAGCCCTGGACACACTGGGAATGAGAGGCTGGAAAGCAGTGCCAGGGAAAGGGATCTGGAGGGGCTCCTGGTCAATGGCCAGCTGGACATGAGGCTGCAGTGTCCTGGAGCCAGGAGGGACATCCCTGTCCTGGGGGCATCAGGCACAGCTGGGCCAGACAGGGATTGTCCCACGCTGCTCTGCTCTGGGGCAGCCTCACCTGGAATATTGTGTGAAGTTTTGGGTGCCACAATGTAGAAAGACATAAAGCCATCACAGTGTCCAAAGGAGGGCACGAGGATGGCGAAGGGCCTTGAGGGGAAGCCGTGTGAGGAGCAGCTGAGGGCACTTGGTCTGTTCAGCTGCAGGAGACTGAGGGCAGACATGGGAGTCACAGCTTCTCCTGAGGGGCAGAGGAGGGGCAGGCCCTGAGCTCTGCTCTCTGGGACCAGGGACAGGACCTGGGAAGAGCCTGAGGTACTGTCAGCAATATAATGCCTCTTTTCAAAGTGTTTCTTACTGTGTTACTTTCCATTGTGGAAAGAGTCTGAGGAGTTTTAATTCTGATGCTGATTATTTCTTTAACCTGGGTGTGTGTTTATGGCTGGTTAATCTAACGATCTGTTGGATTTTTATACAGTGAAAGTGAAATTAGTGCTCTTGCTAGGAATTTGAAAGGAGATAGCCAAGGACTGTCCAGGAGAAATGTTCATTGTTACCAGGAGATATTGATGTTAATATGAAATCTGCGGGCTTGGAGGTGGGGGGAGCCTTATTCTGATTTTTCACTGGAGTGCTCAAGTTTAACACCAGGTTATTCTTAAGGATTTCAGGATTTCAGATAGTGATTACTATTGAGTTTCTTTTAAATCAGAACTAAACAGAGTAATCTGAATATACTCTTACTAATAAGTACTGTGATGCTGGGCAAAAGAAATAGCCCTAAACACTTTGAGGACCATTTACTTTAATTTTTGCCATATGATGAAAGAATAGTCCAGGCTCTTTGTCTGGGCTTTACAGTATATTTCTTTAGCAGTGCATTGGCTTTCATTTGGAAACGAAAATGTTCAAAATTAAGAAGTGCTGCTGTAATGCACACTTAATTCTTGAATGGAAAACATCTCACTTTACATCCCATTTCAGATTTTCAATGGCAAGTGTTATGAGATAGAGCAAAGCCTGCATTAAATGAACAGTTGATTATTTTTTTAATGTATTTATGCTTCTGACATAGTCTGTAAAAGTAGTTGATGGCTTATTTATTTTTGCCCCATGTAAGATATGAATGTGAAGTTTTGCTTCACAAACACAGAATTATGCCATGTAATGTTCACAAGAATAATCAGTCTGGTTCTCTTCCTGAAGTCAAACATCTACACCTTTTCTCAGTTATATTTGTTTTTTTAGTACTGTGTAGAAACTTGACTTCTCACAGATATATCTGATTTGCCTGTCTCTCATTCAAAAATCCCAGTTTGAGCATGCTTTTCTTTTTAAGGGTATATTTCACCTCTGCTAATATTATATGACTCTATCAGTTATTAATGCAGTCAACCCATAAACACAGTTTAAGGGGTACTGGCCTTGGAAGAACTTTCCAGGAGACCAATATATCAAATCAGTTCTGAAGTTCCTTGACCTCAGGATAGAATTACAGGTTTATAATTTACTCAACACTTACATGACCCAGAGAAGAAAGGATTGCCAAGTCAGTCAAAACTAAATTACTCCTGACCTTAAATTAGTCATTTTCATGCTATTAAAACTATGGCTAAATCACTCTTGAGAGATTATTTTGAGCTTATTAATCAGGTTTGTATTTTTCCATATTTATGCTCACAACCTAGAACTTTGCAGGTACTTTAGTGCATGTTTAATTATTTTCTGAAATTAACCAAAGAGCTTAACTCATGGAAGTTAATTAAATGTGGTGTTTTATACATATATGTGTCTGTCTCCAAAATGCCCAATTTTCTTGTGAACAATATGAAAATATGCAATAAAATCATGCAGAAATAATGAGGATAAATAACTGAAGAACACTCCCTGATCACCACTCTTAATTGCATCATCGGGCTGCTATGTTGCAAACTTTAATTCTGAATATGGTTTGATACCTGTCCACAGCCTCTGCTCTCAGGGAAATAACTCATGTACAGAATTACTTGGATGTGGGTTTGCAGAATCAAGCCCTTCATTAATTCTGAACAGATCTTGGCCTATGCAGGTATTTTTCCGCAGTCATTTGGAAAGTTAACTAGTTCCCCATTCCCTAGGTACTTCCATTAAAGAGCTATTTTGGAAGGTGTAGGAGAGGTGTGTAAACACTTTCAGGGTTTAACTTTACAGCTGCCAGGAATGGAAACTGCAGTTTCGAAACCCAACCTGAGGTATCTGAAAAACAACCCACAGGGATGATACATTTTTTAAAACTTCCTGTGCATTTTCAAGAGTCTTCATAGTCTGTATGTGTCTGTTATCAATTATCTTGATGACACTTCATAATTCAGAGAAATTATCAGTTATCACTCAGACTCAACAGGTTCAACAGTACAGGTGATTATTCTACAGAGAACATATTTAAAGATGGGTTTGGGTAGAATAAAATGGTTTTATTTCCCCTGTAGTTCTCACAGCATGAGGCTTGAAAATTTGAGAAAGATTGAAGTGATGACAATAGGAATTTTAAGATAGGGATAAGAGCTTAAAACTTGAGATTATGAGTCTTCGTGGTTAGCAGACTGCTAATAGGAGAGATGAATTATTGTGTTAAATGTGAAGTAGATCATGCTCAAAAATGTTCTTGTTTGATTCCTGTTTTGTCAGCCTCTGCTTGGTGTCATGTGAAGTTAGGTACCTTTGATTCATGGAATGTTGTGTAAATGTCTGTTGATTTCTATCTGTTCTGGTTTGCACCTCTGCCCTGAGGTTTGCTTTGAGTTTCAGGTTTGGGCAAACTGAAATTGTCAAAGAAAATTCACTTTAAATTGCAGCCTTTCAAGTGGTTTTGTTTCAAATCCATGCCAAACCTGAGATTTTACATAGTTTCTTTTTGCATAGTAGCCAAGCAAAAAGATAAATTGTGTCAAGCTCCTTTGGAATGGAGTTGAAGTTTATAGTTTTGTGAACTTTTAGAAAACTACACCTGTAATTCATTACCAAGTCAGCTCAATGTTGTGAGGACTTGTTGGAGGACAGCAGAATGCTGGGAAACTTCTGTGTAAGAGAATTAAATTAGAGGAGAAGAAGTATGTTCTTACTTCAGCTCCAAATGTACAGAGGGTCGTGACCTATTTCACTTTTTGGAGCACTGAAATTTTGGGCTTGAGTACGTGAATGCTTGAGCTGCTGCATCATCTCTGGAGTAAGTTCCTCCAGAATAAAGCTAGTTACTCAAGGAGAAGATAAAATTGATTTGAGGCAATTTTTATGTATCAGTTCCTTGGATAAAGAAAATCATTCCATTTCAGTGGGAGTCCTGATAGCATCATTCCCAGTTTTTATTTCAATCTTACACAGGGCTTCCAAGAGTTCTCAGATTGTTGTCAGAGAACAATCAGTGGGCATGTGTCAGATGAAATAAAGATCCCCTTGTGATTTGGGGTTTTCTTTGTTCGAACATATTTCTGTATCGAGATCTTAAAAACAGCCTTCAGCAGTGCTAACATAATTAATTGTTTATATCAAGTGTTCTAATTACAGCAATTCAGGTGGTTAGCCACCTAAATGAGTGCATAATTATTTAGAAACACTTTTGATTGAAGTACTGGCATCCTCAAGGCCCAATTAAAAAAACCCAAACAAAACACACACAAAAAAATCAAAACCCAAAAGGCTGAGACTTTGAAGCACTAATAGTCATTATCCTGTTAATTAGCTCACCTCCTGCACTCTACAGTAAATGGCTATCTTTGCTTCTATCAGATATTCATTTGCTAATAACTTTCAATGAAAAAAGAGCTGATGATTTTCAAAAGACAGGGGAAAAAAACCTTTAAAATGGAGTTTTTCCATGACAAAACTTTGGCGGGCAGTGGAAGTTTTATTAATTTAATTTTGTAACAGATGAGTGAAAACAAAACTCTCTTGATGCAGGCAGAATTCAGGACACTGTTATTAGTGGAAAATTGTCAAAGTGTGTTCCATTATCTGAACTGAGTATTCCCAGGATCATTTGCTGTTTCATGGGATTCATAGCATGGATATGCCCTTCTTCAGTAGTATCCTGTAAACCAGTTTACATCTTCTCTGAGACATGTGGTCTTCATTCTGCACCAGATGATGCAGAGAAGTGTCCCAGTTACAGGGAGGTTAAAGGGCATAAACCAGATAAAATGTATTCATTTTATAAGAGGATAAAATATTTCTCTTCTGGAATCAAAAGTGAATTTAAAATGGAGGGGGAGAAATTGAAGCATATTATCATTTCAGGTTCAAATGCTTTCAGAATCTTTTGTTTCGTAATGACTTTTAAAGTATTTTTCCTTTGTGTTGGGATGGAAACAAAGACAGGAAAATCAGAATTCCCCAGAGCACGAAGGCACAGATTTCCTCACTTACATTGAAAACAGAATTTTTCCTGTTCTTTAATAGTAAGTCATAAGCAATTAGTATATGAACACTTTCCTTCTGTTCATCCACTGGCTGAGCCAAAGGTCTGCCAGAAAAATAAAAATGCCAAGAGATAGCATCTTTTCCTGAAAGTAAAGAAAAAAATGCACAATCTTTGAACAGAAAGAAGTTTCTCAATGAGCAAGTGAAATCTCTTGAAATAAGCAGCTCAGCAAAACTTCTGGTTTCAGTGATTGTTTTCACAAGTGATGCTTGCAATTCTTCACAAGATATTTATTTCTATTGTAAACTATTGATAAGCACTGCATATTTTCAGTATTAGGCAAGTGAGACCTGTAGGATTTTTATGCATGTTCTCACATGAAATACAGGGTGGAAAAATAATACGTGTCTGTGGTCACGTAAAGTTCCCTGTGAGGTTCTACAAGTATGATCACTGTTGTCTGCAAAATAGTTCAAGCACACTAATTTTTTTCTTTTTAAAGATACATGATTTTTGTCTGGTTTTGAAATGGCAGTTCCTCCAGTGGCAAAGCAATATCCTTTCTTGGCACACGGGTTTGTAGAAACTGGCATTGGAGCTCAAAATGGGTTGTGATGGAAGTTTGCATGGACATTGTGAGGATATCTGTGGGTTTGAGAAGACCTTGAAAAGGCAAATCTGCAGGTGATCAAATAGGAGATCCCTTTGAGAACCAGTTTTCAAGAGGCTTTTCTGCTGGTATAAACTGGTTGTTGTGTCCCAGTGCTCGATACCAAACATTAGCAGAGGGCAAAGTAATTTTTTTTGAAGATGGCAAGTTTCAGCCATTCACATCCCATAGCCAGGTACCCACAAATACCATTCTGTGTGTCCCCCAGCCTGTGTCCCAGCTCAGCATTCAGTGGAATGCTCAGGATTTCTTGCCATTGTGTGGAGGCCCATGTAATGCTCTGCTGAGTCTTTGTGCTGGGACATCCTGAGGATCCAGGTGCCAACAAACCTTTTTTGCCTTTGGGAGCTGCCAGTGACCAGGATCTTTAATTTCCTCTGTGCTCTGACAACTCTGGGAATAATTAGGGTTTATTACCTCTACTCTGTCTTCTTACCAGAGTGTCTTAAGACTCCAGTCCCGTTCTGTATTGTCCTACCATCACCTCTTCGTGGCCTCTTCTGACTGAACCTGTTCCTTTGTGTTGCTGAATTGGGTATTTTCAAAAGCTGTTCATAATTATGCTGTGATGTTCATGCACCTGCCACCCTCACAGGGCTTCCACACATAGACCTTCCCATTCATTCCCCATTCTAGCCAGTCTAAGCATTTCCATTATGAATCTCTGTAATTACTGGTAGCATGATTCAAACCACAGGCAGAAAAATAATGAAAAAAAAAAAAAGTAGGATTTCAGTCTCCTCTTGCAATTCCAGAGAGAGAAGTACTGTACTCTCTCTTTCCTACACCAGAGCCTGGTGTCCCTGCCAGGCCATGGGCAGTGCATCTGGCACCTCTGAAGGTCCCTGGAATAAAGATAGGCCTGGAAAAGGCTAAAATTGCTCTGCTGCTCCAGTTGGAGAGAGGAGCCTAGAAGCTGAATACTGACAAATTTAAATAAAAAATAAGGCACTTTTTAACAGTATATAAAGGTCTTTCTATCAAGGCCAGTTGCCTTTCTGGAAAGTTACTTTAGTCCTACACAAGGTTTTTGGCTCAGGGTAAGGGCAGCTGTGTGAAATGCAATCCCCTGCACTGTTGAGCAGGTCACATTTATGATCTAATGGTCCTGTTTGGCTTCAGATGCTGTGGGTGTCTTGCATTGCCAGGTAGCTGGTGAACAGGGAACTAATTCCTACATGGATTGCTCAGGTGCTCAGAGGAGGAGCAGGGCAGGTAGAGAGCGGAGAATGCTTTGGAACACAGCCTCTGCTCAGGGCTCAGTGACTTGGCAGCTTATCCCAAGCCTGCAGACCAGTATCCCTTGTTTCTTATCACCATTAAGAGATAAACATATTGTCACTACTCTTTTTTTTTCCCCTGCTGACTCATTCTATGAATAAAATAAGACTTCATTTGGGACTGCTAATTGCCTTAAAATCCCCATGACAGCTCCATGACTTAGACAGGTTTTACACCTATTTTATAGACCTATAAACTAGAGCACAGCCAGGTAAAAGAACTTGAACAAGATCACCCAGAAACACAGAGGCCAGTCACATCAATCAGTTCAAGAAACCAGGAGTTGTGTTTCCATAGCCCCTGCTGCAACTACTAAATCACAAGAACTACTAAGGAAAGATCCTGCCAAAAGCCACTGGTTTTTTTGTTTTTTAAAACCACAAGAAGCATTTTGCGTTATTCCACAGCGTCTCTCCCTAGTACTTGGTGCACATTAATTAATTTCATATTTTTAAAGGAAATGTGAAGCTTTGGGCAGCCCAAAAGGCATTGAAGTTTTAATTCTCAGAACTATTCCCTGACTTGACTGTTATCCAGTTCCTATTCAGGCAAGATAGGAATTAAGATTAATGACCCCAAACAAACTGGTATTTCAGAGAATCAGTCTTTGCCAGGCATTATATTCTCATGACAGAAAATCATTGAGGCATAAATACAGCGCTCAGTCATTGGTGTATATTAACAACACCACGTTGTTCCCATAAATGCTGAATACAGAGAAGAGGAAAATGAAGTCCTAAAGTTCATTAATTTTGTTTGTGGCATTTTTTTTAAGTGAGCAAACCAGAATCTATGGAATAAGGCCATCCCATTCCCGTGCTGCACAGATGTGAAGTCTATTTAGATTCCAGAAAGGTGTCTCTGGGAAGTTGTTTGGACTTGGTGATGGCTGTCTCTGAAGTGTCTTTTAGCCGCTAGACTGTCTGTAGGAATTTTTTAAAAGACAAATTGATGAAGACCAACTTTTAAAGAGAGAGAATTTTAAAAAAAATAATTACTTAGCCATTAGGATCAGTGAATATTGTAATACGTAGGATAAAAACATGTCATTATCTGCCAGCATCTATCCACATCCCAAGAAGGGGTTTGTGGCTTAAGGGTGTTTTCTAAGCAAATGAGAGCTGGCATGGAGACAGGAGCATTTCACCTATCCTGGGACCAGCAGTAGTGATGGTCAGAGCTAATTAAGTGAGCAAACCAGAATCTATGGAATAAGGCCATCCCATTCCCGTGCTGCACAGATGTGAAGTCTATTTAGATTCCAGAAAGGTGTCTCTGGGAAGTTGTTTGGACTTGGTGATGGCTGTCTCTGAAGTGTCTTTTAGCCGCTAGACTGTAGGAAATTTTTAAAAGACAAATTGATGAAGACCAAGCTTTAAAGAGAGAGAATTTTAAAAAAATTAATTACTTAGCCATTAGGATCAGTGAATATTGTAATACGTAGGATAAAAACATGTCATTATCTGCCAGCATCTATCCACATCCCAAGAAGGGGTTTGTGGCTTAAGGGTGTTTTCTAAGCAAATGAGAGCTGGCATGGAGACAGGAGCATTTCACCTATCCTGGGACCAGCAGTAGTGATGGTCAGAGCTAACACAGGAAGTTATTGTGGCAATTTCTAGAAGCTGTTTGCTCAGGAAAAAAAAAAAAAAAAGAAAGAAAAAAGAAAATCTTTCTGTGTTTGCATTTCCACACTGAAAAGGCATTCCTATGACATCATCTTGTTTGTTCTGACATTGCAAGAATGGAAGAAATAAAATGGCAGAAAAGAGACCAGGGACTTTTATTTTGCTGCCAACAAAAAATAGAAGAAAGATGTAACCACAATATCCAATGGCTACTTTAATTCTCAGAGACCGTTCAGCAGATGAGTTGTTGTCCAAGGGCAGTTGGGCTCCCAGACACAAGAGCATTCTGTAGTAAGCTTAATTACTCATTTTAATTATGCATTTTAATTAGCAGGGGACTAACACAGTGCTTTTCTCCCACTTTCTCAATAAACCCACTTTGTAATATTACAGAACAAACTTGTAACTGAAAACTCCAACTGTCTGCAGTTGAGAAAAACAACTCCAAGTTCAGAGGCTCATGAAATCACATTCAGTGAGCAGGTTACATCCACCTCGGAGCATTTTCAGGAGCTTTTTGCTTACTTTATTCTGTTCCTGGACAACATGAAGAAATCACCCTGTGCTGCTGCTTCTCCCAGTGGTGTTTCCTTTGCCAATATATTGTCTGGACTGTTTTTCCCTCTAAACACGTCCTAGTTCTTCCTCTTCTGGCAGTTTGCCCTCAGAGCTGTTGTCCTGTCCTCCCTGCCCCTAAATTCCCTGCTGTAGGAAATCTGCGTTCTTTCCCCTCCAGGGAAGGTCAGGTTAGAGGGGCAGGTAGAAATAGAGGCAGCTGTGTTCTGGAATGAATTCAGAGGCAGCACTGTATGTGGGATGGCTGGGTGGGTGAAGACAGCAAATGGCACAAAATCTTCAGCAAAGCAACCAGATCCCAGAAAGCAGTCCCTCACAAGCTGTACTCTCTCACTTCTGTACTCTTTCCTACCTGGCATTGTACCTGCGGAGGAGGGATTTGCAGAGCCCGCAGCATTCCTTCACAAACTGAGGCTGTCAGCAGAGCGTGGTGAAGCCAAATAGGCCTCCAGGCTGCTCTGTTCTGAGAGAAGCCAATCCTAATTTGTTTGTAGCTTTGAGCCAAACACAGACTTGAAAAGGTTCAGGTAAGGATATAGTTACAATAGAGGTGAGGTAGATTTAAGGTGGAGTAGTGATTAGAAATAAAGGGAAAAGAAAAGTTCTGCCAAAATTTTCTGAAATGTTCCCTCAGGTTTCAGTGCAAATAGCATCTTATATAATTTCCATCATGTAAGGGGTGGAAATGCTCCAGAAGTGTCTGTTCTTTACAAGGCTGTGATGAAATATTACAAGACTGGAAATCTCTGGTGTTATATTTATGTTGTACTTCTCTGCTGCTCCTGGCCTGGGATGAGCGCTGGAATCAGGATCATTGCCTGACAGTTCCAGGTGTTTGCATGTCAGACTCAAGCTGCAACCTTCTCTTAACTCCTGTGGTTTAAAAGGCTCGAGGCATTTTGTCTGGCTTGGCTTAGCTGAAGGCAATAATATTTTCATTATAGGGAAGGTGGGTTTTTTTTTTAAATTTGGATATTGCAGCTTCCCTCAGTTTTAAAACCACATTATATAAGATCCTTTCCCTTGTGATGAGAACCATGTCTCTCCACCACTTTTTTCCAGCAATAGAAGGTCCATATTGTGTGTGTGACTTCATATGGATCAACTGCTGCATCTGCCTGCAAAAAGTTCTCTAATTTTGTCTTCTTTCTGATTTCTCTGCTCCCACCCTTCTTGTCCCTTGTTTTCAGTGCAAATAAGATTTCCTTTAAATTTTACCAATAAAACATCAGCCCATTAGAGATGATTGACCATGGAAAAAAATTGAAAGTTCGTACTAGGAATCAATGTTCTTCCCAGAAACAGAGTAGTAAAGTGAATAATCTTAATCAAACGTGATGAGAAAGCAAAAAGGCAGATGGAGGGCTGAGTTCTCAGGTAACTTCTGTACATTTCAGTTGCCATCACTGATCTAGTCCCTGTTTGTGCTGCCTTACAAATTAATGCCAAGTGGACAGCTCCAGAGCAGATGATGCTGTATGTTACTCTGGACAGGAGTTACCAACCACCCAGGGACCAGAGTTAGTGTGACTCTGTAGGGATTTTCCTGCTAAGCAGTGAAAATCTACAGATGAATGGTGCTCAGCAGTAACTCACGTACTGTGAGCGTGTATCCTCAAACCAGTTTTGCAAATTGGGATAGAGAACTATAATTGGCCTTGCTGAAGTGGCCTTTGTTTTCCACGGCTCATGATGTTACACTGAATAACTCCTCTAATTCATGACACCTGAATAAACGTCAGGAAAACCAGTGTGAAATGCACATTCCACTCTCTGCAGCCACCCTGCAGCCCAGCCTGGCCAAAGTCCCTTCCCTGATGCCTACACTGAAGTCAATTCTAATGATTAAAAAATGCTGCTGGACTGAAAATACATCCCACTGATAACAGGCTTGTTCGGAGACTTGAGCTGTACCTCAGCATGGCCTGCAACAGTTGTAACTCTGCCTGGCTTAAGGGTCCATTTAGGTATCTTTTTTCACTTAAAATATTCCCTGACTGCTCCAAAGCACATTAGGCTGGAAGTTATCAGGCTCCATACAGAAGAATAAAAAGAGTACATCTGAACTGGTCAACATCAGCTTTTAACGAACAGAGTGCCATATCAAAGAAAGATTATAAAAACTTTCCTGTGGGATAGTTTTTACAGTTGCTTTGGGTTTCATCATCTCTATTTTCTCCTCTGGTTCAATTATTTCTAACAAAAAAGAAAATGCTTGGCTTCTTTGGCTTAAGCTACAGCCTTCCTGCAGTTAAATTGAAAAAAAAAAATAAATAAAAATAAGCCAGTCTTAAATACACCCAAGTGTTTTAGCTGAAAGTGATGCCTTTCAGTGCTGTCTGAGCCCTGAGCAGAAGAGCAAGCCCAGCCTGCAGTGGTCCTTGGGCTCACAGCTGTCCCACCAGGCTCTGCACCCACACAGGCATAACCAGAACCTGCAGGAGGGGCCGAGCCAGCCAAGAATACATCCAAGTGTTTTAGCTGAAAGTGATGCCTTTCAGTGCTGTCTGAGCCCTGAGCAGAAGAGCAAGCCCAGCCTGCAGTGGCCCTTGGGCTCACAGCTATCCCACCAGGCTCTGCACCCACACAGGCATAACCAGAACCTGCAGGAGGGGCCGAGCCAGCCAAGAGGAGTCCCCTTCCCCTTCCCCAGCCCTTCCAGAGTAGCTGCCAAGTGATCCTGAGCATCCCCCAGGGTGGGGGCTGTATGAAATCCATGATCCAGGACCACCACCCGCTCCCCTTCCTCCCTGCCCTACCACAGGCTCGGCCCAGGAGCCAAACTAGGAATGTTGTAATTAAGGGTAGTTGTGAGCCCTTTTAAAATTGAGCATCCTGCTGAGAAATCTTCGAGCAGAGAGGTAAGGAACACACTGCCTTGGGTCCTATTGAAGACACAGTTAGAGATGATGTCAGTACCATTTATGGATCCAAGGATATGTTATTTCAATAGACATTTCGTGGTATCCATTATAGTTACAGATGTTGCAAGCTTCAATTATTAATTTATGTGCTCATAACTTTCCCAAAGCCAGATCACTTCTGTTCAAATGTCATTTTGTTCTCCTTTACAAAGTGTTTTAAGGGAGGGTTTTGACAAAACGTTATTTTCTGTTGTTTAGGTTAAAAGATGGAAAAGCATGGAATTGTGTGCCAATCCAATTATATAATCTCTAATTATATTCTTTTGAGCATAACATACAGACAAAACTGCACACCCAATACTAACCACCCACCCCCCTCAGTGTGGACTCCATCCTTATGAGGAGAGCTTAAGCTTGGGTTTCTGGGTAGATTTTTTAAAAAAATTAAATGTTTTAATGTGCTGGAAAGCATCTCCTTGTGTGTGTGTGTGCCACTGCCCTCTGGTGCACAGAGGCAGGAGAGTTTGGCTGCTCTGTAGGGACAGAGGAGTGGGCACCCACCCACCCCTGTTCCTGCCTAAAGCCAGGGCTCAGGTCCTGCTGTTTGGGAGCCAGGCTATGAAAGGAGTTAATTCCTCACCCCTGAGGGAGTTAGAAACCACAATCCCTGTGTAAATCTGTCCCTTTCTGTATTGTTTCCATAGAAGATGCCACATGGAAAGAGTGTGCAAATGTGGAGTCAGTCACACCCCCCTCAGGCTGTTATCTCATCAGCTGCTTGTCCTAAAATACCTGGGAGATTTCCTGCAAGTGGTGCTGTGCTGCTACTGAGCACTACCAAAGCACGGCCCTGAGCATCTCTGACCATTTGTTCTCTCCTGGTGGATGTTTCTGGCACATGACAGACTGACACCTTCAAGCCTGAAAGAGTTTTGCCCAATCCAGGAGTTTGGGATAAAATACAAGGTTTAGCAGGGTAGATATGTTGGGCTGCATTCAAGGATAAATGTAAGCTGGTCAGTAGTAGTTGTAATTATCCATTATGGACATTAGTGGTCAGAAACCTATGAAAATCATCTAAAATCTCAAAATATGTTTAGGATCATGGCCACACTGTCCCAACCTCCCATCAGGACGATTGCTCTGGTTGCTGTACAGAGCAGGAATTTATCTCAGCTGGAGCTGCTGTGCTCTCTGGGGCAATTATTGGGGCAATTAAGATGACTTATCCAAATGTCTCAGTCTATGGATATGCACCTTTTCATGCTATTTTTCCATCAAAGTCAGGTTTCACACATTTCTGACTCTCAGTTTAACACCAGTGACCATCAGATCTGAGCAGTCACTTCTATTTCAGAATTTTCTCCCAATGAGACTGGTGTGAGTTTTGCCAGTCAGATCACGATGATATCAAGTGCTCTGGAATGATAGTTGGGTGACATTCTTAGCTGTATTTGACAAATAAATTACTTTTCTCTCTAAAAATTAGGCCTGTTCAGCTGTGCATCAAGTTCCAAGAGTTTAGTCTCATAGTTTTGAAAACTTTGGTTTGATAACACAATGGAAAAAGTTCTGTAGCCCTGATTTTTGCTGAAGGAGGGAATTAGGATGAAATTACTGCCTTGGTTTGGTTCCATCTCTGACTTCTTTAATCTTGTCTATTTAAGCCTGTTTAAACAGTGCCTGAACCATCTCATATGGATTAGCCTAATAAAAAACCCCTCAAGTATACATATGAAGTTTCACATAATTTATTTCTAGGGGATAATTTCAAGTTTTTATCTTAACTGCTACACAGGGGAGGTAGGCTAGCCCCTAAACCTTAAACTGTGATTTTTTTGGTGGTTCTTTAAAAAAAAAAATAGTTGCAGGGGCTGACAAAGATTTCTCTATCAGTTCTGTGCTATTTGCAAGCAGAATGTCATCTCTGTTCTAGTCAGCAGCCACAGGAGCTCAGCTGGGGCCCTGCATGTCAAGCTGAGAGCTTTTTTTCCACCATAATAAAGGTCCTGCAGGCTAAACTGCTGCTAGCTCGTCAGTGACACTTCTGAAATCCCCTTGATGGGCTTACACAAATGTAAAGATTCCTCCTCAGCAGTGCTGCTGATGGTGTACAACAAAGGTAGTTCTTCAGTCATGCTCACCCTGCTTTGTCTCCTGTGTGTTTGTGTATGTGAGCATATTTATGTGGACATCTGCATGGATATACACGGATAAATGAAATATGGGCATACAGGCAGGACAGATAGTTATTTATACATGTATTTAATGTTATTCTGGGACTTGAAGTTGAAAGAGCTAGGAAAAGCTCCTGAATGCTTATTTTAAAAGCCTGTGACTATGGCATCTTCACCCAGTCGGAAGCTCTTAGGCACAGGGTGGGGTTATTTGGGTACCAGGTTTTGGACTCAATGATCCTGATGGGTCCCTTCCAGCACAGCATATTCTAGGATAAGCACTGTTTTCCCCGAAGAATAATTATAAAAATGAATTAGTATGCTAATTCTTACAACACAGTCCCTGCTTTTTTAGCCTTTATTTCCTTCAATTTGAAATAATCCACTGTAACCTTTCCAATTTTTAAAGACTTTGTCTCTAAACTGTGGCACCCAAGTAGGTGGTCAAGCCAATACTTCCTTTTCCCCAGCCAGACACATTGGGAAGAGGCAGCAGATTGTGTTTTCAGGAGATTCTTTCTGGAAAGCTTTGCTGGGATTATTATCACATGTCAAGGATGATGTCCATATAAAACATAGATTTCCCAACCATACAACTTCCTTGGAAAGAAAATTTTGTTTTCTTTAGTTCACTTACTTTGAATAAAGAAGTCCATGGGGAAGGAGTCAGTCCTTCAAGAAAATACTCATTCTTATAATTACCATTTCCTGCTTCCTCTCTACTCTGCCAAAATTCACCATAAAGAAGAGGTGTGGTAATTAATTGCCTGCCAAGTGGCACAATTAGTGTTCTGCAAATGCAGGATCCTCTAGGTGAAGTGATACACCTGAGTTATAGAATGTCCCATTCTATGTTTGAATACCAGTACAGACACACGCACACGTGTGCTGAGAGGATGTATTGTGTGCTTTTTTATTTACTTTTTTTTAGGACACTTTGATTTTTCCTTCCTTCAAAGTACTTGTTGAAGGACTTAATTTCTGTGCAATAGAGCTCATGGGCAAACAGTAAATGCAAAATAAGGAATGCAGTCATGGTTCTAAAAACATTTAATATTCTTCAAACTGATGCCAGTTGTGTGCATTGACAGTAATCCTGTCTAATCCCTTCCACATGTATTATCTTTGTACACCTGCTTTCATTGTCTCACTTATCAGTTTTGAATACTTAGAACCACAATTTGCAGGAAGGCAAAGCAGCAGAACAAAGCACCCACGCACTCACAGCTTGCTACACTGCAGTTTTGCATTGTAAAGATAAAACATAATTCTACATTTCGGTGCTTGGAGTCAACACCTCCCATTGAGATATTTTTCCTCCCTCCTGCCCCCCCAGCTGATGTCTGTCTTTGTGTTCCTTGGCAGACTGACTGAAGCACACAGAACAGCTGTGAAAGTCATCAGGAGAATGCAGTATTTTGTAGCCAGAAGGAAATTTCAGGTAAGCAGCAGGATTAATCCCAAGTGCATTTCGTGAGCTCGTGGGACATCGAAGGCACTCTCAGAGGGGACTTGTCTTGGTGAAAATGGTTGTAACACGTCAAAGGTGTTTTTGAGGTTCTTGGGCTCACACCTTTTGTGGATTTTTTTAATGGCACAGGCAAAATTATCAGTGATCCATGGATGTAGTATGCTACAAACCCCTGACTTTGAGGAGTCAGCATCGTTATTTTTCCTTCTCTTTTTTCACTGCACTTATTTTTTGGGCTTCTGCTTGTTTAACTGCACTGACAGTACTTACCCATCCACTAGCAGAAGTGAAGAAAACACTGGTATTGAGGTGAACAAACCTCTGTCAGGGTGTCTGCAAAAATACTGATCATAACAAGAATGTTATCAATCATCTGGTTAATTAGGGAATGTTCAGTCCCATGCTGTGTATGGCTGACAGATCAATAGACTTCACTGATGAGTACTGTGGGTGCAAAGTTGCTTTCACAGGTGTGACTCACCTTTCCGAATGTATATCCCAGAAAGGGACCTCCTAGGCCATATTTTATAAAATTGTGGAGCATTTGCTGTCTGGAAATTTGCTGTCTTTATGAAGTGTTCAGTTAATTTTCTCAATCAGGTTACAAAGTGCTCAAACTGAATGCATAGAAAATACTGTTTCATTTTGCCTGTTTAGTGAGACTTTTTAAGATAAATCTTGATTGGGATGCGATCCTGATATCATCATTCTCATCATCCATGGGCTGGAAATGCCATGGAAATGAAAAATCAACTTCTGGACTGATTTTCAAAGCCCTCATTATTTCCATCTCAAGGTTCATGCTTTTTTTTGGTCCAAGAGGATGCACTGCAAGCTAATGGTCTTTCATAATCCTTTTGAAGAGGTTTTAAGAAAATAAAAAAAACTACATTTCAGGGAAGTTTGATTAGAGCCGAGCACTTAAATTCATAGAAGGATAGATGGATAGAAGCCTGAGATAAGATCCCAGCATTCAGAAGACTCTACATTAGGGCGGATACAAGATCTTATATATTTCCTAATCCCATGCAAACATGTATCTTCAGATAACCCTGCCTTTTGAAAGAAGACTAGGAGAAGTCAGTTTGTTAAATTCAGCAAAAAACATGAGAGCAGGATTATATTGTAAATATACCATGGGAAATTAAAAAAAAAAAAAAAAAAAAAAAAAAGAGGAAGAAAAGAGGGACACTAGTTCTGTAAAATAAAATCAGTTTATAAATGAATTAGGTTAAAAATTAGGATATTTCAAACCACTAGAGATCTAATGTTCTGGAACTGTCAGCCAGTAGCACTCATGCCAAACCTTAAAAACTGAATTTCATCAATTTATGGAGAGAATTCTGAGTCAGTGACAGGGTAGAAGAAGAAGAAGAAGGAATAATATTTTGTTTCTTCCTTTCTTGGGGCCATGAAATAGAGTTTCTAGAACTCCCCATGCTAATTAGATTTTGGAGTTCAAAGCTGAGTAGTATTATTTATTTTACATGCTGAATGTGGAATACTGAGCTGAAATGGCCAGGATTTGGGATTATGAACAGAATGGAAGTCAAAGGAGTTGTTCAAGTTCCGCATTTACCACACTTCTCTGGAAGCCCATTACCTCATGGCTTCAGCTGTATCATTCTAGCATTTCCTGATAAAAACATGACAGGAGATTGTGCCAAAGTTTGGCAGAAAATAAGATGCCCAGATCTAAATCTTCATGGAAAAAGTGGAGGGGAAAGTGGTGAAAGCTGGAGGGATTTTTTTACTCAGCTTCAGAGGACTCAGGCAGATTGCAGCACTTTGCAACTGTAGGATTCAGAGCTGATGGTTTGGTAAAAGGGATAACTGTCAGAGGACTTCTTTTGAGGGGGAAAAGAAATTTCACTGGGAATGAGTAGAATTAATTATGCACATAGTAGCCCATTGGGGAGAGGGGAGGGAAAGGCTCCCCAGCACATCCAGGCTCTGTGCCATGCACGGTGTTTAAATACAGAGTGTCCAAAGGAAAGGACACGGGATTTAGCCAAAATGCTCTCCAGACACCCCCCTTAGTCCATCTAAAGAGTGATACTGGCATTGCTTCTCGGGGTGAAGACAATAGGCTGCTTTTCTGGCCAGAAATAGTGATGTGTCAGCGTCTGCAAAATGTGGAGCTGGGGAAGGGGGAGAGAAAAGGCCCGACCAAAAACCAAACGATAAGCTGAAAGCTGAAACCTCTCTCCCCCACAAAGCCTCTGCTCCCAAATGCACTCAAATGCACACACACACACACCTCCAAAGCCACAACTCTTCTGAAAGTATTGGTGCAGGTAAGTGCTGTGTGCAGAGAAGGCATTTTGTCACAAAGAGCTCTGGCTTCTTCATTCATTTCACAGGATTTGTTTCCATTCCAGTTCCATGCTTTCATTTGAAATTTCTAGGATTGTGTGGCAGCCTTCCAAGCATGACTCCAGCACATACTGTAGGTGTTCAATGCATGTGTGCAGTGGTGCATGCTAATGGCTCTGGCTGAGGCTGTGACAGAGTGCAAACAGACAACAAGATGACTAATGAGCTGTTTTCAGTAATTTTCAATTACTAGATTTGCAGTTTACCTTTGCTTTTTTTCTCCCCCCCCCCTTCTTTTCTTGAGTCAGAGCCAAAAAGGGAGACATTTTGCCCCACATTTCCCATAAGGGTTCTCAAAATGCTGGTCTTTCCAACAGGTCTTGATTTGCGTTGATACCTCCCCCACACATGTTGATTTTACTTGCTAAAATTTCACCATGCTGCACTTTTTATAACCACATCACTTTCTGCAAATTCTCCAGACTTGTTTTGAAATTTGGCCACAGTAGTTGCAGCAAGAAACCAAAGCTTGGCAGAAGCACCTGGATTCTCATTAGGATGGGAATATAGCTGGGCAGGTGGGAGTGTTTTCACTCTCTTGCAATTTTTTACCTGTCCTTTCTTATTTTAATTGCCCTTTTTTTTCTGATGTCAAAGGTATCACGAAAGACAAAGGAGGACAAACAAAACACATGTGCGGCAGTCTCCTGACTTATGCAGAGCATCTGTCTTCCCCGTTCCTCAAGCAGCAGTATTTCTGTCACCAGACATCTCTGGTCTTCAGAGATGTTTGATTCTGGGTCCAAGTGCTCTGAGTTGGGCCAATCCCTGGGGTTCAGTCCCCTGACATTATGATTAACACATGGCTTTGCAATGAGCCAGGAGATACTGCACATGGGAGTCCCAGATAAATTATCCATCTTGGGTTTGTGTTTCCCAAATACACTGTGAAGGGCTAATATTTTGCTCAGTATGGAGTAACATGAAGACATGACTCTAACTGACAGTAATGGGAATCATTTGGCTCCGTCTCCGCAACAAATATTCATTCCCACAAGGGCTGCATATTTTTTTATTCATTACAACAACTGTTGCAAAATGGCAGGCAAATGGGCAGATAAAAAAACAGGATGAAGGCCTGTCCGAAATAGAAATCCAGTTTGGCCAATGCTCACCTTTCAACTTGCTGCCTGCCTCCTTTCCCAGCAAGCTCGGAAGCCGTACGACGTCCGGGACGTGATTGAGCAGTACTCCCAAGGACACCTCAACATGATGGTTCGCATAAAGGAACTTCAAAGGAGGTAGGCCCTGTCTACCTCATGAAATATCTGATTCCTCTAGTGCCAGCTGGCTTTAGGAGAGATGTGTTCTTAATGAACAGTAATTGTCCAAAATTGCAAGCACAACAGGGAGCACAATATCTGGAGGATTTAACTTGGAGCCATTTTTAACCCTTTTTATGACCAAGTTTACAATTACCCTTTATTCTCCTCTTCTTTTTCTCCAAGTGGAATTAAAAGAAATGAAGGTGCATGCTGTGAAGTTTATAGTGTGATCCAAGCTTTTCTGTCCTCTCCTTAGAAAAGGAAAGCTTTTCAAATAATGATTTACCTTTCTGTTTCCACTCTGTGGTTCTCCACAACTGAAAGAAATCTGTTTTGCTTGTGCTGCACTATCTGGAACTTTTCCCTGCCCACATTCCTCCATGCACATGCTTTCTCCAAGTTTGGGGTTTGCAGCTGAAATATTTTGCCACAAAACTATTCTCTTCTGTTTCAGCACAAAGTGCTTTTCTCTTTACAAATTAATGCTGTGGACTGGGACACCAGAATGAACTCCCTGGCCCTTAAATTAAATGAAAAAAAAAAATCCTATTGAATGGAATCTACTGTGTCAACATATACAGATATTAAATCTGCCTGCATGACGCTCTAGGAATAGTTGCAAATGTTATTAAGAAGTCATTCTGTTTGTATAGTCTTTGTTATTAGATTACATAGGACACAGGAGAACTATGTTTTAGTTACAACTTGAAAGACTGAGAAATATTAGTACTCACGAAAATAGCAATAATAATATGGTTTGATTTTGGAGGAAAACTCTTGAAGAGCTAAACTGCTGACTGTGTGTGCAGAAAGTCATGCTAGTCTCATGTTTTTGCTTGTTTTGGTTTGGGTTTAGAGCTACTGTAAATTCTCATGTAAATTATTCTCCCGTGCTTAGCAACAGAGTTTAAGTTGTCTGGTAATTGCTCTGCTGGTAATTTTCTGTTTGCTTCTCAGGTTGGATCAATCCTTGGGAAAGCCAGGTCTTTTCCTCCCAGGTATGGTGACTGCATTTTATGCAAAATTATTATCTTCATAACTTTGGGAAAATATCCTTGGCTACAGTAAAGTGGATTTTTTATCCAGCCAATCATACATTAATGTAATTCTGTTAATAAGCCCTGGAATGCCTGTGTAAAGATAAATAAATTTCATTCAGGTGGTAGGGGAGTAAATGGAAATTAAGAATAAATGTTAAAATGTGTATTAGAACATGATGAGATGGAAATATCCTGAGGGAAATCCTTCTACAAAAATAGTCTTTCTAAATCTTTTGGTCTGGGCCTGGGATTACAATATATGCTTATTCCACTTAAAAAGGTTTCTTCCTTCCTGAACTCATGTCCCATATCCACAAGTGACTTGGAGCACAACTGAGTGTGGCAAAGTAATTTCAGAGCCTCTAAAACATGGCATGTTGTCAGTGGTTAATATTATCAGAACAAGGAATATCATTCAAAACACATTTTCAACATCTGATTGCGGCAGAAGGCTCAGTAGTAGAATCCTTTTTCCCTGTAGCTGGTTTTGGACCACAGGAAAAGAATCTGTCAGCTTGAATACTTCTATAAATATTTATGCATGGGATTTCATTCCACAATGTGCAAGTTAAGTTTATGGAAAAACGTCCCTTACCTCCAAGAATGTATTATTTTATTTCAAGTATAGCATTACCAAACTGAAACTGCAATTTGTGCTTGAAAAGACCGGTGTTCGAAGCACTTTTTATCAAGCAGTTTCTGGTTTCAAAGGAGGTGAATAATTAGAAGCTCATTGTAGAATTATGTTCTGAGAGGTTCAAGAAGATGGAGATGATCAGAAAGTTTGATCTCACCAAATCTTGAGTCAAAAGGGTCATAGAAACCACTGGGAGGGTCTTAGGTGGGCCTGTGGCTTTGGTCAAGTGTTGGAAAGAATCTGAAGTACCAAGGAACTGACTGGAAAAGGTGGAATGGTGGTTAAGGATGCAGAAGCTGGTGAGCTCAGTTAGAGTGTTGCAAGACCAAAACCAGAAGTTATTTGATCTAGTAGTTATTTTATCTAAACCCTCCACAAATCCAAAAATAAGATAAGTGGTTCCAGAGAAATGGTGTGCAGAACTAAACCTAGTTTGCAATTACTCCTAGTGTTGTCCAACCCGCCTTTACTCCCAGGATTTTCCAAGTGGTGAACAGTGAAAAGTGGGTGCAGTATTTGTTTCTTTGGGGTGAAAATAGACTTTTGTACTGTCCTTCTCTAGAAAAAGGGTTATCCCTGAATTCCCCTCAGAATGCATGTCTTATTCTACATTGAAAATGGATTTTTTGTATAATACTTTTCCAGGCATTGCTAAAATCCTCATTTTTAACAATATGGGTGTTTCTCTTAGACTGTGTTATTTTTGTACCGATGACAAGCAAAAAAGAAATGACAATGCAAAGAAAATTAAACTGCCACGGAGAAAAACATGAAAAGAATTTTCCTTTCCAGCTCCTTTTATTTTTTTCCTGTTTTATTATACTCCCATTCAAAGAATCTTAAGGTCTGACTCCAAGCCCGCTGAAATGAACGGGAATCTTTCCAGTGACCTCAGTGGGGTTTGGATCAGTTTTTTTATTGAAAAGTCCCTGTTGTGGACTTTGATAATATTATATAAAAGCAATTGCAGCCTGTCTGTAGTATTATTACCTTTCAAAAGTGAATGATGTCATAAAAGACCCAGAATCTGAATTCACTGGAAGCAATTATTGTTATTTTTCAAGTTAGTTTCTCTGAGATAAAAAAGCTCTAAAAGCTGTGTTAAAACAAGATAAGGATACAAGAAGAGAATAAAAGCCATGCTGGGTCAGAGCAGTCCTGACTCCAACGGGGCCAAGAGCAAGGTGCTTTGGGAAATGTGTAAAAAAAGCCTCCAGCCTTCCTGTCAGCTTTCAGCCCATTGCACATCAGAGGTTTCCTGACAAGATTGCAGTGTACTTAGTCTCCAAAATGGTTTGTCCTCAACGAACTTGCCTAATTATCCCTTTAAACTTACAATATCTGCCATCTTTTGTACAAAGAATTCTAATAATTCCACCTTCACGTGTGCATATAGGGAAGAATTCTCCCTTTTTACTTGTTTTGGTCTTGGTATTTCCTCCCTTTCTTTGAAACTCCTTCTAGCAGGAGTGGATTTAAAAACACTAAGGTAATGAATCAATCTTCCAAGGACCTGGAACCTACTTTTATGAGTATATTCAGGAGACTCTCTCTGAGTTTCATTGGAAGCCTGTACCAGTGTTCCAGGGGACACAATTTTGTCAGATGAAACAGATTCCTGTCATAATAAACATATGCCTTACTAATGGAAAGTGTTGATGTAGAGGGAAAGAGCATATTAATTGAATTCATGGAATCAACAAAGTAGACACATACTTTGATTGTGATGCAAATATATTGTCTTGCTTGACTTTCACTATGGAGTTAACTGCTTTTGAATGCAATTTTCAAGACTTACTACAGCTTTTCAGGAGCAAAGGTGAAGAATAATGCCAAGGTAAAACAAAAGATCCAGTGTTTGGGTTCAGAAAAATACACAAAAGCTGATGTTTATCTGCAGTTTATCTGAACCTCTTGGTTCTGCATGACACGGGTGGGAATGCCTGAAGGGCTTTCTTGCAAAATTTTGACAGTTCCATTGTTTGCTTTTTTTTTTTTTTTCATTAAGTGCCACCTAAGATTTCTGTTACTTTTTCCTTCCCATCTGTTAAAAAGAAATTGGCCCACTGTATCTTTTGAAGCATAATAAATATGCTCAGCTTAAATTTTATCTTTTTGAGGTCAATTAATATTTGAAATGAGAGATACAAATATTTCTGCAGGAACTGATTTATCCCACCCCTCCTGGAGATGAAAATATTTTCGCAGTTTACTTTTTAGGCTGTCCAAAGGAAATCACAAGTGCCTGATCCAGGACTATGCCTTACCTTTTTAAATTCCTTCTACCAATCATCTGCAAAAGGCTCTGACTGACAAGAAAAGAGCCTCCAACCAAAAGCCGCCACGACTGAGGCAAATTTGTTATTTGCTATTTTTTGGGCATGAAGGGGCAATCCTGACCTTCTTTTTGCAGGCGCAGTTTACAAACCCAAGAATCCAGATCTTGCCATAAACTCATCCCAGTCATCCCTGGATGGAGCTTTGGCAGAGCTGGAGCAAACACAGGTCCAGAGGGCTGCATTTGCACCGAGGTAGCCAAAAGAAGGCAGCAGTGCCTCCTGCGGGGGCTGTTCTGCTTTCTGAGGTACCATTTACAAAGGTGTCTTGGTTTGGAAAGACAGGTGCCTGCAAAGGGAGGCAGGAGCCTCCCCTGCAATGGAGAATGCAAACCCCCTCCCTCTGAATTGTTAGAAATTTGAAATTAAGGGGCCCTCAGGCAGAAATATAGGAGCAGGAATAACAGTTCTTTATTAGGGAAGAAAATAAAAATATAAACAATGCAGTAAACTGAAACAACACTGACAGAGTCAGAACACAACCTGGCACCCTGTTGGTCAGGATGCTGGTGGAAGTCCAGTTGGAATTGTGGCTGCAGTCCTCCTGGAGCGTCAGGTGTGGTTCTGTTGGAGCAGGGATCCTGTAGAAGGGTGGAATCTTCCTCTGAAGATCCAGTGGAAGAGGCAGCTGTTCCTTCGGGAAATCCAGTGGCAAAGCTGTCTTGCTGTCCCAGGAGCTCAGATTTTATCCAGTTGGGAATGCTTGGCTCCTCCCTCTGGGCGGAGCATCTCACAATGGGTTGCTGTAATTCTTATCAGTCATGCAGTGACATTCAATGGCCCCTTATCAGCAGATGTGTCCCCAGAGGGAGGAGTGGTTGTGGAAGAGATAAGGAAAAACTGCCCAATTAACAGAAGGCAACTGCCACACCTCTAACAGATGGCAAATAGAATACATCTTGCCTTGCCATCTGGGACAAAAGGTTTGAGGGGTCTTCAGCAATCCAGACTATCTGGTCAAATTCCTCATTTTCTGCTTAAAAGAAGATGATGGCTTTCAGAAAAATATTAATATTTTTGAATTAGCTCCCCTCTAGCTGTGTAAAAATCAAGGAAGGACTCTTGCTGTATAAAGCAGGGTTGTTTCCAGCTTTTGCCATTTTCAGACCATCTCTCTGCAATTCATTCATTGTCCTAAAGGTCCTCATAAATACTTTTTCCCTAACCAAAGGAAAAAAAAAAATTCTTTTAAATTTGGTATAATCTGATGAGATGTAGCACACTAACTGTGTGAAAAAATAATATTAAGGTGCCATTCCTCCTTTGATTTGCTTTCTTCCTCCTGCTCATCTCAGTTTATGTTATTCATAGCATGTGCTTCCATCTGGGGAAAGAGTTATCATCTCTTGAACTGATGTGAAGTAAACCTAAAAGTGTTTGATGTTTTTTGTTGTTGGTTTTGTTTGGTTGGTTGGTTGGTTGGTTGGTTTTTTTTTTTTTTTTTTGGGGAGGGGGATTGTTGGGTTTTTCTTGTTTGTTTATTTGGTTGGTTTGTTTTCGGTTTGTTGGTTTTTTGGTGTTGTTGTTTTTTTGGTTTTTTTTTTTTTTTGCAAGAGGCATATCTTGTTCTTTATTAGGAAAATAGATGGGCCAGCTTTGTGAAAATATTTGAAAATTAATATAGGACTGTGTTGTTTGGAAGTAGAACACTCAGTAAGGCAAAGACTTCCAGGGAAGAAATGACCATACTAATAAATATGTTATTATTATTAATCTGTATTAACAACTATTCAGTCTCCTGAATTAGAATGCCTATTGCTTATTTACTAGTATTTTCTCGGATTCAAATCTAAGTATATAAAATAATGGGTTTGTATCATACCAACCATGTGATGCAAGATGCTTTTGATATTTTTTTTTTATTTCTGAGATAAAATTCTCCCATATATATTTTCATCCAGTTATAACTAATTGTGCTTCCTTTCATCCTTTGTCTCTATGCCTTTCCCATAAGTGTTACAGTGAAGGATTGCTTAGCTGATCTCTGATTTAGTGCAACACAGAGTAAGAACTCAATACTAAAAGGAAGTTATTTTGGATTACAAAGCGAAGACTGGAGAAATTTAGACATTTCATATTTATAGTTGGCCATGTAATCTTTTCAACTCTGTAAAAACAAACAATCTAATGCTGTAGGAAGTCTGAAATCATCTATCTAGAAAAGACTCGAGAGAGAAACAAAAACATGAGGTAGAAATCACACGTACTGGAACGACTTTATCTGAACTTGTGCCCTCCCTCCTTACCCCCGTGTTTGGTGAATTGTGCGCACACCACATTTGCTCTTAAAGATGGTCTCTGTTAGAAGGAAATGCTTGTAAATTAGGGCTGGATGCTGTTCCCTGTGGAGGCTGATAAGAAACAGGGGAGGACCACAGCATTTTGTGTCTTTCACAGCCTGTCTGACAGCACAGGGGTGTATGAGACACAGCTCCCTCCATGTGCATCATTCCTTCCACTTCTGATTTTCCACATCTTACAGCAGCGCCACATGCCACAATACAGCTTCTTACTGCTTATCTACTCCCTATTTTCTTTCCTGTTCCACACAGTTTCAGGAATAACTAAAATAGGAAACACTTAACTTGGTTTGGGATGTCTTGGTGATTATCTGAAGGATGGACTTAGAGCTGGTGAGGAAATTATTATTTTATTGTTTCTGTTAAAAGAAATAATAACTTTTTCTTTTTTTTTAAATAAAAAGTTTTTTTAAGTATTTCTTCAGGTTTGGGGGACTTTTTGGGGTTATACCTAAACAAAAATACTGTCTGCCCACTGCTGTTCAAACCACATCACAATTTAGAAATCTTAAAAGTCATGCTTTTTTTCTGATATATACTTTGAAAGATGTGTTTAGAGATTTACTAACTAGAAAGTAGACAGCAGAGCCAGTTATTCATTTCAGGCAGAGATGAACACAGAGATAAACTTGAGCCTCAGCCACTTACATTTTAGAAGTTTCTGAGGTTATGAACGATGAATAGTACACATGTATGAGCCAAGCTGTGTCACTTATTGTCTGTCCCACATTTTCTTTCCTGATTTTATTTGCTCCTGAAGGTTCTCTGGGGAAACACTTCTCTTTTCTAAGCCTACAAAGAGCTGCGAAGGGTACAGGACCTTTTAAATGTTCTGGGTGGTGTGTGAAGGAGAAGGAAAGCACAAAGTGCTCTTGCCAGCACTGCTTTTGCTGGTATTCTTCTGGGATTGTGGTGTGTGCAGAACAAGTTACCTTGAGGTGAACTTAGCTGCAAACAGATCACTAAACATATCCTATAGCAAATATAAATGGTAAAGCAAGTATGACTCCCTAAGAAATCCAGGAATGTGATGAGCACACACAGGCCCTCACTGTGAACTCTGGCACAGTGTAAATTCATATCTCAGCCTACCTTCCTTCATATCTGAGACTTGCTCATGCCCTCAGCAAAATTGACTTAGTTAGGTTTAAAAACCAGACCTTAAGCACTCATGAAAATGGAGCAATGCATGAAAAAATCCAGGAGTAATTACTCCAGGTGTTGGAAATACACTTTAGTAGAGAAAAACATCCAACTTCCATTGGCGTCAGCTTGTAAGTTATTTCAGTATTGGACTGTGGGTTTTAACTTGTGAATGTTGTCTCCCAACTCAGAATATGTGTGGGTTTGTTCTTCATTCCCTGTGCAATAACACCCTCAAACTATGGCATTCCTTAGCAATAGATCCTGTGAGCAGAAAGCACAGACCCCATTTTCTACTGTTTTCACTCTTGGCTCCCAATCCCACCCTTTGCAGTGGGAGGTGTAACTTTACTAAGCAGGCCTCATAAAGAGTGAGAGGGAAAATGAGGATGCAAGAGCTTTTCCCAGTGTCACTCCTTTGCAGAGGAGATGGATGGATGGATGGATGGATGGACGGACGGACGGACGGACGGACGGATGGATGGATGGATGGATGGATGGATGCATGGATGGATCTCTGCCACTTCAGCCCTTGACCCCCTGGATATGCTGCCTGCTAGACCTGCAGCCCCAGTTGAAAACTATTCTGATTTCTTTATGTATAGCAAGTTTACCTTGCTCAGGCCAGTAGTATTCAAAATTGCAGGTGGGCCCAGGTACCTTGCCCATTCCATCCAACTGCTGAAATAATTAAACAGCAAAACAATGTTACTCCAGACTCCATCTATACCCCTTCATGTCCACAGACTACCTCTACCAAGGTCCAAATTGCCCTTTAAACTAACTTAATCTTGTCACTCTGACAAACTAATTCCCTTCTCTCCAGCCACTCTCTTTCACTTGTTTCATTCTTTCTTATGTTTATGTATTTTGTGCTACCCTACTATTACCAGCTTTTTTTTTCTTTGAATGCCATAGATATAATTCATAGTTTGAATTTATTCTCCACCTAATGAAAGTCCCATTTTTATTCTTCTTTCTTTAGAAAAAGGGGTAGACAAAGGATACTACAGTATAGGAGCCAGACTGATCCGGCTGGAGGATAAGGTAAGTGCATGAAAGCTTGCTTTTTTTTTTTTCTGAGCAATGATATCTGATCTAGAGACCTATAAGATAGTATCTTGGCATGATTTACTTTAGAATTACAGGGCTCCATAATAATGAATAATATCCTAATTTTTGTGAGGGAGTTGATGAAGTTTCATGTGTGTGTTGTTCAGCATTAACCATTTACCTGCTATGCAGTCCTGCTTCTTGTTTGTAAAAGGAGCTGCTTTCATGTTTAAGTCAAACCACACGTCTTGTATACTGGTGCTGTGAACTGGCTGGTGTTTGTCACACAAGAATTAGTGAATGAAACAGAAATGTTAGTGTCAGAAATCTTTGTGAATAGCAGCAGTTGACATATAATTTACAAATTCTGAGATTCTTTAATGTTTACTGCATTTTTTCCCCCTGTGCTATTACCTTTGCACATTTTCTGCCTCTCCCTCACTGTCTTCTCTCCAGGAATATGTTCATCTTTGTTATTAATTAGAGTTACTTAGCAGTGTGCCCACAGGCCAAAGCTCAGTGAGGCTCTATTGTCTTGGACCTCTCCCAAACATCCTCCAGAGCTTTTTCCACTCAAGTGATAACAAAAATACAAGTTTGCTCAAAACTCAGACTCTATTTCTCTAACAGTGTTTTAGTCAGCTCTCTTACCTACCTCTAAAAGTTCATGTCCTTCCATCAGGGTACTTTGTGTGGGCAGGAGCAGCACAGTGGCTTTGCTGGGGGGTGTGATGGTGCTGAGACAGAAGTCCATTTGAATTTGGCATGTCCACTGCCTGTTTGTATCCTTGTCTCACTAAAATTTGTCATGCATTTGTCTTTTCACTTTTTTTCTGGGGAAGTGAGGTGAGAAGGAAAGAGGAAAGAAACTTCTCATAATTCTTAAGAACTGTGCATCTTGCCAAAAAGCAAAAATTGAAATTAAACTAATAGAATCAAAAATCAAATTTTTAATGATGATTGCTAGAACAACATCGGAAATATGTGACACTGCACTATTAAAGGACAGATTTTCTTTGATTTTTAGCTTTCTTGCACAGTGTCAGAGAATCAGCCTATCAGATAAAGAGATTATCTGAGCAAATTTTAAAGTGGATTGATCCCTTGTACAGCCACAGCTGTTCAAAGTGAAAATGGCTTTCCCTCTGATTGCTTTTACTCCTTTGCAAGAGATAAATTGCTCTCTGGCCTCTGTGTGTTCTGTAAATTCATACCACGCCTTCATTCAGATTTCTTGAATGTGCATATAAAGAGAAACCCCCAGTACAGATTGGAAACTTAGCAATAAAATGTCTGTGATAATAGTTGGAGTGCTTTGAGTGAGAAATGCTGCTGGTATTGTAAATACCTCTGGAAGAAGCAGTTCATGGTCTCCTGACTTCTCCATATTTATGAAGAAGAGAGGTGAGAAGGTTTTTACTGTGTCTGGCCTTGGTCCAGCTTTAGCACAATATCTTGTGAATTTGATCAATTTTATTTCAAAGCCTGACTTAGAGTGCTGCAGGGGCATCTTGGTATAAGAAGAGGAATGTTACAGGAGATGCAGGAGATGTGGTGACTGATCTCTGTTGCAGATACCTGCTTGTGTTCTGCCTTTAATTTAGGCATGGTCTAAATAAAGTCAGTGCAACCTCAAGCCATTAGTGAGCAAGACCAAGCTGCTGTTATGTTTGAAGAATTAAACTTTAAATTTTGCCTGGGAACCGGTGATTTCCCCCTCTCTCTACTTATTGTTGTGGAGAAAACATGTAGAAAAGAATAAAAATGTGTCAAAATGTTTTCATAAGATGAGTCAATCATTGCAGCTTCCTTTTTGTTCTCAGACCAAACTGCAAATGTAAAATAAATGCCAGACTCAGAGGGAGCCCAGGGAATTTGATCTTTCAGTACAAATTATCATTCTTTCAGGTGTACAAGACTTCAGTCTCATATCCCTGCTAAGTAAGTAGGCGGTGCAGAAAAAGGGCAAATATTTGTTGTGTTGGTTTGCTTCAGGTTTTGGTGGTGTAAATTTGGGGGTTTTTGGTTTGTTTGACGTTCTTTTTTTATTTGCATCTTTTTGGCACATCAGGCTAAAATACATATGTTTACATAATGAATACAAAGCTAATCTTCCCAGCTATCTCTGTTTTAATGGGACAATAGAAACTACTCCATCCTGCTGTCAGACTGCTTCCCTTAAATTATTTTCCCATGTCTCAAGGGCTCTCCTGCTCTAACAGTTCACTGTGTAGTAACTGCTATGTGTCCAAATGTGAAACAATATTGGAATCAGGAAGGACAAGCTAAGTTTCAACTTCTGAGGAGAATAAATGAAGCAAGGGCATGTCTGACATCAGGCTCCAGCTGGTGGTGAAAAATGATCCCCCCCTTGGAACTAGAAAACCTTTGGGATCAACCTCTTCCCCCGGGAGAAATTATTTTGACATTCAGTCACCCAGTCTAGTGATGGCAGCCTCCCAAAGGAGTGACACATCTGATAAAAGGACACGTTTTTGGACAAAGGCCAGTTGGTGCAGACTGATAAAAATGCAGTGTGGATTTGAGAATGTCATCTGCCTAAATGAGCTGTATCAATAAGCAATGAGCACACCTCTGGTTCAGACTGACCTTCCCCACCAGCATTTTGCAGTTCATTTGTTTTAGCTGCCTCTCCTGAAGGGAATCAGAGTGTAACAAACCCATTGAGAGCTGTGTGTTGTTCTGCATAAAGCCATAATTACTCTTTTTGCAAAGTAAGGGAGAGGGAAGCACATATCTCTGATCGTTAAGATGAACTCCATTCCCTGGATAGGTTTGCTATTATTTCAGTAAAAAAACATGGCGTTTGCTGTACAGAAAGGCAGAGGCACAGGTCTCTGAAGGGGTTGCTTGGTGATAGGTAGAAGCTTTGAGGCAAAAATGTTGCAAAGACACAAAGATAACAGCCTTCCATTCATGTGACATGCAGCCTCTCTTTTGTGACCAAACAGGGTCCTTCTGGAACTTTAAAGTAACAGGGAAGAGGTAAGAACCAGTTTGTGGAGGATGAAGTACTGTGCAACTCCAGCAGAAAGAAAAGTCTACTCCTTTTTGCCTTAAAGCATTACAAAGCTGACTAGAAACAGGTAAAATGCATGGTGGTAGCTCTCAGGCAAAGAAAAAAAAATCCAAACCCCTTTTTGACAACATCAGCGCTGTGCAGGGCTTCACTCCTCTCACTGGCATGGCACATTGCATAGTGGGAGTTTGCCTGGAACACTTTTCAACCTGTTTTTCCTTGAGCAGAGCATAAAATTCTTATTTTGTTGTGGCCAATGTAATAACCTAGTGTGGTTCTTTTCACAAAAAATAACCCACTGAGATGTTTGGAGAAAGAATGGGGCTTCCTTCCCAACATGTGATGTGTGCCATTTGGCCGACCCCTCCTTCAGTTCCATGGCAGGGTTTAATTTTATATTGTGGTATGTAGCCATTGACAGATCCTTTTGAAATGTATTAAGAGGGAGATTGGGTCCAAGATGATGTTCTAGAGCTGGCGTTAGTTTCTTTTCAAAATTGTAAACTAATGCTTCTTTATGATGAAATGGGTATTCTTTCTTTTCCTTTTCTTTTCAAAATTAGAAACAAAAATCATGGTGTGCTATGTCAAACTGCACGGCAACCTATAAATAAAAACAGGAGAGAAAAGAATCTGCAAATGAAAGGTTAGAAAGGACAGCTGTGTTGTCTTTGAAAAAGAAATCTATTAGGTATTTTTATAATTATATGGCAGTCTTTTTTATGTGGTATTTACAGTTATGATTTACGTCCATATTACCATAACTATTTCCATACTTATAGACAACATATGATAATGCTGAGAGCCAAAAGCAACCATTTGGTAGCATTTAAAAAATGCAGGAACACTAAGAGAAAACAGGGCAATAAAGCAAACCCTTCTGAGTTTTATCCATCTGAGTAATGCGAGCCAGGACAAAAATGTCATCCAACATAAACAAATGTAGAGGTTGGATTGTGGCAGTAAACTCTCTCTTTACCAATTTAAACACTCATTTTTGAGTTGGGAGCTAAAAAGATGGGCTCAAAGAGTGGTAACAATGGAGAGATGGATATTGGTGAATCTGATTCCTGCTGTGATTACATCAGGAGTCATTAAATAGTAAATTATTTATTGTGGCAGTGCCTGCAAGCACCACAGGCGTGAAAAGCTGGTAAGAATTTCCATTCTAAACCCCTAATTTGTGAGTGGGGTGATGGGCATAACTAAAATGCATTAAAAAAAAAAAAAAAGGAAGGAACAAAAAAGAAAAACAAAAGCTGAAAATTTGTGCACGATGAGTCAGTTGCAATATGAGCATGCTACACTTTTGAGGTTTCAAGAATATGTCTGAAATAAACCCCTTTGTTAACAAAACTGTGTTAGTTACACAAGGTGTTTGTGGGTTGTTTGCCCCCAGTTCCTTAAAGATGGAGTCATTCCATAACAGAAAGCTTTTCAGCAGGCTGCTTGCAAGTGGGTGTTGTGTGGATTTTCTTAGGTCAAAGCCTTATCTCGTTTACTCTGGAGCAGTCCAGCATAAATCCATTGACTCTGTGCCATAAACATGATGTCACTGGAGTTTTATTTTTAATCTGTTGCTGAATTAAAACAAAAGTAAGAAAAAACTAAAGCCCTGATGCGTCAAGCCAAATTGTGTTTCCATTTATGCCAGGGAAGTTACTCAAGATTTATGCAGGTGTAAATGGCAGCAAATTTCTTAAATGGCTTTAACAATATTCCAGCTCCCGTGTTCACATCCTGCCCATCAAGAGTGAATTCACAGAGATGAAGTGAAAGCCAAAATAGGGACTCAAACATTTCAGAATTAATCTGAGTGAAATCCTGGTTTTCACCTGTTATGACTAAGGGAGTCTTTGTGGTATGCTGGGTATTGTAGAACTGAAATTGTGTTCTTGTAACTGAAACATCAAGACGGGCTTTTAGTATGCAAAGAAAGTAATGAAAATTTAACTGTTTAGATCTGAGCCACACAACTTTTCTAGTCTGCGACTGACTCCTCAGTGCAGAGATGAACTATTGTAGTCCTGACTTCTTCTGACTGTCTGGGATGGGTTTATGCTTCTCAGATAAACCTTGTTCAATACAGTTGAGAGGGAAAGGCTGGGTTTGAGCTGCCTGGTTTTGACGGTAATTTCTGGAGGATCAGGCAAAAATAAGAGCTAACTCTGATACCCTTTCAAGTAAGAGAAGAGACAGATCATATATTCTGAGGCATAACAGAAAGAATCCTCCCTCAATGCTTCCCTTATGTTTTTTGTTGTGGAGCTTTATCATATGTGGTGCTTGGTATCACCCTCCTATTATTAAGGTTCTACACCACTTTCCATTACAGAGCTCTATTTTCAGTTTCTTCCATCTTTGCCAAACTCCAGTCATCTGGGCTGAAATTCTCAGAGGCAGATGTCTGCCTCAGGCTGAGATCCTTTGGAAAATTTGTATGTCAGAATGGGTCATCCTTTCTATATCACAGTAACCTGACCCACTGTGAGGATTCTCCCAAGAGTAAACATAAAAACATTGATGGAAAACACTTGAACTTCTTCTAAATTTGAGCAAGAAAATCAGACATAAATGGGATATGATCTGTCACTCTTGGGACCAAGAGGCCTGATCCAAAATGTTGTGAACTCATCAGGAAGCTTTCACATGGATCAGGCCCTGATTTTTAATGGGTGAGAGAACAGAGAATTTTGCACAGTGAATGTTTGCCAGGAGGCAATTCACCACCATAAATCAAACATTAAATAATTCCAAAGCCCAATAAATGAGCGTGCAGATGGCAGTGTCTGCTCCCCAGGGACTGCACTGACTGGGATCCAGCCCCAGCAGTTTGATCTCATTTAGAGCAGTCTCAAGGATTGCTCTGATTAGGCACTTGGTGCAGTCTTTTTGCTTCTCTGCTCTCTTGGCTGAAACTTCATTGGGGAGCAAACCCCCCCTTCCAACGCTACCCAGGACATCTTGGAGCATGCAGGGCAGGGGTTTCACAGCCAGATGTGGCAGAGCAGCTGGAATTAGCTGGGTTCAAAGCTTCCCTTTAGTAAGAAAAATTGAGTCACTTGCAGAAGAAGAACAAGTGCTCCTGGAGAAGAGTACATGAGGGAGAGAAAAACACTACAGTGACTTGGGGCTGCTGGGAAATACCACAGCAGGGAGCTGTTAGAACAGTGGGAATCTAATCCATATTGAGGCAGCCAGCTGTTTAACCTGCAGGGAAAAGGTCCTGGAAATAGCAGCGCTGACAGAGAAGGCTGTAGACAACGGGCTGTGTCCGTGCTTTCCTGTCCTCCACCAAAACCTTCCCAGCATCCCAACTGGCTTTGACCTACACAGAGGAAAGGGTCCTGAGCTTGGAGATGGTGATTTCCTGTAAGTTTTAGAGAAAATCAGTGCCTGGGTAGAGGACAGGCACTCTGGAAATCCCCCTGCTCCCAGAACAGACTGCAGTGTGAGCGTGGCTCTTCTCAGGCGCCAGAAAGTCCAGCCACAAATGGAGAGGAGTCACAGCTCTGCTGGTTCTGCTGCTTATGATGCAATAAAGTAATTTATTTACTATTATTGGGTGAAAAAAAATTAGAATATTTTTGAGATTTTGATCTTTTTTTTATAAAAAGTTGGATCCTCCCATTAAGAGCTTTGACCTGAACATCCAAAGAATAACAAAAATCGGATCACCTCTAAATATTTTGCATCTGCTTTTTAAAATTTTTAATAGGTTGTTCTAAACAAACATAATGTTCTATGTGATCCTGGGCCCCAAATCAAAATGCCTTTGATTAGAAATGTGAAACTGGAGTATTGTACCAATCCTCTTGGGGGAAAAAAAAAAGTGTAAATGCATTAAGCCTATCTTTTGTTATGAGCAGTGTTGCAGTGTTTTAAAAATTGTTATTTTTTGATGGAAAAATAATTCATTTGAACACTTTCTGCAACCTCCAATTATTGCAGATGTTAAACAATTTAATTTAGAAAGATTTATTCAAAATATATTTTGAATATATTCAAAATATATTTTTGTATCTGTTGGTTATGCCTGTGCACTGCAAGTGTTGCTCTTCCTACAGACAGGTTGAGAATATTTGTTTGGAATGTTTCTCCATCTGAAAATGACAATTTGTTTCCAATGGAACATTTTTTAGAGAAAGTGTCTCATTCACGTGACTTTGCACTTCAGTGCAAATCATGCACTGAAGGAAAGTGTTTCCAGTTTTCCACTTCAGAATGACTTTCTGAAAATGAGAATTGGGGTGAAATACTCTTTATTTTCTGAGCACTTCAGTTGAACAGGTTTATTTCTAAATCATTTTTATGATTGAATTAAAGGTGTTCCAATATCATGAAGCCTTCACAGAGAACACAGATTAATTTTCTTATTGGAAAAAGATTGATTTTCCTCTAGGATTCTTTACCTCAGAATTACTGTAGCTATTTCATCTACCACATTTTTCAGATCAGTAATTTACAGGACAATTTTAATGCTATTTGAGTGCCATGTAGTATTGACCTCTAATTCATCTTGATCAGGGAAAGTACACTGAAGAAAAAAACCCCAGATTTTTACTATTCAAATAGTTCCCAGACTAACAGCTGGATTTCTGTTTCATGCAAGAGTTGTGGTGCTGAATCAGAGCAAGCATCTGTTTAATGCTTGAGCTATTCATCCACTGATGGCAGCTGAGAGATGGACTAATTCAAGCCTAATTTGCTATAACTGGTCTCTGGGTGTTTGCAATGGACTATATGTAAGAAGCAGTATGAAGAACAGTGCTGTGCAAGGCGAGTTACAGGATGACAGCACTCTGTAAAAGAAAAGAAAAATAAAAACCAGAAAAAACTCACCAAGTCTCTGCAGTAATGTGACTGCATTCCTTGATGTATTGGCTGCATCTAGGGAAGAAAACTTTCACTCAACAGAAAATTCATATATAGGGACTACATATAGAGGCTTATGATGTGAGGGAGAGAAAAACTGAAAAACTCCTTTTTTTCCCTGTATTTACCACCAGCTTGTCCTTTTCAATACATAACTTTGAATTTTATGAAGCAGAAAAAAAGAAAGCAGGCCAGTAATACATATTTCTACAGTATAATTACTTTTCCTACTAGTAAATAGTGGAGATAAAGTAAAATAATATTTTTCCTGTTGAGAAGATAGGGTGTTCTGTGGTGTTTGAATAAAGCACATGTTAGCCAATGTGTCTGTCACACACTGCAGTCCTTTGAGACCAGGAGGAGTGGGTTTGAGCATGAGAAGGAGAAGTGGTCCAGAGTACCACAGATCTCTGCTGGTCATGTGGGGACAGTGTTTAGTTTGTTACAGGCTCCATCCTCAAGTTTTGCATTTTTATGCAGTGTCAGAATACAAATAAATATTACTGAATCACTGAGCACTTTACCCAGGGGTTTCTTCATGGCATTGTATTTGAAGAACTGTGCTTTTCTTCTTCATGAGGGAGTGTTTTTTCCAGGCTAAAATGCCCATAAAATAAATTGTGTGCTGTTGCGTCAGGCCAGAGCCAGCATTCCTAGTTCTATGGCTGTGATGCCATAAGGTGCCTTGGGAGTAGAGGGTACTTCAGCTTGCAGGGGACCTCAGGAGGTGGTGTAGTCACTGCAGCACCCACCATCCCTGCTGTGGGTCTAGCACACTGCTCCAGGGATGCTGGAGAAGCTGCAGATGCACCAATGAACACTACAGATGTGCTGACAAGCTGTCACAGAATCACAGAGTCATTTAGCTCGGAAAAAACCTCCATGATCATCGAGTCCAACCTGTGTCAGATCTCCACCTTGTCACCCAGCCCAGAGCAGTGAATGCCCTATCCAGGCCTTCTGAGACACCTCCAGGGATGGGGACTCCACCACCTCCCTGGGCAGCCCCTTCCAAAGCTTGACCATCCTTTCCAGGAAGAAATTCTCCCTGATGTCCCACCTGAACCTCCCCAGGCACAGCTTGAGCTGTTTCCTCTTGTCCTGCCCTTGTTCCCTGGGAGCAGATCTTGATTCCCCCCAGCTGCCTCCTCCTGTAGTTGTAGGTAAAGATCTCCCCTGCTTGCTCTGGTTTAGGAGGTACCATCAAGGACCAAATTGGAAGGTCTGTATTTGTTTCTGAGACCTGAAGCCCACAGTTAGATGGCACATGTGGCCTCAGCGTTTTCAAAACCTAACAACTAGAAATACTGAAATTTCAGTCACATTTTCTCTTCTAAAAAACACTAACAAAAATAGGAGGCTATAACTGACTTTAAAAGGACTGTTTTTCAAGAGGTGAAAGATACAGCAAGGTATATAAAGCAACTTTAACAGGTGTGGAATAGAACCAAAACAGTGTAATGTGAAATGTGGGATAGTACAGGGCTAGGCTGTTGCTGCCAGTCAGGTTAAGTGTCTGACTAGATCTCCCTCTGGACTGAGGGTCTGGCTCACACAGCTGCCTTTCCTCTTCAGGAGTAGAGCTTGCAGAGATTATCAGCAATACTAGCACAAGTCTCCTACTACCCTGTGTGTTTCTTAAGGCTTCTGCATTTGGAGTTGTGCAGTTATGGGACGTTAAGGAAACTTCTCAGTCAGACCATTCCCTCTGGGTCTCTCTGGCAGTGGCACTGCCAAGGTCAGAGACTTTCTGGGACTGAAGGCCCTTCCTTGGCCTGGCTCCCCACACACCCCACTCACATCACATCAGCTTTGCCATGGCAGAGGTGGCAGAGTCCCAGATGTCTCATTCCATAAAGCCACTTGTTCCTGGGGCAGTGACACAGAAACACCCAAGCTGCTGCCTCCAGGGAGGGACCCCTGCAAGGAACCCCTGGGATTTTATCCCATCACAGTCTCGCCATGGCCAGTCTCACTCCTCCTCCCAAGTCATCATCCTGCCCCATCTCTGTGTCCATCCACCTTGCTGCCATCACTTGTTTTCATCTCCCTTGTTGTCCAAAAGGTTGGCAATTCCCATCTGCTGCTGTGTCTCAGTGTCCATTCACCTGGCTGGCTGTCACCTGCCTCTGTGCCCTTTGTCACCCCAAAGGTCAGCAGTTCATCCTCTTGTCCTAGGCTCCCACCCAGAGCTCAACCTGTACTTAGTCTGCATTTAAATCTGCACCTCAGCCTGCATTTCCATGTGCAGCTTGCGAACCACCTACACCAGAGGTATTCCTCAACAGTGAGAATTCTTTAAATTCTTAAATTCTTAAATTCTTAAAATTATTTACTTCTAGCCTTTGCTGTGTACATACCCATGAAAAACAGAAATTCTGAAGCCCCAAAACTCCCAAAAGGAAGAGGATGAACATGAAATGCAGAGTGTGTATTTAAAACGTTAGTCTTTTTAAGGCATTTTAATTGTACTGACCGTAAGTAGCTGTTGCAGACTCTGGTTTATATTCTTACACACTGTCCAGGGGAGGAAGAAAAAGCAGCTGAAAGGCCAAGTCAATGCTCAGAACTAGAACACCCTGGCCTCTCTGCCCTCATAAACCCGTTGGCACCATCCCTGCCCTGGGGATGTTTTGCAGGAGTTCAGCTCTCCCGAGCTCTGCCATCAGGACATACCCTAGGAGGCAGCAGAAGCCCACGTTCTTTCACAGCAGCTCAAAACACACTAAAGGTCTTTAACTTTCCTCCTCAGCCTTACCACAAGCTGCCTGTTAATGTCACTTTTATTACTGCCTTCCGAGGGCTGGGCAGCTTTGCACAACTTGTCACCGTAGGTATCTGCAGAGTTTCTGAAGCCACCACCAGCAAGTGTTGCCTGTGGGAGGCTGAGCCTGGAACTCCT
The DNA here is from genome assembly GCF_017590055.1 of Onychostruthus taczanowskii. NCBI lineage: Eukaryota > Metazoa > Chordata > Aves > Passeriformes > Passeridae > Onychostruthus > Onychostruthus taczanowskii. The sequence goes on from NW_024498685.1 coordinate 6,475,179, forward strand.
ACCAAAATTGAGTGGGTGCCATGCAGAGAGCATTTCTACCTTTGTGCAGTGCTTGGTTTGCCTCAGGATTTGCAGCCAAAGAGGAGAAATAGCTGTTTTCTCCACTCTGTTTAAAAAGTTCTGTAGTGCCATAGAAAGAGGAATGTCCTTGATGAATGCCCAGGAACTGAAGCCCAGCAGTCTTTTCCCAGCACCACTTTACATACCTGAAATTAGTCTGGGCAAGCCAGTTAGAAATCATTTTTCAAAGGGCAGGACTATATCCAAAGAGTATGCTCACCATAAAGCCATATATTTATGATTACCATGTAAATGGGATATCCATCTTCAGAAATGAAGGGCTGGGTAGGCAAGGCCACAGCAGTGCCCTCAGGACACACATTTCTGTGCCCCCCTTAGCTCTGACCTCTCCATTCACCCTCATCATTAAATCAGTGGGCAGCTGCCCCAGGGTAGCGGTGTCAGTGCAGCGTGGGGGAGATGGCTGGGAGGTGAGGCCAGGGCAGGAGCAGGAGCTTGGGAAATGGTAGCTTGGCAGAGGAGAACGGTGGAGGTAAAACAAGAAGTCGTTCTTGCTAGATGTGGAAGTGGCAAACAAATTTGATTTTCTTAGAGAATTTTGGAGCATGAGCTCAGAATCTGCTTCAGGTGTCACTGGAGTCTGGTCTTGTAGCCTTGCATGGCTGTGTCTTAGGCAGCAGCTTTTTTGGTGTACTGGATTGTGTTAACTGTGTGCAGTAAACATATAGAGCTCTGACTGATATTTTGTAGTTTCTGCACCTACATCTTTTTTTTTTTTTATGGCTACATTTTACATTTTATGCATTTCAGCCTCCATTTTTTAGAGTCTACAAAGAACTTAGATTGCTCTAGAAGTACTGAATACTGCTGTTATTTCTAACTGGAGCTTTTGCTAGGTACTCTCAGGTCTCCTACTGTAGCACATTCTGAACTCACTATCCAGAGGGAAAAAAACTCCAAAAGAAAACAGTATATATGATGTTCAGAACAAATTTATTTCTAGCCCCAGCTAGAGGGGCTGTTACTGCAGGGATCACTGCAAGGGTGTCAGATCCTGGAGTCCCAATGAGTTTTACCCTGAGGTGGGATTGCAAAAATAGACTTCTGATCCTGTGTAAAACATAACTGCTTGGGGGGTAAGATACTGAATGGTGACAGGAACTGCTGTAAAGCTAACAGAACCTTAATATGTGGGGAATAGAGTACTCCATATGCTGCTGTGTGATTTCCTTCTTTGGCTTGGAAGGCAAAACACTCTGCTTGTATTTGGAAGGCAAATTTCAATCCCCAAAATATCTTCTCTGAATTCACTTAATTTTACTGGCTGGTAGAGCAGGCTGACCATAGTTCAGACCGGAGTAGAGGTTATGTCATTCAGCAGAAAACTCCCTTATGTGAGCAGAATTTTGTTTCATTTTATTATTTTTTCCTTCTCTTTTTCCTCCTCCAAGATTATACATACAAAGGCAGGTCACAAAATAAAAATATGCTGTAGCCAGCAAAGTTCAGAGTTTGAAATAAAAAAAACCCTCTGTATACTTATTAGAATTTCTTGTTAATGAGGTCATTTATGTCAGGGCAGGAAATGTACAAAATAGCACAGGATAGAAAAATCTAGACACTATAAAACACGCCAACAAATTTGGCACATGCATTACTCCCTTAATATGCCCCCAATGTAATCTATAGATCCCACAAGTGACCACACTATGTTTATGTATGCAAAAATTCCTATATATGTAGCACTCATAAGAGTAGCAATTTTACTAGTGGGAAAAGATTATTGTGGTCTTTTTATATAGCATAAAGGTTTACTTAGAGTTAGTGCTTGTAGGAGAATGCAGGACCATGAAAAACTGTTAAAATGTCATGATTATATTAATTTCATACTTAAAGGAATACTTCACTTTAAGTTATGGTTCCAAAATTACACTGCTCATTCATGATGTTTTTAATGTATAATTGGCTGCCTTCAAAAATGTCACAGTAGGAGGAAAAAAAAAATTCATTTTCCTTGGCGTGTGTACTGTTGCTATTCCTGTGTTCATTTGGCTTGGCTCGGGGAACCAAATGCTGCAGTCTGAAATAACTTTTTATATGTTGACATGTGCATTTAACTAGAATTAGCAGGCAGAGTGGACCAAGTTGGATTCAGCAAGGAACAGAATATATCTTGTGTTGCACCTTTTAATGTGTCAGCCTTGGTTTCTGATTCTCATTTCATCATTGTCACGGCACACGTGGAGCTCTGAGCTGCACCCAGCCCCTACACAAAGACCAGCAGCAAGGGAACACCAATGTGGGGAGGAGGGAAGAGTAAGAAGGAAGGATGGAAAATATGTCTTGAAGATAAAACTGGGAAGTGAATATCATTAATCTGTTGAAATTTGTTTAGCAAAATTTATTTAGCCTGTTGTTTTCCAGAGCAAATAGATCTTTGCTGCTTCGTTGGCTGTACCTTGGTGTGGCCTAAAGAGAGGCCCCTCCAGACCCACACGTGCTGAGCTGGATTCTTGAGCCCTCACCTCATGTTCACACCACTGGCCTGAGTCTTGATCATTTCTAGATTGATTTGAACTCCAGGTACTGGATTTGGTCTGATCTCTAAACCTTGGGCTGCTGACATCGATGTTTGACAACAAGCCTCCGGAGAAAGGCCTCACCCTGCAGGTGAGGACATGGAGGTGCATGGAGCTACACTGTCTCCTGTATCCTGTCTGCTCCCCATTCCCCCAGCACACAGCTGGGCTGCAGGAACCTGCCATGGCATGGTTAACACGTTCATAACACACCTCTTCTGCAGCTGGGGTGTTCCTCAGCTCACAGGGATGTCCTATAGTCTAAATTATGGTTATATCATCACCTGGACCTTACACAGAGAAAATCCTAAATGCTCACAGGGCTGCAGCACAAGTGGACACATAAGGAGAATCCCAAGGAAATTTTGTTGTCAGTCCCACTATTCTGAATTCGCATTACTTTAGGGGAGGAAAAACACCCACTCCTCTGTACCCACCTCCATACAGTCCCATGAGCCTGAGAAACACCCTCAGAAGAACTGATGGCTGTGCACTGTGAGAAGTCTTTCTGGGAAGCAGAAGTTAAGGCTCAGCAGTGGGCAGTGCCCTGCTTGTTTTGCAAACTAGGCAAAAAAGACACCTTATTCGGTTATAAACAGGAAACCCTGGCCAAGTTAGTGGAGGTTCTTGTCCAGGACCACTCCCTAGATGAGCTCAGGCTCGATGTTCTTGTCAAGATGAAAATCGTGACACGCCCTGTGCCTTGTGCATTGTTGGGACCTGCTCCTGACCACATCTCAGCAGAGCTTTCTGCCTTGAGCACGTTCAGATTTGGTGTGCAAAGAACTAGGGGTCAGTTAGGAAAAAGAAAATCTGAGTGAGCAATTAAGGACATTTAGGAAACTTAAACCCATGCACTGAAGTCTACTGCATCAGTGTGACAGCTTATGATAGACCACCAAAATGCTGGGATTTGGGGGCTTTTTGAATCATTGTGTCAGTCTTGCAATGTTTTAGGTAGATGTTGTGTTCTTCATGACATCTGTTGCCCTTCCAAATGAGGATTTCTGTGTTTAAATCCCAAGGTGACATTTGTGTTTGTGCCTCTAGTTCTCCTGTTTCCTCAGTGAAAACAAAGATGGACATACAAGAAGCTGTTTTTTGATATCTGCAGATTTTATTGACTTTTCCCTGTGATATAACTGATGCTGGGGGGAAAAAAAAATCTTTTGTTATTTGTGTGTTGACTAGTTTACTGAAAAAACTCCGAACAAATCAAGTAAGACTTGAACTGAAAATACTCAAGAAATCTAACCCTGAAGTCCTTGATTCATGTTTCCTCCATGGTCAAAACTGCCATCTTCACCTGAGGAAGTAATATCCAGTTTTAGAATTAATCATCTGGTTTATTTCCTCTTTTTTCTCTCCTCTTTTTCTTATCTGTCCTGTGCTGGAGGACAAATATCACCAATTTAAGCTGGTTTATAAAACAGCTTTGTAGTGCAAAGCCAAATAGATTTTGGCTTCTCTGTCACTGGGGGGAATGTGTTCTCAAATACGGTATTTATTAGCATTTAAATAGTCTGAATTTTACACCTTTGTGTGCACACATGCATTTAACTTCTCAGCCCTCTCCACCCTCTCCCCCCCAAGGCATTAATGAAGTTTGTTGTTCTCAAAATAGCAGTTCTGTTTGGAATAGCTAATTGCTGGGTTTCTGTTGAGGTGTTTTGGTCAGAAAAAGCCCCGTAAAGAGCAGCCCGTGTGTCCCTGGCTCAATGGGGACCTGTGTTCCCCTCGGGGAGCCTCGTGGGGCTGTGGCTGAGGATCTCAGCTCCCCGTTTCATTTAGTCCTCCCCTGGACAAGCAGCACACACTCTATTGATGGGCACTGTAAAAGGGCTGCTGGAGCTGAATGATTTATTTATTTATTGCTTCTGTATTTATTTATTTATTGCCAGTGTGAAAGAAAAGATTGTGCTCGTGGGCTTTTCATCTTCTCCCAAGTGCTGCCTGCATGCTGCAGTGCAGAAATATTTCCCCCTCTAAATGCACTTGTGCTGACTGGAGCTGGATCCTCACAGGCAAACTGCAAGGCTGCTGCTGCTGCTACAATGTTATAATATTTCATAGGTCATTTATAAATATTGTTGCCAGGGCAAATAAATTTCTTCAGAGTACTTAGTCTACTGCTAATAAATAGTTTATTTAAGCTTGTAAGAATGGTGACATTTCACTTGGAATATCTTTGGCCTCTTAAAAATTGTTAGTGCAGGGAAGCAAAGGGGAAAAATAAACTGGAAAAAAATATGCAGCAGATCTTTTGATATTTTTCCCTATGTTTTTACTTGCTTAAAAGGGCCTTCTTGTCAGACAGCATGTCTCTGTGTGAAGATATTACAGGGTTTGATTAATGTGGACTATTTGACATCTTATTTAGAAGATTATTCCCTCATTTTTTCTCTTTCATTCCCTCTTTTTTTCCCTTTCAGAGCTGCGTGCAGCTGAAATAGTTCTTGAGCAGGTTGCCTCTCACATCAATAGTAGCAACTGAATTCCTTCTGCCACTTTCCCCTTTTAGGATAAACATTATGGACATGGTGGTTGCATTGTATTTGTTGATTTTTTGATGGTTTGGGGTGAGTTTAGATTTACCATTATTATTCATCTTGCTCTTTGGTTAAAAAGGCTGGGGTTCAGATGGATTTTTAATAGTGATATGAAGACACAGACCAGAGGGGGGGAAGGCTTGGTTTTTGTGGTGGGGCTGTGTTCATTTGGGGGTTTTTTTTGACAGCAAAGGTGTCAACTCTCAACTCTTTTCATTCAACTACTGAATTCACATCGATAATAAATGCTAAAATTTTCTTTCATGTGCTTCCCATAAAATGTGTCATTTCATTCAGGCTCAGGAGGAGGTACAAAGCTGATGATTTTATTTGTGCATGTGTGGGAACATTATATTTCTATTGCAATCATCCAGCATGGAAAGAAAAATAATATTCCATTGAAAACCTCCAGAGATTTTTGAACACAGTCCTGTTTAAAAATTACAATCCCTGCAGTTCTAGAGATGCTTGATACCTCTCCTGGCAGAGTCCATGCCAGTCTCTCCCGGAAGACAGGCAATCTCCAAAAGCTCTGAGAACAGGCAGGGAAAAACCTCAGGAAATTCAAAATATCTATAGGAAGGGGAATCATTTTATGCTAAGGGAGTTAGTGGGCACTTGGTCAAAGACTTCTGGTGTAAAGAGCCTGGAAAATTTTGTGCATACCTCAACCAAATCCCACATAAGACTGGGAGGAAGGGAAACCTCCCGTGTGCTCTTTAGCTGACAAATGACAGGGTTTCCAAGAGCAAAGCAGGAAATTTTCTGCACTTACTCACAAGTTTATGGCAACACAGGTGTACTCTCCTGCAGACTTTGGCCTGCACATGATTTTGTCATTTAAATAGATGGGGAGCAGAGCACAGCTCAGCTCTTCTGACTTGGATTTCTTCGTTCTGAATGGGTTTCTCCTCCACTCATGGTTTCTGCCTCAGAATACCATGAGCTGGTCTTTTTAGTTGCCTGTGTAGGAGATTTATTGTCTTGTTTTCCTTTTTTCCCCCCTTTTTTTCTCTTGGAAAATATCAGTCTCTGAGCAGTGCTTTCATTCACTTCCTTCCACAACACATTTGTTCTGAACATTCCTTGTGATCCCCACTGCACAACAAGGATGCCATTGAAAGGCAAAATAGGAATTTTCCCTGTTGTGTCAGAGCAAGTGTCTGAATTAAAAGACAATAAAAAGGCAAATCTGTTTTTAGCCAGGTTTATACAGATGAAAAAAAAAAAAAAAAAAAAAAAAAAAGCTTCAGGTTCAGTATTCAGTAATGTGGCAATATAATGTGTGTGGATCACTTTGAGAGAATTTGCACAAACATCCTCTGCAAACTTACTGTACCTCTTGATCTTCCAGCTCTGAGAAAGAGTACAGGAAGGGGGGAAATGTCTCCAAAGCATCAACACTGAAACAGCTTCAGTGGTAAAGCTCTAAGGTGGTTTTTCTGTGCAAAAATCTGGGTTCCTTTGCATCCCTGATATCCAGGAACAGGTCTCAGTGTAACTGAGAGTGCAACATGAGAAGCCTCCGTGCTGATTCCTGGAAGCACTGCTGGTGTTTTCCACTGAAAATTGAAAACTGTTCCTCATTCCCAAATGGCCCCCCAGCTCCTGGAGGGGCCACAGCTCAGCAAGCCCTTGTGCTGCACCTGTGTTGTTTGCTCTCCAAGGAGGGGACAGGCAGGGAGCACAAAAGACTGCTGCAAACAGCAGAATTACTTTCCAGCAGTATCTTCCATGTTTTTCCAGGGGATTTATTGCAACACCACCTTAGCCCCTTCCCTGACCATGTTTATGTAGGCTGGAGACCCGTGCAGGAAGGTAGGATGCCTTCCAGTTGTTGATTTTTTTATCTTTTTTCTGATCTTCAGGGCATGCAACAAGCAGTATAATACTTCATATGTGTGTTAAATATCAGTGGAATATTTTAGTTTGGACTTTTTCCTTTATGGGCTGCATAAAGACACACTTTGTGAGATTTTAACTTCCCTCATAAAACTCCTTGCTGCAGCAAGCTGCATTCTGCTCAGTAAAGCTGTCAAAATTGACAGATTCAGCTTTGATCATAGTAACAAATCTGTTTGACCCCAATTTTCAGAAGTGTCCCTTATACATAGGGAAAATATCCTTGCACTTTCCAAAGGCAAACTCCAAAGCTTAGGAAAAATTATGCTGTTGTATACAAACATTTTGACTATTAGTGACCCTTGCTGAAGGAAGCAGCTTGAAGTTTAACTGAGTACTGAATACAACAGCTCCTGGAAAATAACTTTTGTGTTTTCAAAGGGTGTAGGGAGATAGGTATATTTGCAAAATGCCTGTTTAGCCTATTGACATACATAGAGCTAATTCTTTAGATTTCAGTGATGTAATCAGAAGAGTGAGATTTTGGGATAAATGTTATAACTTGTGTGTGTGGTAGATGTTATCAGCCTAAAATACTACAGATATTGAAAACTGCTGAATACCATTTCCAGCTATTTCAATGTTCTTCAGAGAAATAACTAATACAGAGCAGTTTGCAATTGTAGGAACCCAGGTGGGCCTGGAGCCAGGCTCTCACCTGGCTGAGATCAGAGCTCATGGGGCTGAGCTCCTGCAAGCAGCTGTTCAGGGTTTCACTGCAAATTGTCAGAAGTCCCAGAGCTGGAGAATTTACTTGAAAGTCTTGTTGTGTCTATCCAGAAGTGGAGAAGGTGGCTTTGCCTTTGAGGTACCTCTCAGATGACTGGGTTTAAACTTGACACTCACCTTTCACAGCGCTGACATAAAATGAGATGCGTCCTTTTTTTGGAGGTTTTTTTTTTGGGATTTTTTTAATTATCTGTCCACGTTGCTGGTTTCAGTGAAAAATGCTCTTAATCACCCAGAGAAGAGTAACATTTTTCAAGATATTAAACCAACCCTATAAATACCTGTAATGCCAGGATCTTAACCTCAGGGACAGCATGGCAAAAGCAGTTTAGATCTGTTCTGTTCAGTCCTTCATCAGAACAGTGCTTTCTTTCTCTCTCTGAGTTTTTAATAGACATCTCAAGTTGAGATGACTGTCAGCACTTTCTTCTGGTAAGAGTCAGTTTTGCTAAATATATATTCTACATTTGTAGCTATAAATATATACAGATACAGAGTATACACTTTCTGCAGGAAGCCAGGTTCCATTTCTAGTTAATTTTCTGGTTCATTCAGTCTGTGTATATTGCTTTAATTCCTTTTTCAAAATTTTAATTTGCATATGCCCAGTTGTGAGAAATCTTTTGACATTTTACACAAGTCTGCTTTCAGTTCCTGTGCCTTGGTAGCTGATGAGTTCATTTCTGTAACGTGGGTCTCTGTCTTGGTTGGGACTGGATCCTGTGGTTCTGAGAAGCAGACTCTTATGCTTGGAAGCAAAATTAAATTATCTTTAAAAAAATCAGACTATTCATATCCCATTTAAATAATTAGTTGTATGCTTTTATAGACAGAAGGGGTTATGCAATGCAATGAAATGAGAAATAAAATCAAAGGCAAGTTAAGGCTATTTTCGTTTCCCCAAATAAACATCACATCTGTGGCAGTCAGTGCTACATAGACTACCAAGTGGAAGATGTTTTGCAGGATTAGATGCTTTATGAGTATCTAGAAGACATTATTAGGCATTTTCTGAAAACCAGACATATGGCCCATGCCTATCCATGCCTCAGAGCCTCATTCTAACCACTACATGATGGATTTAGAAAGAAATTTCTGCTGTGGCCAGCTCATCCCTTATAACTATCCACTAATAATGCTGTCACCTCTCTGTGAGACATCTTTTTATCCATCCCAGATGCTAAACCCTGTTTTCCTTTGCAAAAAAAAAAAAAAAAACACAAGAAAAGCCAGAACCTTTTAAATGCCACAAGACTAAAAATTCTCTGAAGTTCAGGATAAGCCTGCCAAAGACAAGGTACCCTGAATTCAGACTCTGCAAGTGAGAGCTGTCTCTGAACAACAGAACAGTGGGCATAAAAACATGTTGAAGGGTGCAGGAGCTTCAGCTGGGCTTGTGTGTGGCTAAAGGAACTCCCTAAAGTAGAACCAGGCCAGCATAATCAAAACAACCCCTGGCGTTAAAAATACATTGCTGGCTTGGGCTTTTGGTGTGGCAGGACAAGGAGGATTATACCCTGCTCAAAAAGATAACTCCCTTTCAGCCATTTGAACAAAATCATTAACCAGGTTGCACATATGGTTAGTCAGTGATCCTTTAGGCTTCTCTGAAGAGTCAGACCCTTGTGTGTGGCTTGTGAGGATCTGAGGGATGGCATATTTGTAAGAGTGCTGTTCAGAAAACAGCCGGCTATCCTGAGGTCACAGTGAATATCTAAGATTTCTGTGTCTAAAACTGAGGTTCAGGCAGCACTAGAGAGCTCTCTACCCGTGGATTTCTCCTCCTCCAGAAAGAGGAATGACAGGAAGGGTGAACAGGTACAGAAGTTGAACTCACTGCTGCTAAATTCTTCTGTTTATTATCTTTATCAAGCAGTTTAATCTTCTGTGCTCTGCAGAGTACTTCAGCTTGAGAGAATTTCTCTCAGAAATTAAGCTTCCCCTTTGCAACTCCTTTCCAACACACACTCTGACACAGTTAAAGCAAATCCTCTAAAAAAATCTTTGTTAACAGAGAGTTAAAATTGCCCAGTGGTTTCTCATGTCTTTCCAAAATGCCTTGCTCAGCAAAACTCACCCCCCTGAAAAACACAGAAACTGAGAAATCCTGGCATAAACCAGCAGAACCTTAACTGTGACCCCCTGGAAGTCTCAGTCCCTGGAATTACTGGCATTCTCTCCAGATGAGTTCAGAGCAGTAGGTTTTTTCTGAGCCTGATGCTCCAGAACAGCATGTGCTATCAGCAGGCAAGCTGCAATCTGCATTTGTTTTTATTTTGCTTGTGGTTTTTGGCAGTAGAATCCCTGCATTTTAAACAGTAGAGAGATATTTTGATGGGATTTAGAAAAAGATGTTGTAGTCATCCCTCCCCTTTCATTGCAGTCAGTTCTCTGCCTGATGTATGAGCAGTGTGTGCCTTACCTGAGCACTTCTGGAAGTTCAGACATCTGCTCCTTTTCCTGTCATCTCTACTGGATTTTAGCACACTTAGGGGGAAGGATACACCACTGGCAGGCTCCTCACACTTGCTGACTGGGACAGTCACTTCATCATGCTCCAGCTTCTCTTCCTCCACTTCTTTTTGCATTCCTGTTTTCCAGCCCCAAGAGTTCCCCCCAGGACCTTGTCCATGATGCCAGAAAAATACAGTCTAAGCTAAATATATCTCAAGTTTTTTTAGGTACTTTAAAATCAGCCTAATTTCAGCCTAAATTTCAACGCTATCCACTTTAGTTATGGTGAAACCAGAGTTCTGCTACAATCAGCATGTCTCCTGTGTTAAAATGGGAAGCAAAAAACAATACTATTACTGCTCTGTTTCCTTCAAAATATTTAATTGTTCATAGGCTATGAACAGCAAACCTCAGTAAAGTAACCTCAGTAGATACTCAGGGGAAGCAGAGTTGTGAAATGCTGTGCAACATCAGGCGCTGTGTTTGAGAATATTCAGTTTCTCACAAACCCAGGACATTTTAATGGATAAAAAAAAGTAAAAAGCTGGAAGAAAATTCTGTTTCATCTCAAGATGTAGTATGTGTAGTTTACAGGAGCAGTAATTTCAGGCATAGTTGTGATTTTTCTTGAAGTAAGGGCACAATATCAGCTCTTTAGTTCCAAGATGGAGCACTGCCAGATTCTTTGAGTTAGTGCTGATATTGGTAAATAATGTACAGTTTTTGGCTAACCATACAGGTACAAATTTGTGGGTTAGACCAAAAAAAGCAATACCAGCACACTGACAGGAATTGATTCAGATGTAGATTCTCTAATAGTTGTGCTCTTGTTCCAGTTTTTCAGGCTGAAATGAAAGCTCTGAGCCCTTTTGATTGGAAGCAGAGATTTATGGTTAATTATAGCATTTCCCATGATTATATGTTTGTGCTTCAGTAATTGCTAGATGAGGAGGAACGTTGAAACGATTTTAGGGCTAGTATGTTGCTCTACCAAAAGATATACCTTCAGATATCTCAGCATGGGCCCTTCCTTATTTCTTTATAAGGAAAAACACATGGCAAAAGTTCCACTCCGCTGGTCCTTCAGAAAGGTGGCAGCAGGAGTTGGTGCTGCTTCTGCCTCCACTGCTTCTGTCCCACACCTTTTGTTCTACAGACAAGTCCCTCAACATCCCCATCTGAAAAACAGCAGTGAAAAACAGTCTGGGATGAACAATGAGCTCAACTCATCTAGACCATGAGTTCAGCAGGGATCAGACAAAATATTTTGCCATCCAGAGCACAATAGATTTGGTTATGATAATAGATCCAGGTGCCCAAAATTCAGATGCTGTACATGATAGTCACAGCATGGTTTGACTTGGGAGCGACATTTAAAGATCCATCCAGCAATGAGCAGGGACATCTTCAACTAGATCAGGTTGCTCAGAGCCCCATTCTTGGCTTTTGTGGTAATTCTGCCCTATATTCCAAATGTATGATTGCACATTGCACAATAAGAAACAGGTTACTAAATTCCCATCCTTGTTTCATAATCTGCATCATAATTGCCTATATTTAAAAAGAAGATCCTATGAACAGTGTATTTGTCTTTTAAATTTACTCCCACGAGAATAGTAAAAAGAAAACTACTGTGCCAGATGTTCAAAGATTTTTTATCCCCCCCATCTACTACTTTCATGACCACGGAAACATGGCCTTTTTTTTTTTTTTTTTTTTTTTTTGAGTAGAAAAGCTAAAGTGAACCTTGATGAACATAAAGCTAAAGAACACATCAGATTTTAGATAAGAGTTCACTACAGCCATAACTGTGCAAGAGATACAGCAAAGAAATACAAGTATAGTTTGGAGATATTCAGTTACTAAATCAGAAGATCATGATCACAGAATCACTTGTCATGGAAGTTGAAATGACACTCTTACCAGAACTACAGAATTTATATTTCCACATCCACACCCAGAAGAGCCAGGGCAGTAACTTCCACAATCACTACAGGACTGGTGTTGATGGCATACATTCTCTGAGCACTTAAGAAATATAGGTGATAAAATAAATGATGGCACTGCCTACTGGAGCAAGCCAGCCCAGGATCTAATTTATAAGATATAAATCTAAGGATGAGCTAACTCCCTGTATTGGAAATTTAGAAGAAAATATTTTTCCCATATAATTCAACTTAGAGCACATGTCTGACACATGCTCTTTTTTCTGGAAGTACCTGGTTCTCTCCACTGGCTGCTGAAGGAGTCTTGATATCAAGCTCAAGCACAAAGGAGAGGGGATCCATCCAATCCCAGTGCCTGGTGTAGAAAGAGATACACTTTCTTATCAGCTGAGGATGATGTTCTCCCACTGGCAGCTGAGCCTGGAGGGGAGCTCAGTCTTTAACCAGGTGGAAATGGTTCAGAATATGGTCTGGACAAGCTGCAAGAATGCTGCAGTCTGCTTATTCCTTATCCTTTCTCTCTTGGTTGCTCAGGACATTGAAGTCAGTATTTTTCTGTTTCCATACACATTTGGTACATTAAAATCTCACTATGAGGTAAAGCCACTCCTCACAGGATGGAATTTTGCTCTTGAGATATGGTCCTTGCTTGATAGTCCTGTGATCTTCTGTGCTTGCATAATGCTCCAGCACAGGCTAGGGAATAAGACCTTACTTATTAATACTGCTGGCAAATGACTGCTGAGCACCTTCATATGAAACTGCAAAACAGGATACAAAAAGCAAAGAGATTTATTTTAGGCTGACTTTAAAAAGAACCAAGCGCTATTTTTAGTGTGTTTACTACTCGTCAAAGGGATTTTCTGTTGTCTCAAACCCAGGCCACTGAGGTTTACCACTGCTTGTATAACATTTTTTCAATAGTGCTGTTCCTTTTTCAGTAATTGGTGTGGCTTCCCATGGCTCCAGCAGCCCTGCTCTCCCTGGGCAGCCTGGGAGGGGGGATTTGCCCATGCTGGGGTGAAAGAGGCTGCACTTTCTGGATCTGGGTGGGGTCCCTGTTGAGTTCATCTCCCTCAGAGTCAAGCCCTGGACTGTTTTGGTTTCCCTAAAGCCTACTTAGTTTCCTGGTAGGATACATTTCTAAATATAACCCTTACATTGGATGCAGGAATGTTTACCCATGCAAAGTCAGGCAAGGTAAACACTCCTAACATTTTTTTTTGGTCGGTACCTTTTTAATGGAAATGAGGCTTGAATTATATTTGGCATCATCCTGGCATGCTAGAGCTAAATACAGGGACTGTCTTCCTTTTTTGATATCTGTGATTTCTAATTTTATTTTCATGTGAAAAGGGGTGATTTAGCGATCCTTCGTTATAGGTGTGTGGATTTTGCATTCACCTTTTTAATAACACAGCCTTGAATGAATCTGTTGACAGAAGCTAAGCAATTTAAAAATACATTTGAAAGTATGCAATGGGATTATGACAGAGGGCTGTGCCAGAAAAAATACAAGCTCTTACTATGCTGTTACAGTTGCTTAAGCGCACATTAAATACATAGTTTGCACTCTCTTTTGCGCTCTCTCTCTCTTTTTCAAAGAATGTATTGTGAAGTACTTTTATTTAGGACCGTGCCATTATGTTAATGCAGCTTTGATTCTACTGATGGATTTCTTTATTTAATCCCTCCTGTCTATTTGTGATAAGCTCTGACTCAAGATTTGACGTAAGCTTGTCATTCTGTTCACGTAAATCTGATTTAAAAGCTATTTGTGTGAGTGGTTTTCTTGAATTTCTTAAACAGGAAGATGCATTTGTAAGCAGTCTGTTACTTTCTCACAGGGTGCAATCATCTCCTCAGCTGGTACCTCTGAGGAGTAGTGAAGATGCCTCTTTACCAGTAAAAACGAAAAAGTTGTCATGCCATATCACACCTCATGGTATTTTCTATGGTATTTACTCTTGTGTGGGGGAATAACCTAATTTTAGTACAAGGCAGGGAAAAAAGAAAACCTTTGAAAGAAATTGATGGCTTTTTGAAAATCAGTATCCCTTCAGCAAGCTCCCTACACAGGACACTTTTACACCAACACAAGTGACTGGTGCTCAGACAAACAGGGCCAGCACTGGAGCACTGATTTGGTCCTGCACTCCCCTTGTCCTTCACCCCCATCCTGTGGCCTTGCACTCATTTGCCCTCACAGAGTCATACAGTCATGGAATGGTCTGGGTTGGAAAGGGCCTTAAAGCTCATCCGGTTTCAAAACCCCCTACCATGAGCAGGGACACCTTCCACTATCCCAGGTTGCTCCAAGCCCTGGCCAACCTGGCCTTGGACAGTGCCAGGGATGGGGCAGCCACAGCTTCTCTGGGCACCCTGTGCCAGGGACTCAGCACCCTCACAGGGAAGAATTTCTTCCTGATATCCAGTCTAAACCTCCTCTCTGTCAGTGTGAAGCCATGTCCTGCACTACATCCTGTATCAAGAGTCTCTCTCCATCTTTCCTGTGGGCTCCCTCCAGCCACTGGAAGGCCACAATGAGGTCACCCCAAAGCCTTCTCTTCTCCAGGCTGAACAACCCCAATTCCCTCAGCCTTTCCTCCCAACAGAACTGTTCCATCCCTCTGATCCCCTTGATGTCCCTGCTCTGGCCTGGCTCCAGCAGCTCCCTGTCCTTCCTGTGCTGGGATCCCAGAACTGGAGGCAGCCCTGAAGGGTGGGCTCAGCAGAGCGGGGCAGAAGGGCAGAATCTCCCCTTTCCCGTTGCCCATGCTGGGAGATCAGCCCAGGGCATGGGGGGGTCTGTGGAGGGGACCATGTCCAGCTTTCACCACTGACACCCCCAGGTCCTTCTGCCAGGGCTGTTCCATCTGCTCATCCCCAGCCTGGATTGCTCTGAGGGGTTCTCCTGGGCCACATGCAGCACTGGCTCTTGGTCTTGTTCAACCTCATGGGATTCCCATGTTGCTTTTGTTCTTCTTTTGTTTAAACAGAAGCAGGATGCTCCTTCAGGAATAGACTTCATCCATAAATAACACAGTACTATGTGTGGTCTGATATATATGAATTTGTGTTTATTTTTCTGTAATGACAATATCTCCCTTATTCAGAGGTCAGGAGGAACTTGCTAGTTCTTGTAGTGTATTCCTTCATTGTACTGCATTGTACTCTGTACACCAGAGTCCCAGGTCTACAGGAAGACACTTCACTAACATAAAGTAAAATGCAAAAAGAAGTAGGGTCATCTTGTAGGAACCTTGCTCATGCTGAAGATCCCTGTCCTCTCTGAGGAACCCCCTGTTCCCAGAAAGAGCTGAGGAGCTGAGCAGCACCAGAAGCAGCCAGATGGGAAGGGGAGCAATATGGAGCTGAGACTTTGTCCAGTGCTCTAGAAAGTCCTGTGAATTGGAGATCCTGGAAAGAAATTTGGCATCAGAGTCATGCTGCTCACGCGTGGTGAGTCATGGGGCTGGGAAGTCACAGACAAGCCTTGCCAAGTGTGGGCAGAGGCTGGGGAGCTCTGGATGGACTCCCTAGGAAGTGCAGGGCAGCAATGTCCCCTCCCTCCTTCCATAAGCCACAAGTTCCCCTGGGCTTGTCTGTGTGACATCCCCTGATCAGCTGGGATATTACTCCGGTTTGGGGAATATCCATCTCCCAAACCTCTACCAGCAGCCCTAATGGTGAGAGCACTGCCACTGCTTGAACTGCTGTTGCTTGCTCCTGCTAATCCTGCTTCCCAGCCCAATGAGGGAGTTCTTGGGGATATTGGCCATAGCTGGTGACAAAATGCACGGCATCATCCTCTGAGTGCTCTGGAAGGAAGCGTAATATTGGAAATAAAAATAGAACAATTGATTTGTGAGCTGAGCTCTACATTGACACAAAAAGGGTCATTGAAAGGGCTTTGGAAAAAGCGAAGGAGGATATTTGAGAAAGTTCCCAAGCAGCAGAAATGCTGAACAATGGGAGTTTAACTGTAATATGCTTAACTACCCTACCCAGCAGTTGTGACAATGCATGTCATCTGTTGACATGCAGAGAAAAATTGAAGCCCATTCAGAGCAGAGCTATTTTGGGGTGTTTGTTCCAGGCCCTGTGCATGGCTCAGGCCGTGTGTGTGAATGGCTGCAGACGCCTCCCCAGTCAAGTAGCCGTGGGTTTGGCAATGAGCTCCCTCCCACTGGGAGATAAGGCAGTTTGTACCCTGTCAGTGACCAGAGGCAGCCACAAAACATTAGGCAGGCTCCTGACTGTCGAGAGCTGAAACTGCTTGAAAACACCAGGGTCAGTCTGCTCTCAAACACACTGGTATTATCTCATTAGCGATGGCATTTACTGCACAGCTCAAGGAGCAGAAAAGGGAATTGTTATAAAAAAAAGAAAGGCAAACAAATAGTATATGAAATCATTATGTGGAGGGAATGCTGTTTGTATGTGGGCTTTTTCTTTATTAAAGAAAGTTGTAGTTAACCTACTAAGTGAATCATATACAAGCAGCAGATTATCACTTCCTTATCTTACTTCCAAATTACGTTCTCCTTTCAGCTGGCAGGGAAAGAAGGTATTTTATATGAAGCTCAGTCTTTGTTTATAAAGCTTCTTTTTTTATTTTTCTTTTTTTTTTCTTTTTTTGTTTTTTTGTTTGTTTTTTTTATTTTTTGGGGGTTTTTTTGGGGTTTTTTTTTTGTTTTTTTTTTTTTTAACAGAAGAAATACAATGTAACTCACAATGTTCAGGTTTAGGAATGAGAGAGAGGCCCTCCTGTCAAGATGTCACAAATGTAGCTCTGAGTTTACTGTGGCATTATGGCATAAATGTTCAAGAGAAGACCAACCGGGAGGATAAAAATACCAGACAGCACACCAGTGGCACATCCCTGGGGGCCAGCAGGAGACGTGGGAAGTGCACAGGAAGCTGTTTCCTTCAGCAGCACTCCAGTATGCCCAGCAGATACACTTCTACCAGGCTGGAAACATGGTCACAAACACAGGAATATCTGAGGTTCCGTCCCACAACGGGACCTGGAAATGGAGCTGCTTCACCCTGTCCCTGCTGAGGATCTCAGGATGGACTTGGACTGGCAGCAATCCCACACCTGTAGCCTCCTGCTGTGGCCATGTGAAGTTCTCACAGGCTTGGGAGCCGCTTGTCAGAGGAAAGGCTTTGCAGGGTCAGAATATTTATCCCTTCCAAAAGTGTGCCTTGGGATACTTCTTCAGAAGTGGATCCTCCTTGTATTCTGTGTGTGCTCTCTGCTGCAGTGGTGCTCTCAGCTGTGACCAGTGGGTCCGGGTCACACAAATCATCCATCAACATGGAAAGTTATCAGAGGTGCCCTGCTATAGGAAATAAATAGTAAATAAGGTGATATCAGAGACAAAGGAGCTCTCAAGAGGGAAGAGAACAGCACATACTGAAAGTGTGTAGTGGAAGAGGAAGGGGAAGGGTCTTTATGTTTCCCTTGGTGCAGCCATATAATGGGGATTTGATTTTAACAAATCAACCATATACATGAAGATATGCTTTTTACAATACTGAAAGAACTCCTCGGGTTTCCAGAGTGCAAGCTAGTTCTTAATGTGGTTTCCTCAGATGTGTGTGTTACTTGGCAGATAACATAAAACCTGTGCATTCCCTGTGAAGGATTTTCTGTCTGAGCTGTGCTGGTGAATTGTACTTTCTCAGGCAGAACAAATGATATGATTTCATTTCTTGCTGAAGTACAGGTGTAGTTCTGGCTGACATAAGTTCACATATACAAGTGCTAAAATTACAGTTTCCAAAAAAATGTAGGGAGGGTAAAAACCTGCTCTTAATTTCTTGGCTGTTTGGCTAGGGTAGTTTTCAGAAGACAAACACAGAGAGGAGTGTGCAAAGAACCAAAGGAATGTGTTGAAAGTGCAAATGCACACAGACACAAAAGTATTCTGGGACAAGCTCACCGGTATGGGGATCTATAAAAAGACACTGAGTTAATGATTTGCAGCTTTTAGAATGAAAGTTTATGCATCTAAATTGTCCAGACAAATATTTTTCCCTCCAAAATCGCCAATTTCATATGTTTTTTTAGATCAACTTTTCATAAAATGCATAACAGTGGCTTTAGGCTGAATCCAATTGTGTAATCTACTGGGGGTTGTTACATTAAAATAAACTTTCAAATGATAGGGCCCCTCCTGTGTTTGTTGTCATACACAGACATGCTGCTTTGTAGCACCAGAGGGTTTGGTTTCAGACAAGCTAAAAGTGCTTCTAATTTAATTGAAACAGCACAGGCCAAGTTGTGAGCAAAGAAATTGATACCGAGAAAAGAATAGGACAGGAACTACACTGAATAATGCTGCTGCAATTCAGTGCCAACAGAAAATGTGTTCCAGTATTTTTTGACTAAGATGTAGATGTGTCAAACAAAACCTGGCAGGGAAAAGTTACCTTTCAAATTTCATCCTGAAAGCCAGGAGATAGAAATAAGGTGAGGGGAAAATGGTGCAAGTTACAGCATAGCATGTTTTTTTTAAAGTATTATCCACTGTAGATTACATTGGTAAAATATAAATTGTATTTGGTTTGCATTTATTTCTTACAATCTAGAAGAGATGTATAATTAAGGTCTTTTTCTTTTGCACAAGGTCAGAAAGCTGAGTGCAAACTTAGTGGGAAAGAAATTTCTTAAATGCTTTCAGAATTGGTATCGTTATGAAGCATATAGTTATTCTGGCCTCTCCACAAATGAATCTTTCCTTCTTTATTTCTTTGTCCATTTATTTTCTGTGCCCAGGACATGTTTACATTAGGTAGGTATTCTTGGATCCATAAAAGAAGTGAATGCAAAGAGGGTTTTTAAAAAAATCACTGCTCAAGAAACTCCCTGGAAAAAAATCAGCAGTATATCTGCTCTTAATAATTGGAGTTTCTTTGCACAAAGGCTGCATGCTTGCTGGTCTCTAGTATTCCTCTGCATACCTGGGGATGTACCAGCAGGCATAAGAAATATAATGAGATTAAAACATCATTAAGGTGTGCATGTGAAGCCGTACAAGAGAGGAATGCAGGAGTTTTCATATTATTGAGTGGCCATTTCTTCTTTTTATAGGTTGGTTTTATTTGTTATCATATGCTATATTTAGCTCGCTGATAAATTCATTCAGGCTCCCCCAGTTTTTCTTTGTGAATGGAAGTGTAGGCTGGCACAGAGAGCAGGACAGCTTTCTGCATGAGTCTGGGTGTTAAACTGCCTCAAACAAACCTGTCAGGACAGTTAAAATGCACTGTTTATAGGTGAGACTGAGCAATTTGATTGATCATTCTTCACAGTACTGTAAAGGGATGCTGAGAGTGGTGGAAGAGTCTCAGCCTGTCTGGCAAATATCCTGCAATTTTAATTGTACTCAGACAGGAAAAAATAGAAGGCATTTGCTGCAGCTAAGTGAACAATCCAAAGTGGACAATGTATTTAACACATTAAGGTTGGGAGTCTGGGCTGCATCAAAGCCTAAAGAGCTCCTCGCAGGACAGTTCCAAGAGCAGCCAAAAGCAGAATTAAGCAACCTCACCAGTCCCTGCCTCAGCCTTTGGCACAGCCTTTTCTCTTATTGAAGGTCAAAATGGGTGTGATTTTTGCACAGGTAACACAGTGGAGGTGTGGGGACAGCTGGGTGACATTTGGGTGGCCTGGAAATAATGCCAAAAACCTCTGAGACTCCAACTTGCAACCTGTAGTTCCTTCATGGCATTGCAAGTGAACTCTGATCTTTTACTTGTCCAATGCCTCTGAGTAAAAGTAAACAGAGATTTATTTATGTATATGTAGCCAGTCCTCTGATTTACCCTCAGCTTTTAGAACTTTTACATATGAGTTGATCCCAAATAGTCCTTTCTAAAATTGGCATTTATTAGCTCAATCATCTGGCACTGCTTCCATTCTTTAGGGTGAGAGTAGAAGCACACACAGAACAAATCATCAGGCACATTTCAAAGTTGGTTTTCTGCCATTTGTGGTCCTAGTGCAATGCTGGAATTGAAGGAAAAAGAAGTACACAGATTTTTCATACAAACATTGCTATATTTATGTGATTTTGTCTTGCTGACACAAATCCAACAGTTGCAGAGTTGCAAGGGAAAAGACAAGAGTAAAAGAGAGGCAGAGTTAGTTGTTCCTTGGGAAGAGCAAGGTGTAGCTTGTTGTTGCTGCTGTTGTTTTACTTCCACTGTTACCAATCCACTCCAAAAGCAGAATTAAAAAAGAAAAAGGATATGTCAAAGACCAGGGTCATGTCTCTGAAAATACCATGTACAGCACTGGTTTTCTTTCCCATTCTTTTCACTTCAAGGCACGGGAGCCATGAAGACTGAAATTACTCAAAAGAAATTATTTTACTTTCACCACTTTCAATTTTGACCTTTCTATGTCAGAACTCCTTGACAGGAAAAAAAATGTTTTCTAAAAAATCAGATGTCATGCAGATGTCTCAGAAAAAGAGGCACAAAATCTGCTGCTCACTCTCAGAACTGAACTCTTGTGCACCTCTGGAAGAGAAGTTAGGTTGAAATGAGAGTTTAATGTGGAAATCAAGGTGCTTTCTCCTATGTCCCATGACATGAAGGTCGTTCTAGATGCTCATTAGTGAAATACTGTTGCTAAATAATAAAATGCCACTGTTTGTCTGGTCACATTCCCTTGACATCCATAACACTCAGAGCACTTCTATTAGTGTGTGTGTGTGTGTGTGTGTGTGTGTGTGTGTGTTCAGAGAACAGGCATTTTGCTTAAAGCTTCTTATTATATTTTATATCACAAGGAATAAGGGCAGATTCTCCTTGGCTGAAATCCATATGTGTAAATAAACAATGGACTGCAGATTAATTGCCATATATTACAGAGGAGGTGTGGGTAATGTTCTGATGAAACACAGATCGTTTGAACTTCATTGATAGTTTTGTACAGACTATAAATAATAGAAAAATCTACCTTAATGTGGGGCATAAGCTGGATATTAAATATATTGTTGTCTGTCATTAATAATGCTAATGTTTCAGAGTTAGAAAAAGTACAGAACAGAGCAGCCAAAGCAGCCTGTGACAGGGAGATGGGAAATTAATTAGCCAGAAAGATTAGCCAGATTTAGGCAGATTGATTATAGGAGACTCTTCAGGAATATGCTGAAGACAATACTGAAACCAATGAAACCAAGAGAATGGATCACATTCATCTTTTTAAGATAGTCCCTAATTTGAAGAGCCTGGAGTGTGGGATAGCAAGGGGGTGACTCAGAAATGATAAGTATTTCCGGCACATTTGTTTAGTGTTGTTGAAATATTGAACAAATAGCTGAAGTCAAGAGCAACAAGTCAGAGGTTTAAAAGTAGCTCGTTTGTTTTCTTTTTGTGAAGGATTTTTGAGATTACATTAGCTACATATTTGAACTTGCCATGATAAGTTCTAGGGTGATTTGTATTTATTGGGGTTAAAAGGGCAGGCCTCAGTGGACCATAAGGTATTTTTACAGGGCTGTTTCCATAACCAAAATGACACAAAACTGTATTAACTTTTCACAGATTGATAGAGAAACAAACTGTCTAAATAGATGTGTTTGTTTAAAAAGGGCTTGAGGTGGGGGGAATCCCTGCAGGTTTTCTAAGCAAATGTGTACCTATAGGTTTGAAGTTTTAAACTGGGTATTTATTTCCATTCTCCTAAGAGAATGGAAATTCCTCTTCTTTCTCCTGAAAAAAAGAAGCAGTGGGAATAAAAAAAATACAAGGAGCAAGAAGTAAGGAGAATAAAGAATGAATGTGCATCAACACAGAGGGGGAACAAAATAAAATCTCACTTCCAGGTAGATTATATAGAACAGGATGTGAGAAAATTCACAATTCCCTTCACCTTGGAAGACTTGGTCATTTCTTCAGTTAAAATTTCTTTTCCAGCTGAACTCTCTTTCTTCCTGGGTACAACAATTTGAGTGGAATATTTCCAGCTTCATTCTTTGGAGCTGCCGTAAAGATACACATTGGCTTCTAAAAATTAAATTCTTCTAAAAATTTTAAAAGCAGATACTGTGATAAAATCAGATTAAGTAACTTATTGTAAGTGAACAGTAATTTAATTTTGATTTATTTGAAGCATTATATATCTGTTACTACAACACGTTTTGTGTCTGTAAGCCACTGATTACTAGAAGGTGGGAGAGAACAGCAGGGGAAAAGATCATTTTTTATCTTCTTCTCCACTTTCCCCTATTAATCATGGTACCAGACAGGATACTGGGTTACATGGAGCACATGTTTGGCCCAGAATGGCCAGTCCTATAATGTACAGTTTTATGAAGTGATGAATTCTAGAATGAGAGTTCCAGTGTGCTTTTTTGTAATAACTGGGGGTTTTGACATGCTTTTTCACTTACAGTAATTATTCCAAGGCGGAAAATTGAACAAATGAAAACGAGAAATACAGAAAGCTGACTTTACATGAAAAATGGCTAAGATGAATTTCATTTTGGGACTTAACATCGAGTCCTGTCTGTACTGCAGAAAAGACTTGCTTAATTTTCATACCTGAGGTTTGTTAACTAATACAACCTAAATTCCTAACTCACACAAAGCAAACTATGTTTTTGCTTAGCTCATCAAAGTGCCCATGAGGGGTGGAGGGGAACTCATATAACTTGTGTGCATTTTATTGTTGTTTAAACACAACTGGTGATAGGTGAGTGTGTTTAAGCCAGGAAGGCAGAAAATAGTAATTAACCAACTATGGCATATTGACATCATCAGTCTTAAAAAACCTCTATTCCAAGTCATATGTCAGAAAAAGGAAATTGACAGAAATTAAAATTTCTCATAGATGGTTATCTGTGGTTGCACAGTAACTTAAAAATTACAGATAAAGCCTATCTATAGCCCCTAGAGAGGGAGGTCTCTGTGTTATCAGGAGAGAGTTCAGCCTGCTTGAAGCCCCTCCTATGCTGGGCCAGCTGTCCTTGGCTGTGTTAACTGAGTTTGTCACCTACAGTTTTTGGTGGCATTTATTGATGGCAAAGGCACAGACAAGTGTTTCTGTGGAATGGCTGTGCTGCAGGCACAGGCAGGAGAGTAAAGCATCAGGCACAAGGCCATGTGAATTATCATGGTAGAGAAATACAGTGCTGAGAGAGGAAAAAAACTCCATACAATGCAGGGCTACGCTTTGACTCTCTCCTGACTATCACTGATAAAATTCAGGTAGCAACCAGTGAGAATCCTCATCCTCTGTCTGTGACTCAAGAGCTGAGTTCATCATAGTCATGACATGGCCATCCCTGCCTACCAAAGCTCAGCCTTAGGCAAGGCTTGCACAAGCTGCTCTCCAGACCCTCTTGGTCATGTTGGGCAACAGAAGTTCTGCAAAGTGCTTTGGATCAGGACTTGCAGATCAGGTTTCTCAGAGGGTTTTTGGTTTTGGCACCCACATTCCAACAAAATAAGTGAGCCCCCATTGATATTCCTAAGCAAGCACATAAGAGGTGTCCTTGTGTTGTAAGACCCCTGAAGGACCTGTGCAAACAGGACAGAAATTCAGAGCAGTCTCAGGGGGAGCAGGTTGCTCTCTGCAGGTCAGCTCTGGTCTGAGTTGTACAGCAGAATATGGAGAGCCTAACCAAGCACGACCTGACCTCCAGGCCAGTCTGACCAGATACACCTTGGCTTCCAAGGTGATTTGGCCTAAGCACCAAAAAAACCTTACTAATCTCGGGTTAAATGTGCATGAGCATGAGAAGAAGCACTTCCCTTCCAGTTAAGGCACTGAGCTGGTGCTCAGTAGAAATGAGTTCAGTTTCCAGATGAGAAAGATCACCCCTAACATGCAATTTATACTCTCTGCACATCAAATCCACATCATTAATCTTGGGCATAACGCATCTTTTCTCCCATTTGTGGTCTCTGAATTTTAAATCAACTGTGAGGTCTTTCAGTGAGGGCCTGGCCCTTACTAGATGCATTCACATAATCAATCCACTGAGATCAAGCCACACAAATTGGCACAAACACCTTTACAGGCAGGCAAGGAAGCTGAACCCTTACACACAGAGCCACACTCCAGCACACCCCTGTCCTGCTGAGCCCCTGTGTGCTGCCCTGCCTCAGCACCCAGGTGGCCCCAGGTAAGCCCTGGGTGGCACTAACCCACCCACCCTCCCCATGCAGCCTGCAGGGGCATTTTTGACACCTGACCCACTCACTACTGACAGTTTACATCCAGAAAGTTTTGAACTCTTCTTATGGGCAAAGCCCCCTTCCTCTGGGGATCCCACTCTGCTCCTGGAGGGAAGCCAAGGCTCCCTTGGCAGTGCAGCCCCAGGTGTGAGGCCGCCCAGTTTTGGGTGTAGGCCATGTCTTTGTGACAGGACTCCTCTCCAAGGCTGCTTGCTCAGCACAAGGCACGTCCTTGACACCCCAAGCAGGTGGCTGTGTCCCCCAGGGCCCATGTGACACCAACCAGGTAGCTGGGTGACCACAAAGGTGACCACAGGGCAGGGCAAATTCTCGTACCTCAGAATAACCAAAAGGGAAACTGCAGAGAGGGAGGGGGACTGAAGGAAGAGCAGGCTTTCTGGTCAGCAGCAATTCATCCAAAAGCCCTTCAAAGATGCAAAAGAAATGGCCCTGCCCCCACTTCACATTCTAATAATTCAATGTCTGTGTTTGTTGCCTGAAGAATTTTTTTTTTTTAACTTCATGAGAAAAGGAAGGTAGGATTTTAGCGGAATCCTATTGCAAAGCATGCATTTCTTCTTTTTCTTTCCTTCTCCCCTCACCCCCTCAACAAATCCCCAAGGTCAACATTGTAATAAACAGCAGGAAAGGCCCAATTTTCTGCACCTGTGGCCTTGTTTGTCTCTATATTTCTATAGGTGAATGGGCACTGGGGACACAGAAAGGAAGTGAATTCAATGGATTGGTTTAAAAAACTCAGCATGGTAATCAGCAGGCACTCAGGTGAAATGGCTTTAAAACCCTGTTAAAACAGACCCAGACTGAAACAGGGTGTGTAGCTACAGTGCATGCAGCTTGGGGTTTTTTTTAATATAAAAATGTGGCATTGTTAAAAACCAGCCTGTAGTCAAGTAGCTTGTTATTCAGGACACAAACACCCTGTACCTCCAATCTCATACACAGAGCAGAAGAGTGATGTTGGGTTTAATCTCCTTTTTCATCCCATGAAGATTTAATGCTGACAAAAGGTACTAGACTAGTAGAAAAAGGGGCACTTTCAATTTATTTTTTTTTTGGAAATAGGATGCACTCAGGCACTATGAATTCCCCTACCAGCACCTACAATTTGCACTCTGCCGCAAGCAGCTCCTCCCTGCAGTGCAGGTTTGGGAGCCTGGATTAGCCTGGTGGAGCCTCCAACTGCTAACCACTGCTTGGAGTCATGTTTTTCCCTAAGGGCAGATGTTCCCTCTCCAGTGCAATGTTCCAAAATGGTGTAATACAATTTATTGGGGTATTTTTCCCCAAAGATGCTGCTTTGTGTGTAATTATCCCACATTTGGACAGATTTGTTTTCAGAGTTTTTATTAAATGCCTAAGGGGAGTGACTTGTAAAGCTGAAATACTGCAATAATTTATATTCTCCTGGTATTTCAGTTCACTGATGCACTTTGAAAAGAGCAGATCTCAAGTTGAGCTCCCAGATGGTTTGGGTAAAAAAGACCGTTAAACAAGATAAACACCTTTTGGCAAAAGCCAAACTGTTTGCCTTCATTTGAGTTTACCACTGGGTTATTTCTGGCTCAGTTGTTTTTCTAGGTCTCTCCTGAATAGTTGTAGTATCCACCCATCTGAGTACATCTCCCTGCTCACATATCATTGCTGCAGAGGCACAGATTCAGACCCTGCAGCACTTGTGGGGTTTAATTTATTTGCACATACTTATTTGGGAAAAATTAAGAAATATTCTGAAATAGAAATGGACCTCACTGAATTTTTTTTTTCCTGGCCTGGTGCTCCTGACTGGAGCTTCAGCAAGAATGTGCGCTCTCTGTTCCCTTATTTTCCCAGGGGTGTGCAGGGAACCTTTACTACTGAACTACTCCTTTCAAAGGATACTGAGGCTTTAGGCATTGGTAGAGGAGAAAGAATTCAAAATGGGAAAACCAAAAGCAACTCATTAAAGAAAAGATCAGATCCAAACCTTAATATAAAGCATTGACAAGGATCCCAAATAAGTGCTTAGTTGAGTTGCAAGGAGATAAGGACAAGTGTGAGTTGGCTGCATTTATAATTTCTTTGCTTTTTGACAAAAATGCCATTTATAGTCTAGGCTCAGTTCCTCAATAGTTTGGCTGAACACATGCATTCACACTTGTATATGTGTACCTAATCTCAAATACAAATACTCCACCGTGGATATGTTTGTTCAACCCTCTGTTGACTCTGGTGATCAATTTTGAAGCCTAAAAGCTGGTTAACAGCACTGTAAATAGCTCAGAGGCAGCTGTTTATTTGCTCATGATATTTGTCGAGCATTTTTATAAAAACAGACATGCAGAATTACCTTGTGTTTCTTCCTTGATAGCACAGACAGATAGCACTCACCTGAGCTGGTGTTCAGCAGGAACTATCCTGACTGCTCTGGCTGGTTATCCAAACATTCTGCTCAGATTGGGAAGGCCCTGTGACCTGTATCCTGACTGAGGCTGTTCCTCAGCTTTGGACAAATTGCTTCACCTGAAGAGATGACGCAATGGTCAGTTGGTCAACACCCCAGTTTGCCTCAGTCTGCAGATTGAGGATGGCTCTAGGTTGTGAGCTAGGCATGAGTGCTAACTTGCCAAACATATGACTGCAAACATATTCATAGTTTGGGGGATGTGGTCAGATGTTCACTGTAGGAGAAGGAGCACAAGTTATCCAACTGACCTGCAAAAATGAGACAAAACCCAACAAAGCAGCTAACAGAGATCTCTAGTTCTGTATTGTCTACTCTTTTTAATGAGGGGAACCTGATTCAGTAGGCCTCCATTAGGTTTGAGGTAGACCAAAAAGAAGCCTGTTTGACCTTTTTCTCCCTCCTTCTCCAAGACTGTTTGCTCTTACCAAGACAGACAAATCCTCACTCCATCCTTGCCCAGATTTCTCTGCAGCACAGTCAGCTCTAGCAGCACAGGACACCTGTGTTATCTCCAGGACTTCAGCAACAGCCAATGCAACAGCAAACAGCTGGATGCCAGAAAAGACCAAATCTCTCACAGCCTGACATGCTGTGTTGCCTCTGCAGCAATAAAATTACTGGTGGGTCAGCAGAAACAGCATCCAGAGTAGGTCAGATCTGCTGTGGAAGGTGCCTGAGATGACTTCTGAGTTTCTACATTTCATTGCTGTTATTTATGGCTTTGGATGTTGATGAATACTTCTGGTAAGTTTGGTGCAGAGCCCATGATGTGAGTGTTATGTCACTGTGTTCCCAAAGCATTCTGAGCCAGCCTCCCCCCTGGGGTTTGCAGGCATTCACTATTCCAGTCAGGAGTTAAGGGAAATGTAGGGACCACTTCAGTCCTTGCTGATAAGTAGCTGCCAGTGAAGTGACTCTCCATAGCTGGGTGGCAGCACAGCAGCAATAATCAATATCTGAAAAAAGGACCTTGGGGTACTTCCACCTGCTGAAAAGAGAAAGTGCTGTTCCCCAGCCTGGTATTATCATGCATGTTCATTGATATGGGGGATGGGGATTTTGTTTTATCACCATGAAAGAATTGTGTCCATAAACAAAAAAGAGAGAGGAGAGCTATTAAAATCTAACCTCAGCTTTTTTAGTCAAGGTTTTTAAAGCCATCTCCAGTCCCTAGAGTATTTAATACCAAATTTGTAGTTCAAGGCTATTGGTCCAACAGTAAATGTGTTAGTCTGGAAGAAAATAGCAGAGTGAACTTGCTCGCACTAAAATAATTTTGCATTTTTTCTATTGTGTAAGTAGAACCGGAGCAAATCTAAAATTCTGATCTAGCTTAAAAGTCTACCTGGGCTTAAATACACCCTCACAGCAAGGTTTCACTTCTCAAATTAATAACTTTATAATAGTACAGTTTGATGATAGACTATTGCTTGTTTTGGGGTACTGAGGGTTGTATTGGTGGAGTTTTTTACAGTGCCGTTTACAATTCCTGAAAATAATTTGGAAGGACGAATTATTTTATTTAATCTGATTAATACCATAGTGATGCTGCAGTATCTTCAGATTGTGGCTGAGAGGAGCC
Source organism: Onychostruthus taczanowskii (assembly GCF_017590055.1). Taxonomy (NCBI): domain Eukaryota; kingdom Metazoa; phylum Chordata; class Aves; order Passeriformes; family Passeridae; genus Onychostruthus; species Onychostruthus taczanowskii. Next base: position 6,503,606 of record NW_024498685.1, read on the forward strand.
CCGTCGAGAAACGCAAGTGCTAAAAATGCTGATTTCAGTAGGTGGCAGCATCCCCTCTGTGTCACTCCCAAACCAACCCCGACGTGCCGCTCTGGGGATCGAGAGCTGTAAAAAAACCTCAGTTTGCTGTGGCTGCTGAAGACCCCCAGTTCCACCTCCCAGCAGTGGTGGCTGCTGGTTCCTACACCTGACCCCAGGACAGAAAAGCCTTCCCTCCCTCTCTCTTCCACTGTATGAGGGGCTTTTGCTTGGCACGTTGGGTTTGTTTGAGAGGGGAGTTCTGAGATTCTGCCCTCGAAGTATCAGACTATTTTGTGGTGCTATTTTAGCAGCTGCTCTGTCCCAGCCCAGAAAGGCTCCAAAGAATGGATGAAGTACCTCCCTCACAGGCCCAGCCATCCTTCATCTCTGCTTTGCAAAAGGCATTGTTTCATTTACTGCAGTGAGAATCACAGTGGTTTGCAAGTTAATTCAGGAGAGACTCATTCTCAACTTAAAAAAAAAATAATACTCTTTTAGGGATATGCAGTCTGGTAGTCACAAAGCTCTACAACAGTGTATCAATACCTGCTATCCCTCTCCCAAAAATACACTCATATGCAATTGCAGTTCAGTCCCTTCTCATGGCTGTTAGGCAATATAAACTAATATATGGATTCATTTTTTAGGACAGCTGTAGAAGTCATCCCTCCCCTCTTTTCCTTTTCCTTAAATAGTGTATTTATTTTGGTTGGCCAATCTTCTCTCTTTCTTTGGTGATAACAAACAAGCACAACTGTAGGGCAGGGTTTTAGAGGACTCCTGTGTTCAGTGAGCATCTTCAAAAGGAGAAATCCCCCTCCAAGTCAGATTTCAATGCAATGTGGCTGCAGATCTAAAGCATCTGTTGTGGCATCCTGTGGTAATCGTGCCAGCCACAAACAGCACTTGGACCAGGTATATTGTGTTGCCTGTAACAAAATTGGAGGGGAAGGATACTGTTTAGGAAATGGCTGGAGAGTTTCTCAGTCAGGGAATTTCCAACTAAAGAGATCCAGCCTGGTTTTAAACCTGGCTAGGTTCTGGGCTTGAATCGAGTTCCATAGGCTTTAACTGAAATCCTTCTTCCTTTTTATTCGCTGTCATTCATCTGGAATGCAAGTTTAATGCTAATTTTGTATGTTGGGGCAGCATCAGAAGGCAGTAGTTAGGAGTCAACAGCATCAAAGGAAACTTTCCATAAATCCCATCTCCCTTTGCCAAGCGCTGTTAGGGCCATCTTCTGTCCTTAATACTCTGTCCATGAACATTCCTGTGTATTCGCCACATAAGGCTAAGAATAGTTCAGCCATTTAAGGGCCTGAGTTTACAGACAGGGACTGTATGAGTAATGGATTGCTGGGCTGGATCACTGCTGAAACCTTCTAGCAGTCCATGTTTATCAATAATAAGGTAATAAAACATCACTACCTGATTTTAACTGTCTTACCTTAGCAAAATATTAGTTCTTTGTCAAGCTGAGTTTGGTTTTCTATGCATAAAGAAACAGAGGTGTGTGTTATTACCAGCTTTCTGTTAGGCTTGGTGATGATACTTAACCATGATGTCAAATATTTGTGTATTTTCTTAACCTAGCTTGTCAATCTGTGTTCAGTCAATGGATGAACATAAAGTACAAAATTAAATAACAAAAAAATTCAGTAACACAAGAAATAAATTCATCAAAAAGAGTTCAGATTTCTAAAAGAAATTTGTAAATTCATTTGCAAACCCAAGCCTCTAGTAACATATTAATGTATCCTTTAAGATACCAAATCAGTCTTCAGTGTTACTCTGCCAGGTGTCTGGATCCACGGAATCACAGGATGGTTGGGCTGGGAGGGGCCTCTGTGGATCATCCAGCCCAACTCCCGTGCTGGAGCAGAATCACCTGGAGCTGGCAGCACAGGATCAGGTGCAGGTGGGTGTCGATGATCTCCAGGTAAGGAGAGCCCATGGCCTGTCTGGACAGCAGTTCCAATACTTTGGCAGCCCCACAGTAAATGAGTTACTCCTGGGATCAGTCCCTGCCCTTTCCTCTGGTGCTATTGCTGGGCCCTGGAGCAGAGCCTGGGCCCTGCTCTGACCCTCCCTGCACACAGGGACACCCAGGGCTGAGGGCCCCTCTCAGCTGGGGCTCCTCTCCAGGCTGGACAGCCCCAGCTCCCTCAGCCTTTCCCTGGCAGGGAGATGCTCCAGGCCCTTCCTCACCTCTGCAGCCTCTGCTGGCTCCAGGAGCTCCATGTCCCTCCTGTCCTGATGATCCCAGAGCTGGACACAGCTCTCCAGCTGTGCCTCACAGGGCTGAGCAGAGGGGCAGGATCCCTCCCTGACCTGCTGGCACTGCTCTTCCTGATGCACTCCAGGGTTCCAGTGGCCCTCTTGTCCCCCAGGCACTGCTGGCTCAGGGACAGCTCATTGTCCACCAGGTCCTTCCCCTTAGAGCTGCTCTCCAGCAGATCAGCCCCCAGCATCTCCAGGGGCATGGCTGGGAGCCCTTGGGGCCTTACTGTCTGCCTGCACTGCCACCAGAGAGCTTCAGTCTTGTTTTCCAGTAGGTGACAGACTATTGCCCATATCCTAATGGTGGTGGTGACACTCAAACTTCTTTTCTTATTCCTCCTTTGCTGTTGTGAGGCCTAAACTGCTCCAGAAATATCAATGAAAATGAGCACACTTATAGGAGGCAGGATGAGGGGAAAGGAAGGGGGAAATTACTCTGCTTTCTACAAAGTTTTCTGATATTGGTGTGTGAAGAGTTAATTTTGGAAACATTCCTCAGCACCCAGAAGAGCTTTTTCATATGTTTATTTTCAAGGAAACAGATTCTTCTACTGACACCATGGTTCAGGAGTAGAGATGCTGAAAGTAGGGAGTATTTTGTAACTTTGCAGCCTGGTTATCTGTATTTTCCTAAAGAAGTACCATTTTCATAACTAAGTATAGACTTAAAGTACCACAGAAAAGTGGTTTCCAGCTTGTGATCTGCAGCTCCATGGATGACTTAGAGAGTAGCCACAGAAGCCAGTGGTGGGTAGTAAGTACTTAGTCAGAAGACTTAAATACTTTACACAGAAGTCCACACCCATACAAAGAAGAAAAAATAGTGGTCCTTATTACTGGCAAAGTTTGAAAACCTTGATCCAAAGAAAGATACAGAAATAGAAGAGCAGGCACTCAAAATCAAACAGATTTCAGGAGGCTCAGTGGTGAGGAGACCATGGGTGTGTCTTTGGGCAGCCTGACCTACAGCCCTTGGAGTGGCTGTAAATGAGCAAGGCCAAAGAGTGGATGCTTTCTAAGGAACAGCCACATGGAGATTTGCAGGGGCTCAGTGGTGCTGCTAAAAAACATTTCCTTGGACAGGGCTTTGCCGTGGCTAAATTGCTTCTGGTGCAAATGGAAAATAACTCCAGGCTTGCCATGTAGAGTTCACTCCAAAGGGAAGCTGGAATAAACTGCTAATTTCTACAGAGTCCAGATGAGGTAAATGTAAGGAAAGGAAGGGCACACCAGGGTGAAAGGATTTTTCAGGACTTCCAGCATAGGTAAGGAGCATAATAGGAAGGAGAGAATGGCACAAAATAAAATCTTGCACTAAAATATACCAGTGGACAGCATCTGACATGTTCCCCCCACCCCAAAGCTATACTTTGAGCTGCATCTCAAACATATTTGTTACGTAAAATGAGTTAAGAAAAGAAAACAAGATGTTTTCCTTGACATTACATACTATAGCCTACTTCAGAAAAAAAGCCTTAAAACAAACTTACAGAACTATTTTAATGGCTTGGTATTAGTAAATTATTCCTACTATGTAATGAAATAATAAAAAAAAAAGAGGACAAATCAAAACCCAGCCTGTAAAAAATAACTCCCTAAAAAAAAAAAAAAATTGGAAAATGTAATATCTTGCAATTTCTTTTGAAGTCAGCACATTTTTAAGTTTTCATTTGGGTGAGAACAGAGTTTTTCTTATGACAAGTGATCCAGCTAAATTTTTCCAGCAGACTGTGCTGTTTGTTGTAGAGTATTTCCACAGTGAGGAGTCTCCTTGTTCCTTTCCCAGTGCAGAGAGGAAAGCAGGCATCCTCTGGGTATCTGTCCTTGGCAGGACTCAAGCTGGGTTAGCCAGGGGCACCTGGGTTAGCCACTGGCTCTTCAGTCTGTAAGTGACAATAAGGACCCTCCTGTATCCTCTCTGGACTGAATATAAAGCAAATTAGGTACGAAAATTCTTCAAGGTACGAAAATTCTTCAAGTTATGCAGTTGGGTTGCTGGGATGCTCTCTTAGTTAAACTGACAGCCCCAGGACACTCAAAGTGAGAAGAAACAGTCCTGCAGTGCTCCCATGATTGTGTTTGGTCCAGCAGGCAGCACTATGGTAGAGTGTGTCTGTGTGTGTGTAAATATACATATAAAGGGGGGAAAATGGTTTTAAAAAAGGTATTTGAGCAGAGCGCCCATGAGCATTGTTCTCCAGTATTGCCTTTCCTGAGAAGAGTCTGTGGTGTCTCACCTTCCTTAGGGTTTGAAGGAAGAGTTCCCTAAGAACAGAGAGCTTGTTTCCAGATTTCTGGTCATCCCAAGTTTACAGAACATTTCTTTCTTTGCCATGATGGGAATGAGACCTAAAGAGAGATTGCATGGTCTGATGGAAGTCTCTAGAGGAGGCTGGGAGCTCACAGTGGCTGAGCAGCTGAGCCATGAGGGCTTGTCTAGGAAGGAGCTGCCCACCTGGGTATGAAACCTGTGGGGCTGGGAGGCCAGCCTGGGGACAAGTGCCCAAAAATGTGCAGTAGCTTCTTGGTGGCACCAGGCTCTGGCAGGAGGGGCTTTGTGTTTGCCTCCCTAGCAGTGTTCTCATCCTCTGGTTTCTCCCAGTCCCACCACAAGCCCCTCGCCGCATCTCCTTCACCCGCCTTTCACCCCGCGGGTAAGGGAGCCCTGGGTGGGGTGGGTCTGCAGGGGACAGGGCAGATTTGTGAGAGGTGACAGCTCCTGTGACAGGCTGCAAGGAGGGTGCCCTGGTGGGGGGCTGTTTACAACGTGATACCTCAGCAGCTGCTGCAGCGTTGGCCCTGAGCTGTCAGTGCCTGCGGTTTTATGGCACTTTCATCACCATCTGTCACTCCTTTAATGGCGTGGCCTGCATGTCCTGCCACCTTCCCCTGCCACCCCGAGCCCCCCCAGCACACACACACACGTTGGGGAGCTCAGCCATATGGCACCGAGTCATGCTCATCTTCTGGGCCCATCCTGAGGGACTGTGGGGACAGGAGCTTGGTAGGGTGGCCCAGGTAGCCCAGAGTTATGGGCTTGGAGTAGAAACCCAAATATTACCGTGCTAACGTGGGAACTGTGGTCTGTCCCTGTTGCCATCCTCATGGATGTGTCTGCCATCCTAATGTGGGCTGTTGGGCAGCAGTAGATGCTTGGCTTAGTCTCCTGCAGGGAAAAGTAGCCTAAAGGTTGTTCTTTGTTTATGTTTTATCATAAACAGAGAAAGAATAAAACACACACGCACACATTTTTAAAGAAAAGCATTTGTTTATATATACATAGACACACCCCAAGGCTTAATGTCAGGTCCTTGCCAAGGAACATATGTTATTTTAGCTTGACACATTTTGATTGCAAGATCCAGGACGTTCTTTTCATTCGTCCAGAACAGGAGAAAACTCCGAGTGAGCTGCAGCACTCACAATCCCCGTGGCTGTCTTCCATCACCAGGCTGTGTCTGTGCTGCGAGCACACGTGGTTTGAAATCAAAGCCTGCCCCAGCCTCAGAGAAGCACCCCCAGAAAGTAACGAGATCTGGTTTGCCATGCCTTAACTTCCAACCTGGGGGAGCTTTAATGCCTGTAAGCTTGATGCTGTGCATTACACTGCTATCTGCATTACCTGGGGGGGTTTGAGGGAGAGTTTGTGGCTGAGAGTAAACTTCACTGTAGCAATCCTTTTTTTCCCTCTTATGTGTTCCTGTGATTGGCCATTTGATTATAGTGAATCCCCAAAGGCTCATGGATTAAAAACAAAGGCTGGTTTGTAAGTGAACTTGCTGTTGATGGATTAAGGCAGTGTGCCGGCTGTAACCAGATCCACAATACAAGTTCATTCATTTGGAGAGCAGCTCTCGACTCGCATTACACCCTCCCTGCCTGCTCCTCACCATCCAGCCAGTGAAACTTTACACCTCCACGATTTTATCACAGCCGCAGCTCACCAACAATGTGTGTCACGCTGTGAAAAATATAACTATAAATCAAAGTCCTACATATGGTGCAGCAGTAACCCTCCCAAGGACCCTGCTTCGGAGGCCATCCCTAAACATATTTGTTTGTGTGCGTGTGGTGCGTGTACACATATGACAAGCAGAGGCTGCCACAACAGAGAGCTCCTATTTTCCAAGCTGACATTTCACAGAACGAGCCAAAAGAGTTCATTTTGGAGCACAGAGCAATGTTTGTGATATCAATACCAACAGACGCCTTTTAGACTTTCACTCTAAAGCCAAAAACATTTGGGGATGATACGTTTTTATATCATTAGTGGGGAGGCAAAGACAAGCATGCCCATATTTCTGTGACACGCAGAAGGGAACTTTCACCCCTGGTTTTCTTTTATCTCCCTCACTCTCTCTGGCTCACGTGCCAATCCGAGCATTCCCAATCCTCAGAGAGTGCGATCTTTAAGAGCTGTCATTACACTTCTCAAGTTTGACAGAAGATAAGACAGTGAACAACTGGTTTTAATCACGACAGATTCCAAGTCCTGGAAATCTTTCCAGAAGCTACTCCCAAGAGCTGATGTTTTCTGAAGCCCCTTCTCCTTTGGGCACACGTGTGCACACTCACACAGTCCAGGGAGCCTCACCTCTGGAGCTTTTTGCTTGCCAAACACTGTCCCCAGTAGACAGGAATACCAAACCACGATGTACTCTTGCAAATTATGCGTGATCAACTGTTTCTGCTGTGGAAGAGAGCCAGGACCAGGAATGCAACAGCCCAGCTATGCAAAACCCCAAAGAAAAGTAGAAAGTAGTCAAGCCAAAACTGCTGTGCAAATGGCCGTTCTGCCTGAGGAAGAAAGCTCTTTCCAAGGCCCATTTCTAGTCACTGATCCTGGTGATTTATACAAGTCTCACCTGCTTCTCTTGCCTGTAGTTAGGTAGTGTCAAAAACCCCACAGATTCCTGGTTTTACTCCTGGAGTTAATTTGTAATAATAGGTATAATACCCTCTGCATATTTCAAAGGGGAAGCCAAGGCACAGCAAGACTAGTTGACTTAATAAACTGAAACTCTGTGTCAGAATGAGTTGCCAAACATGCTTTGATTTTATTTATTTTTTTTTTTCTGCTGCAAGAGCTTGACTCTACACAAGGCTGAAGCACAATGTAATACTTGCTCTTCCCCCTGAGGAGGTGATTTACACCAGCTATGGCTTTAGATGTGCAAGAGAAAATAGCAAAATTCAAGGAGGCTTTTAAGTACTCTAGCACTTCCAGGTTTTCCCCAGTGCTAATCCAGTCCCCTCTACTGTTATGTGCCAGTTCTGCCCTGGCAGAAACAAGACAGATCATGCACTACCTGCACAATTATCCCACAGCTGTAGCTGACACTAAGGCTTTGTTGCTTTACTTCTCTAAAACTCTACAACAAATTCCTTTTTAACTTTCTAATAGACATGGAAACAAGACACAGACAAGGTCTGAAGAACAACTTATGGAATAGTTTTAATGGACAGCCAGCTCCTGTATTTTACTGCCTTTTTTATACAAGAATATGTATTTTTGTATTAACTGCTGTTGATGTTTGTCTAACTTCTGTGGTAGATCCTTTCTCTGGTTTCATCATCCACAAATTTGACAGGTTGACTGTTGGAAAATGAATTTCCTTTTTTAATTATAAAAGCAAAAGCTTTTTGGTTTTATTTTTATCATTAGGCTTTTTCATTTAAAAAAAATTTCACTCTATTGCAAGCTCTGTGGAATATTTTTAGGAAGATACAGTTGTGCTGAGACAGCAGCATGAACCAGACTTTCTTCTGTTGCCACAAGGCTGTATTTCAGTGGTATTGAAGGTATACTTGTGCTTTCTCCACGAGAGAAAAAAAAGTCCTAATGGAGTAAAGACATTGGGAGTGAAATATGTTCTCTTTATCTGCCTTGATAGCACAAGGACTGGAACAGTTTTATGGAGGAGAGAGAGGAATCTCCCTTTTCTGTGTTTTGAGCTTAGTTTTAGGTTACTTGAATTAAACAAGATTTTATTGCTTGGCTTAGCATTTTTTATAAGCAGTTTCAAGAATTCACCATGGAGCCAGTTTGAACATTACAGCAATCTGCAGTAATTGGGCTTGTCTCCACGTAGAAATTAACTGTAACCATGGGTCACACAGTGAGAGGAAAAGCAAGGGGTGAGGAGAGCAGAGTGTTCAAACACATTTGGAGTGTTTGAATATGAATGGACAAACCTTCAGGCATCAGTGCCTTGTAGCTGTCAAATTCAGACTGAGGAAAAGCAAGGAGTTGTCTGCCTGCAATGAATTATTAATCAGTCACAGCCTCACCTGGGTTCCTGTTGTGCCTGTGTGTGCAGTGGGATGTAGGAACCACCTTCACACATGGCATCCTTGTTGGCAATTCCAGAAGCAGGACCCAGCAAGGAGTGACTGCAGACCAACCAGAGAGTCCCTGGAGCCAGGGGCAGACTTTCCTGAGACTTTGGTGACCTCTGGATGCTGTCCTTGGCAGAGATGGCACGGATGACTGTGGACAAATGTTGCCTGTGTCTCTCAGCTCCTGTCCTGGGGGTGAGCAGAGGTGAGGTGACAATTGAATGTTGTTCACCAGAGCCACTCTCAGTGCTGACAGAGACACTCTGGTGACAAGAAGTACCTGACATGGCCAGTGCCTTTGGCAGCTGTGCTGTCACCACAGTGTCCCACCAGGGAGTGCTCCACAGTACAGGCCACAGGGCCAGCACTGGCTCATACCAACCCACAGATACAGCTGCAAAGACAGAGATAATTTTAGGTTTCAAATAGTTGTGTTTTCTGCGGTGCAAGTCTTGTGTTTGAAAAAGCTTGGAGTTGTTGATAGATGTGCTGGTGTGAGTAAAGGCACAGCTGGCAGCTGCTTCAGATAAAAACACTGCATGAAATTGTGCCATTTATATAACTCTTGTTTGTGGATTGGGAGCACAGGGATAATCGTGGGTTTATATGAAATCACACAGTCAATATATTGGGCATGCCAGTGTTTCTGAGAATTCTGCTGACATGGGGGAGCTGAAGGGTTTTAAATCACCATACCTGGCATTGAATTCCTTGGAATTAGGTATCAGGGATATTTGTGCAATATGTGTTTCATGTGCCCTTCAAGAAACTTGGTATTCCCAGGAAAACTGATTTAGATTTGTCACTGTTTTTAACCCTACCTAGGGAATACACCACAATTTAGTCCTCATAGTACTTGAAGATTATCTCATTCTGTTTATCTTTCTCTTTTTTGTTAATTTTTGACTGTTAATTAGCTCCAGACATCATATTTATGTTCCTTCCATGAGTTATATCACTGATCTAAAATTAAAGTTATCAGTATTTATTTATTGCCTAGATTCAGATAATTGTTGGTTGAGACTAACACCCATTGTAATGCATTTTAAACATGTGGTTTTGGATAGAATAGTTTGGGGGGCCTTTCTTTTCTGTGTTTATAATTGTCTTAGCTCTGCTTTTTGCAGAAATAATGCTGTCAAAACTTAAAAAAAAAACAACTACATTCTGATGAGTGCTACATCTACTCTTTATTCCTTCCATTTACAGCTGCAGGAAGTCTTTCACCTCATGGCATACTTGAGTTTGGAGTCCCTTCCATTATTCAAACACTTGAGATTACCTTTGATACTTCCACTTTACAAGACTTTTGCCTTGGTTTCACTGGGGCTAGGACTCTGTCAGGGTCCTGCTCTTGGCCCAATTCCTGGATCAGGTAGTGAGGGAGCACAGGAAAAACCAACCCACCTGGAGAATTGACCACTCCTCTTCTTAGATCCTGTTTAGACTCCAACAAAGATAGATGAGCTGCCCTTTCCTTCCAGATGAAGGAAAATAAAGACAATTTCCTACTTAGTCACAGTGGAGAGAGAGTGGCATGAGCTGAAAGTGTTACTTTTAGTCCCTGCTGCCTCTCCATTCCTGTACTGTATTTTCCCTGTCTTGACTACCTAGGTATGATATTTAACAGAACCTCTGAGCTTGTGCTTAGCCATCCTCCCCCTTCCAGAAGAGAAGTGCAAGTCAGCTGATTCTGCTGCCATACTGAAATATATGTAATGTATATATAAAAATATATCAAATTATATCTATGGTTATATATATATGTGTTACTAGCACTTTCCAGAACAAACAATTAGCTCAAACTTCAACATTAAGTCTTTTTCAAACACCTAGCTCTTGATATTACACATTCTAAACAAACCTTCACATTTAAAAAAATCCAGATCTTGGAAAATGAGCAGTTAAGAGGTCCTGTGAGTTTCTCTCTTACCAGGCAAGCCTCCTTGACTTGCCATCATTTTTATTCAAGTTGCTCCTGCTGTGCAGTGCCCTAATGTTGTTTATAAATGTACAGGCACACAAGTACCTACAACAATGAAATTAAGAGCCATAATATTTTTCATTCTGTTATATTAAAAAAAAAAAGTGGGATTTGGTTACCATGGAAACAACAGTTTGTAGTGCCATTTCAGATGCCCCAGGACACCTCAGGCTCTTTTCCAGAGGGGCACATGCCTTCAATACAGCCTGGGTCATGCCTACAAGGGTAAGAGAGCTCAGACACAAAGGGAGTCCCGAGTGTCTCTATGCAAAGATTTTTAAACATCTTCATCATTGTATTTGTCTGGGCAATGAAAAGTGGTTTTGCTTCTAGCAGGTGAAAATTTTATGAGTATTTTGATGGAACTTAGTAATTGTCATACACAAAGGAACCTTGCAAAATAGGCTGGTGGAGTGTAACAGATCTGTGAAATCAAGCTTTCATCATCCTATTAGCAGTTTTCTATGAGCTCTGGAATCGAAATGTTCCCAGTGTGTATCCATTCCTACTCCACCCTACTCAGCACATGCACAATTTTTTTTTAAAGTCCCAGGCTTCGCAACCGTCCCCTGCAGAAACAGAGGTGATGATTGTAAACAGATAAGCTTCCCAAACTCAAGGGAGAAAACAGTGGGAGAATCTGTTAATTTGTGATAGGCTTATTCTTACATGCAGAGGTATTTGCGTAAGATTGATTCCCTCACTAGAAGATGACACAGAAAATTACTACAAGTTTTCATTTAAAAAAATATTTTAAAGTAAATAGGGGGGGAAATTAAGTAGGAAACTGTATAAAATGCATAGATATGAAGAAAATACTGCAAGCAGAAAGCTATCAACTATTAAATTGCATAGCCAGTTTATCCAAGGATAGCTGAAGCAATGATGTGAAAGCAATAAATGATCTTTTCCCAGCTAACAAATCAGTCTTTAATGGGTGAGGCCAAGTTCTTATCTACACAAGAAAGCAGGATTGTGCCAGCAGCTGGGTTAATGGACCAGTGCCAAATATCAGCTAACTGGAGGTATCTTGACTTGTAAAATGCCATCAGTGCAGGCTCCTGGTGCTGGTTGTCCCTGCTGCAGGGGGTTGTGGCCATGGTGAGCTGATCCTCTGTGGGTGAGTTTGGCTGCCACAGTGGCTCACTGAGCTTCAGCAAAGCTGTGGAAGAGATTTTGTCCTCTCACGGACAAGGCCACGCTGCACGTCCTGCTCTGGGTTGGGCACACAAGGAAGGCAGTGCTGGAGCTGCTCGTGAGCCCAGCTTGGCTTCACTGCTCTGAAGTTGTCCCACACCAGGGCAGCTCCCACATTTCTCTTCCAGGTTGTCAAAAGCTCCAGTAAACAGCCATGGGGCTCCAAGTGACCCACACAGGGAGAAAATTCAGCATCTTCACTGCTGTGTGATGATGTTTGTTTGACTCCCACCCTGCTCCTGAAGGACAAGAGCAGCCACCAAATTCTATCTTCATAATCAAGTGTGGACAAGATTTTGCAAGTATTCCCCTTAGGGATGAAATCATATTGGCAAATCACTGTCTATGACTCTATCTGTGTTATTTGTGTAAGATCAAAAAAAATCCAGTTGTTGGATTAATCCTTCTCACACCTTTCATGACCCTGAGGTCTGTTGCAATGATCCTGTGATTGCACAAGTTCTAATTACATAGGTGCTGGTGATATCCAATTGATTGAAAATGCATTTTGGAGTGGGGCGGGGGGGGAAGGGGCGGTGATCTGAGCACAGAGTAGTGCTGTGACACTTTCTCTCCAGTGTGGAATTCCCAATATTTTGAGTCAGGATTTCTGAAGCAATCAGCCTCCTTGGATCATCTGTTTGTGTGCAACTCCACCCCTTCCCTTCCCCCCACCAACTGGGAAAAAAACCCTGAATACAAATCGTTAAGCTTCAATATTTCTTTAGCTTTCTCCAACGCTCTGTGAGCCTGTGTGAACCCTCTGGTGACCCTGGCCCATGTGGGGTCATGACCCATAGCTGGGAAACACTGCCCTAGATCCAAGATGTTGGTGGGGCTGCCTCTCAGAGGTGACTTGACAGCTTTCTGTGGGTGTGGAGCAGCCTTGCAGAGGATGCTCTCAGCTGCCAATCATGAGATATTCTGTTTTATCCACCTCAGGGAGTTTGTCCCATGGAGTTTAAGGAGGAACAAAGCCCACACAGCACAAAAATGAGGTTTCTGTAAAAGCTCTTGGTCTGCTCTGACTCTCTTGGAGACCTCAAGATATATTCTTCTTTATTTTATTTTTGTCCTGAAATGGCTCAGATTCTAAGATGGGAGAATTTTTTTATCATGGCAGTCACTTGGCATTGATTAAACATAGTACCAAAAAAAAAATCAGAAAAATATACAAATGAAAAGAGAAAATAAGTTTTTCAGAAGGGCTGTGTGTATTTTGAATGTCCTCTGACAAAAATATCTGCAGAGCTGGCTGACAGTAGCAGGGATTGGTTGAGTCTGGAAGAGCAGAATGGCAGCTGGGAAAATGAGGGGTGGATGGTGGTGGAGAAGGAAAGCATTGGAGAGTACATAAAAGAAGCACCAAATGGAGCAGAAGCATTGAAAAACATTGCAAAGATTGTCGTGAAAGGGAGAAGGGACACAGGAAAGAAATCTTTGGGAATGTGTGGCTGAAGGCAGAGAGAGGCACTGACAGCTGGTCTGTTTGTGCTGAGGAGCAGGTGAGTCACTGTGGGTGCAGAGCTGGCACAGCTCCCTTTCCTGGCCACTGCTGCTGGGTCCCAGGACTCTGTACGCTAAACTGGGAGTGATGGATCTGCTGAGCACACAGGGGCCAGGTTATGTTCCCCATTCTCAAATTAGGATTTCTTGGTGCAAGTGGGGACTCAGAACCTGACAGGAGCGGGTGTCTCTCAAATAGACAATTACCTGCTACCTGTGAAGCCATTTCTTCTCCTTGGGACAGGCAAGAAATTCTGAGGTCTGTTGGTATCAAAGTCAGAGAAATGAGCTCCTCCCAAATCTCCCTTGGTATGTTACTCTCATGGCTCCTCAGCTTTGTCCCCACAGCTGGCAGTTCAAAATCCTCATTCTCTGGCCCTGTGGTAGCAAGGACAGGGCTGTGCTAACAGTTCCCTGAAGCCCATTGCGTTGTTAGCACTGGTTCTTCCCTTGGCTTTGCAGGAGTTCCTTGGCCAACAGTTCCCTGAAGCCCATTGGGTTGTTAGCATTGGGTTCTTCCCTTGGCTTTGCAGGAGTTCCTTGGCAGAACGTGGTCGGTGTATTGCTTCCTGGAAATGGGTATTTGCAGCTAAGGATGGTTTTTCCGAGGTGCCTTGGCTGATCTGGGCTTTCTGCCCTCCTACAGGAAACCCCTGTTCTTCTCACCCCCTTTCTTCCCTGGCCCATAACTTCCTCCATGGTTATTTCATGCCAGGCTGTTTTCCATTCACTAAACATCTGCCTGTTGAAGAGACTTTTTGAGGAGTTGTCTTAAACTTTAGTCAACTTCCTTAACAAACCTATTGTTTAGTCACAGTTGAATTGTTAAGTCTTAATCCCTTCCATTGTCTTTGGGCCCCATCAGAAAGACGCAAATACCCATTTTCATTGCTTTCTTTCTTATATTAGCCCAAGTTCATGAGTCTTCTCCAAATAAGCACTTCATATACTGTGATTTTATGCATTTCGTACAAAAGAATGTGTTTTCAGGAATATAGTTGGTCACACAGGGTGTCCTAAGAGAATAAAAAATGTACTTTCAGTCATGCTTTATCTTGAAAAATAGTGATGTGTGCTTGCCATTTTTTAATTTGAAAATCGGTAGCACTAAAAAAGACCCCCGAATTTCTGAGTAAAAGAGACACTTTTTACTTGTCACACTTTCTTGGTTCTGACATCACCTGACAGGGAAACTAATATGTATCTAGTTTATTACAATACCTAGAGAGAGAAACAAGATGCCTTTGGTTAGCAAACTTTATAGTGAGAAGATAAAGGTCAGGACCTTAGCAAGGGCCATGAAGGTTGCAGAGAGTGTTCAAACGATCTCTGCCTGTTCCATGGGATTAAGCATCACCATTTGATCCTATTAATGTCACAGATTGAATTTCACATCTCCATTGTACAGAGGACACAAATCCGAAAGTGGCCCTAAACAGATGCAAAGGCACTTGTGCTTCCACGGGGTGACAATTCCAGGATTCACACACTCCTTGCCTAGTTGAAACACCAAGGATAAAAAGTTTCTGAAGTGCCTTTCTGCAATGGTTCTTAACCATTGCCAATTTAACATTTATTGGCATAGTGAGGAGTCTATTTGAGCCATTTCTACTGAGAATTTTAAGACCCACTAGGTAGTTAATAACTTTGATTAAAATATATATTTTTTTTACAGTCTTGGTTTTCTGCCTATTTCCACTGTTTTCTTTGAAAAAGTCATTTTCATCATTTGCCTGCTCTTGTAAATCCATGCACAAGGATGGATGTAAAAGAAAGAAAACTGGAGAAAATATAATTTGAAAGAAAAATAAAGCCTAAACAGTTTTCAGGATTACCAGGATTTATGTAAATATTAACAGGTTGAAATATTCCATCCATAAGGAAATGAAAAAGTAAATCCATATATGTTTGCATATTATGAGAGTGTCAAATAGAGGGAATTCAGTAAGAAACCCGATGCCCTTTGTTAGGTGAGGGTATTTGGTAAATCATGTTTTATAGCTGAATGTGGATTAGACAAGCCATAACTATTTTGTCAGGTTTTGACTGAATGCCAGTATTTTTTATTACATATATGACATTTTAATCAATTTCATCTTTGACTGAAGACCTACTGGAGAAGCAGTTTCCATCTGACCTGTCCCTGTTTTTTAACAGGGAGCAGAGAAGGAAGAATGAAATGATCGAGAAGCTAATTGCTGGGTTAGACAAAGTGGGGTGAAACACAACAAGATCATCAAATTAGATGTTGGAGGAAATAAAACCATTTCTCATGTGACTGATTGGGTTCCTTCTGATACACTGTGACTTTCATGCACTGTGGGGTAAGGAAAGGGCTTCATCAACATCCCCTCAGTGCTGATAGAATGGTCTGCTCATGATTCATTAAGTCCTCTGAAAAAGTGAGGGTTTATTCAAATGCTTCAGCTCTGCCTTGTTCCCCTGGTTAGCACTCAGAGAATGGCAATGAGCTGAGAAAGAGCAGAGCTCCTTTTGCAAGCCCCCTGATTTACAGATCCCCCCGTGCACAGACACTATCTTTGGAACATTCATTACAGATGTCGGGATCCCTAGTCTTTAATCACTGTGGTGTTAATTAATACCCTATTTGTTACTGTCACTAGCTGAGCACTGGGTGTACAAAATTCCACATGTGAAAGTGCTCAGTGTAATCAGGTAATACCTCAGTGAGGTGCTGCTCAGCTGGAATGTCAGGGGGTGCCAAGAAAAGCACTGCAAGCACAAAAAAAAAAAGAAAAAAAAAAAGGAAAGAAAGAAAGAAAAAAAGAAGAAAAAGGAAGGTGGGAGGGTGAGATTGTGAGTAAGGTTTCCTTTAGACCTGGCCAATAAGGGGCTACTTCTGCAGCCAAAATTGCTCAGGCTCTTTCCTTGGAGCTGCACTGGTTCTGTCTGTCCTGGGCTGTGCTTTCCCTCTGATAGACCAGCTGCTGCACAAGTGTCATGTATGCTGCTGGCTGCGCAAAGACCTGCTGTGGAATCAATAAGAAACATCCCAAAAGCATGCAGGGAGGAGAAATGTCTTCCAAGCAGATGACAGGCAGCTTCCAGGCTGAAGAACGGTTTCTACTGCTGATGCTCCAAAGAGAAGGGTGTGCTGGAATATTAAATATTCTGGCATTTCCTTTTCTTCTAGCAGCCTTCCAGTATCCAATTGGGACCAGGTGAAATGGCCCAGACTGGAGGAGAGTAGGTTAGCATGAGAAGTTGGGGAGAAATTCTCCACTGTGAGGGTGGTGAGACTGGTACAGAGGGTGCGTGGAGTAAGGAACTGAGAGCTCTGCCAGAGCCCAAGGAGGGAGGTGAATGCCCCTTCCCTGTGCAGCAGGAACCTAAGCTGAGTGCCCAAATTTGTCCCCCAAAGCAGCAATTTCTTGCCTTTGAGAGAGCAGAGGGAGAAGCCAGGCCCTCAGGGAACTGCCAGAATTGGTGCAGATGAGAGGAAGAATTATTTCTATTTCATCCCAACAACAGTCTTCCATTCTGGTGGTTCTGATTTCTGGATGGATTAGTGTAAAGAGAAAGATTATTTCCAGTGAAGAGCTAAGGTTATACTGCAATGTTCTTAACAGGACTGTGGCTTCATGTCTCTGGTAATGATGGTCACGAGTTCACCACACTACTTATCCTCAAGAGGAATGC
Organism: Onychostruthus taczanowskii; assembly: GCF_017590055.1. Classification (NCBI taxonomy): domain Eukaryota; kingdom Metazoa; phylum Chordata; class Aves; order Passeriformes; family Passeridae; genus Onychostruthus; species Onychostruthus taczanowskii. Next base: position 6,520,593 of record NW_024498685.1, read on the forward strand.
ATTTCTTTTACATGACTCCTATCATATATGAATGGTAAGCCAGTGAATCTTTTAGAAGCATCCAGGGATCTGGTCTGTGTTATGGAAAGCTTTTCATTGCACTTTTAGAATCAAGCAATCTTATTACTGGAATAACACATTTCCCCAAGTCTTGACCCATTTCTACTGACAACTTCTTATGAAAAGAAAAAAAAGAGTGAAAAGGAATGTTTCTCTCTGTATGTGTTTTAATTTCCACATGTAGCTCCATGCATCAAGGCATCAACTCTCTCTTCCATGCTTTATTGTTGATGACTGATTGAGAAAAGGAACCAGACAGTCTACACTGGCTTGATAGAGGAATTAAATTTTGTTGAAAATATTTAAGTGTATTTTCCAAATCCTTTGCTGTGACCTCCAGATGGAGAGGAAAAACTGCATAAATTAAATTAATCTGCAGTGTAAACAAGTTCTGTGGTGGTCAATTCAGTAATACCAAACCTGGCTTTGGCACTCTGGTTTTGTGAGACTTGGGCAATTAAATTTGGCTTTTGGTGGCTTTCAAAGCTGTAAAGGGGTAAAAAATTTAAACTTGCTACAGTTGTGATATGGTTGGGAATTTTCAGAAAGTAAGAGTGACTGTGCATTAAATGTATCTGCATAATATAACTTTATTTTGCATTATAGCAGTTAGACATAAGTAAACTGCATCTAAAAACTTACATTGCTTATGGCTGCTTCAGCCTCATCTTATCCATGCAGTATTTATTCCTTTCATTTTGTTACCTTTTCATTTTTTTAAATCTGATTTTAAAAAAAGAAAAGTGACAAGTTGTGGCCTAGACATTGATGGGCAGAATCCAACGCCTTTTTGTGAAAAGAAGTTAAAGACAAGATGACAAAGAAAGTGAGAATGGGGTCAGGTGAAGGGGCCCCAGAAAAAAAAAAATCAGAATAGGCACCCTGGTCTGAAGGAAAAGAAGAAAGAATGGGCAAAGGTCTGGAGACAAGAGGAGCAAGAAATAAACCAGGGGGAGAAGATGGAAGCTTCTGGTAAAGGCAGAGGGGAAAAATAATAAGTGGATGTCTTTATTTTTCTTTTCAGTTACCATCAGCATCTGTTACTGATAATTTCTGTGTTTTTGAAGAAGAGCTGGTATAGTGAGTGAGCCAGCCCACCAACATAGCCAGCAAAGGAAAAAGAAGAGAACAGGTTCGAAGAAAAGGAAATGCAGGGGGTTTATATCTGATGGTAAACACTTTCATCCTTCCCTGCTGCTTGAATAATGCATCCTAATTTGACATGACTATACTGGTCACCAAGTTCATGCTAGGGTTATATAATCACAATCTGATCGTTTTTCTTAAGTGCTGCTCAGCACAGAATCCTTTTATGTGGATAAAGGAAAGCAGCTATTCTTTTTCTTGTGATTTTTGGCTTGGGTTGATAGAAGTGTCAGCCAAGAATAAAAATACCTTTATAATCTTTAGCCTTTTTCCCTCCAACACTTGTGAGTTGTACTATTATTTCTCCATTGTCCTTCTATCAGCTGACAGAGAACCTGGTGTTTATGCCTCTGTTGGTTTAATAGTACATGGCTTTTGTTCAAGTTTATTGAAGAGTGCTCCAGAAGACGAGTGTGGTCTTCAGATTGTGCCTGGCCATATGTGAATGACTTTGGCTTTTTTATTTCTTCCCTCTCTACTCAGAGGCACGAAGCTGGAACTCAGCCCCATTTCATTGCTCCACCTCTGTGTCACGTGAATTCCATGACTGACATGGTCTGGATTTTCTGGGGCTGTGCAGAATGCCTCAACTTCAGTGACTGCTTTTGTGACAAGGATAGGAGCACCACCTGCCACTTACCCTTCCTTTTCCAGCTCTGAAGTTGTTCCTGTGGGAAAAGCTACAAGGGATTTTATTTCTGTGTAGAGTAACCCTCTCTCAATATTGTATTCCTTTTCTCTATTTTTTTTTTAATATAATGTGGCCACTGCTGTTTCAAGGAAAAACTCACTTCCTCAGAAAGTCCTTGCCAGTCCTTTTTTCCTATAGATGAAGTAAGGTGCAGCCACCATGGTCCAAATTGCTCTTGCAACTTCATCTGAGGATTTAAGTGTGCCTGGCTCTGCATTTGTTGTGGGGCTTGAAAAGTGAGTGATGCTGCAGCAAAGAGCCTTGTCAGTGTCACCCTCTTTAGGAATGGAATTGCACTGGCAGGAGAGCTGAGTTCTTCTGGACTATAGGTAATTTAGGCCCTCACTACTCTGTTGTTTCAGAAAAAGCCAAAACTTTTCAGCTTCTAGAGGAGATGCTGTGTTTCATACACAGCATTTTGTGGTGAAATGCTGGTTGTGATTTGGGTGCTGCTCACAGGAATGATTAGACACCTGTCTGCATAAGTCCCTCCAAAGAGCAGAACAAGACTTACATGAATGTTACGTAGGGAATTAGCAGCTTTCAGAAGAATTACTCTTACCTGACTGTTGTTTTGCAAAAGAAATAGGTTTAAGTACTCACACAGCTGTAGAGCTGTTGATATAAAAATATAGGATCAGCTTTCTTTTTCTGGGTTTTACACAAGCATTGTATTTAAATGTTTATTGCAGAGACAACCATTGATTTTCACTGTGTGCTTGCTTGGTAGGGAGCTTTTGGATTTCAGATTTTGCAATCAGCAGCAACACACTGAATAGGTTCTCCTTGTCTGACAGTAATGTTACTCTCTGCACTCATTTCCTTTCCTGTAAAACAGGGAAAACAGGTGTCCTGCATGGAGGGTCCCTCTGCTTCTGCCTGGGGTGGGAATAAAAAACCTGTCCAAAAAGGGCAGGTTTGCACCTCTGCTGAGCAGGGCGTTTGTCACACGCTGCAAAGCCAACAGGGGCTGGACGTTGTGTGATGTACAGCCTCGTGCAGCACCACACACAGAGCCCATCGTGTGCAGAAAAGTGGCTTTGCTTCATGGCCAGAGAGGGAAAAGGGTGAATCCTGGAAAGCTGGGATAACAACACTCAGAGAGAGTGTTTAGGGGGTGTCTTTTGCAGATAAACTCAAGAATGTTTGTGGAGCATGCCGACTCTAGGTCAATACATTATTAAAACAAAACAAAACACTCATCAGGAAATGAACAATTTTGTATTTAATGCTGGCTTTGGATGCTATGCAGCAAATAAAGGCACTGAGCAATTTGTGTAATAGGAATTGTAAATAGATTTCCCTGTGCTGAGCCCCACAGAACTTTTGCACTAAATCTGGCACATCCAATATTTTGAATATCTGACTTTGTGTCTATAAGCTTTTCAGGATTTGTTTATAGTGTGATAGAAAACTAATGATCCAGTGAAATTAGCCTGGTAGAGTAGAGAAAAAAAAAAAAAAAAAGGTAGTTGGGCTTAATGTGTTGTGTTGTTTTTGAAAGATTTGGGATATATGGTAATTTATTTATAAATGCATATATTATAAGATAACCGGAATTTTTCAGCCTTCAATAAGAGTTAGAACAAGAGAGTAGCCTAAAGCCTCAAGTAAAAGTCTGGTTAAGTCTTTTACAATAACTTAGTTTCAAGCGTCTAAAACGCCTGAGCCTTTATGATGCCTGTTTTCTTTTTAATGTGTGGTCTAGGACAAGACTGGAAGGGAAAGTCATGCTGTCTGTGAAGCTGAGAATGGCTACTTAGCATCCAAATATGTAATTAGGGAGCTTTTCATGCCTTTTTAATAAGTTGTAGTCATTAGTAAATTGCCAGTCTTATACCCCTCAAATGATTCAGAGTCTTTAAACTTGACTGGACTGGCCCAATTCCATTTAGAGCAGATGCTTTTTTGTCTAATTTTATTCTTTGCCTTTTGTTAGGGGCTTCAGCTGCAAGAAGAAAAAAAATGCTAGTTGCTAATAAAAGGCAGGACAGTGAAAACACAGCTCCTCTTCTCTGCCAAGAGCAGACACAGAGATCTCCCTCCCCTGCCTTTCTCCCGAGTGGAGAGTGAGGGCTCTGATCCCGTGTCACCCACACACACTCCTGCCAGGAAAACAGGGATAAATCAGGGATCCTGCCTAAATACTTCTAAAATTGTGTTTGGTGTTTACCTACACAGACCCTGAGGAAAATGAATGCAAATTAACTAGAGGTATGAAAGTGGATTAAGATGCATTAAAGCTAAACTGCATGATCTCATAGAGATGCTGTTTCTCAAAATTACCAAGACTTTAATCTCATCAGGACTAATTGACCTCTACTGTAAATCCAGACAAACAAAATGAAAATGTGTTGGCTGTGAGTTAGAGTGCTTATGAATCAGTAATCACATTTAAGTTCATTTCTTAATTAAAAAACTAGTTGATTAATTGCAGGGTTATTACAAACGGACTTTAAAATTAGGTTGGTCACATCACATTTGGCTGGCATTTTAGGTTTTAAACTGGGATATTGCTATGGAATAATTCATTTAACCAGAAACTCACCAGGTAGATGCCCACAACCTCTACAAACGTGAAAATATTCCCAGTGTTTTAAAAACCCTGGGTAGAACCTTTTGAGCCCTTTGAGTTGATTTTGCTTTGGCTTGTGGTCTACAGTAAGGCTGAGGAATCAGTTTTTCCTTTACTGATTTCTGAAACATATATGCTGAAAATCCAGCAAGCTGTGCAGCTGTGTATGAGTTCACCCTTCAGGGACCCTTACAAGCAGATAAAATACTGCTTCAGCACAAATCCCACCCTTACCTTAAGGTATCTGCAAGAAGTGATTCACTCATCTTTCTGTCTCCTTTTTTTTTCTTCTCTGTATTCATATATATGTTTGCACTGAGAAAGTTGACAGTACTTTAAATTAATGGGCTACCAAGACCTTTAGTCATCCTCTCAGGATGTTCTGGATGGATGAACGGAAGTAATAATCTCACTGTACCATTTTTTAATTTATTCCAGCAATTTTTTTTTCCCTGGCTCATTCTGAAAGTGTAGATAAATCACAGGCTATTTTATTTGGTAAATGAGGGAAATAATTAGCTATTATTCTGAAGACAATTGTAAGAGCCATCTTAAAAAAAATTGCACTGAAACCACAAAAGTCTATGAATTTATAATAAAACATAGGCCAAAGAAATGCCATGAAGAAAGAGTTCCATGGGGCACTATTTCAGCTAATAATGTACATAGACATTTTTTTGTGTCAAAGACATGAATTATCACTGTATTCCTGTCCAGAGAGCCCAGCTGTGCTATCCAAGGGATGGGTATGATCTCATACATTATCTAGAGCTGCCAGAGATGTGGTTAAACTGGAGGCTGCCACACAGGCAGAATTGAGAAAATAAACTTTTCTGATGCTTGGAACTTGTGCCCAAAACACAGCTATCCTCTTAGGACCTGCAGGATCTTCTCCTTTTCCCTTCACAAAAGCTGTTTTTAAGGGACTTAACCTGAAAACCCTGGGTATATCCAAAGAAGCTCTGTAGATTCTGGCTGTCAGAGGTAGATGGGCAGGTCCAAGTGATATGGATTAGCATGGTCCTTTATTTTAGGGAGAATTTTACCCAGAAGCTGAGATGGGTGTCCCAGCACTGGGTGTTACAAGTCCCAAAATACTCGTTCAGCCTTTGCAATAATGCAGAAATCATTTGAACAGTTGGGATCCCTGGAGCTGTGTTGCTTTCTGCAGTAACCCCCGTGGTTTTTCACGTGCTGTCTCTCTCCTGGATCTGCCTGGAGCCACTCTGCACAGCCCCATCTGCATTGCTGTGGTGAGCCTTCAGTGCACACACTTCCCATCAGGCAACCTTTTGTGGTCCTACTGCAACCCTAAACCAGACAGCTGACATGAATCCCAACTGTCCAGCACAGCCTGAGGCCCTCCCAGTCGGGCAGATTAACTGCTATAGATTGCTCATTGTTTTTAATCTTCCACCCTGTCTACACCCCATCCGGGCATGCAGCTTTCCACAAGGGCAAAGGAAAAAGAGAGGAATTAAAAATTCCCTTTCACCTTACTGGAGCCTAAAAATTGTACAGTATCACTATTTCTACCCTTTCTAATGACCAGCAGTCACTCTTTTAACTTGCAAGGTGTATGACCCATGGTTATTTCAGGAATGAACTACAGTAAGGCCCAAGCATTTTTCTTTGTTCTGCATTCAGCCCAGTTTCTGTCACATTAAATAATTGAGGTGGCTATAGTGGTTTGATCCCCACTGAGAAGTTTTCTGAAGGTAACTGTCCCCAGTGTGCTGCCACTTGGGTAGCTGGATCATGCCTTTTCCCTTTTTTTTCTTTTTGCTTTTTAACTCTTGTAGCATGAACATTATTTTGCATTTAGGTCACCTTTGAAAACAATATTATGGTCACTGATTTCTCTGTGCAGACTCACTAGAGAGGGGCAGAGGCTCCTCCAATGAAGATGACACTTCCATGAAAAGAAATAGATATAAATAGATATAAAACTATGATGACTTTCTTAGCTTATTGCTTGTCCTCTCTTGAAAGGGAGAAAACTCAACAAAGTGCCAGAATCCTAAAATCACATAGTAAGGAGATACTAACTTTTTTCTCTGTATCTCAAAGGATGATAAGGGACAGCTCAGAAAGCCTCATAAAGAAAACAGTCTTCAAAAATTATATTAAACCTCCTTGAACCAGAGCAGGTAAATTGAGTGCTTATACAAAAATGACTTTGTATTTTCAGACCCCAGGCAAATGTGGACGCCATATGACAGAACAGGCATTACAAACACGAGATTGTTGGAGAGCCAGCCTACAAAGCAGAGTTAAGGATGGTGCATAGAGCACTGGTCTATAAATCCTGTAACCCTGACTGCTCTGGTTGTCTCATTTTGCTGGCACTGTGCTATTATTAAACATTTAATGATAGCTGCTTGTAAACTGCTTACCAATCATACCCCCACACACCTGCTCAGACGTTCCTGACAGCTCCCAATGTATTATTGACAGAAGCAAAATGGATCTTTTCCTGTTGGACACATGTTTTCCTCTTGGCTGTGATCTTCTGCAACAAAGGAAAGGGGCAGAAATGGTGTTTCAGCTAGAGCTGGGTGAAATTAATTGAAGCTGGGGACACGAACTGCCATTTTCTGAAATCTGGAAGCTTCCAATCAACACAAAAATATTGTCTTCTAGTTACTCTTCATGGCTCTTGCTTTGCCTTTGAAAGAGATAATTTGGGAAAACCTGGCATTTTCAAAGAAAGGTTTTGATGAGCTCAGGAGCGTGAGGTGGGATCAGATCCCACAGACCACTTTTCAGTCTGCCTTGACTCACCTCTGTCTCTCTCTGTGTTCCAGCAGTTGCAAATGGGTTTAGTTCTTGTGATCCAGTGACATGCACTGGTCACAAAGTGAGTGCAATAGTGGCTCTTAGCTGCTGAAAACAAGATAAATTTTAGACACTGATTTTCTCTCTCCTGAGCAGAAGGACCCTGCTTCCTTCCATAAAGATGTTAAGGAGGAAAGGTTAACAACTTCAGACTTTCAAAAATCAGACTGTTCCTTGCACCTCTTAGAAGCTGCAGGGCTGACTTTGGGCTCCTCATTCTGATCTTTAGGGGGTTTTTCCCCTAACGTTGATCACTGATGACTTTCAGTGAATCTTGAATTTCTGTGCATCTTTGGTGCCTTGTACTTCCTCTGAAATAAAAAATTATTAATATATACAATTAATCCCTAACTTGCAGAATATTAAATCTTAGCCTCTCATCCCTCTCCTCAGTGAGATTTCTCACCCTCAGAAGAGGGAATTGCAACCCATCCATGCCAGTCTCAGTGCCTTTCCTTCAGCCTCCTTTGGATGTCATCTTGGCAACTATAAAATGAAAATAAATGCATGGAAAGGCGGTTATTTTTATAACCCAACCTGAGAGGAGCTTGAGCAAAGCTGCTTTTCTGTCACGTATTTGTCTGGCACATATTTGCCCATGAAATTCCTGTCCAGGTGTATGACAATAGAACTGTTACTGTGTGTGACATTTTGGGCAATATTGTTCTGTTGGCTTGTTTGTGTTGAGATGATTTCAAATACAATGGGCAACTGAGAGAGGGAGATGCAGTGATTGCACCCCTGGGCTGGAGAGCAGGGCTCTGCCACTTTGGCAGTTTACAGTAATTCAGTGGTGTTTGTGATGATAAGAAAGCAATTTGGTGAAAGTGAGGTAAAGCAGCCAATACAGAGCAAGATAAAACTGCGGTTAATTCAACCATCAGGAAACTGACCACTGAAAAATGTTCCTGATATGTCATTTTGAGTCAGTCCAGGTTGTGATTTTACTCAATCCACTCCTTGTTTAAGTTTCAGTGCTAAAAAGACCATTTGTCAGAGTGTCACTCAAACAAACTATGCCACAGATACAAAGCAACCACAGTACATTGCTGTGATGGAGCAGGACACAGAGGCCCTTGCCAGCAAAGTTTTTCTTATACTGTTTGTATTTCATCAACCTTTCCAAAAGATAAAGACGTGATGTTGGTGGGAAACAAAATCCAGTAGTCCAATGGTGTTTATCAATCGCTTAGAGCCAGAATTGTATGAGAAGTCAAACTGAAAGTGAGTAAAGACAATAAACAGAATGATAGATGTACTGGCACCTATTTGCATGTTATTTCAAGCCGTTGACAGGCTGGGATATGGCCTGTGCATACACAAATGTGCTTTTGCCCTCATGTTTTTGCCAGGCATTCTCTCTGCAAGCAGCAGTGTAACTCTGGTGCCTACATTCAGCAACAAAAAGAGCAGCTCATGAGAATGCTGTCCCAGAATCCTGCACACAGGCCTTCCTGCTTTCCCTAATCATCAGCAAATAGGGAATATTTATTGCAAAATTTCCAGTAGATTTAGTCATTAAGCAAATGGTCCTGTTTTAGACAAGACATTGAATAGCACTACAACAAACTCTGCTTCAAAAACACATCATCAAGACCAAGTTCTGAGAGGTTTTCCACTTTACAGGTATTCACACTACCACCACTAAAACTGTAGCATAAACATTCACCACTGTGAAGTGTTTCAAAACATGATTCATAATTACCATGAAAAAAGTGATGGCTTTGGAAGACAAGACAGTGTATCAAGTGTAACATGACAGGATCCCCTCTATTTCTCCACCAGCTAAAGACTGAACTGACTGATAAATACTCTGTTACTGCAATTGGATATTTGATGTTCTGAGAAGAGAGAAAACCCGTGTTATGATGTCGGGTAATTTCTCAGCAGAGAGGAGGAGGACAGCTAAAATCTGGGCTCTAAGTCTGTCAAGTTTCTGGAATTTAAATCAAGTAACTCTGGGGCTATTACAGGTAATATGGTTATAAGTAGAAAGGCTCCCTTAAACTGAAGACCAAGAGTGGAACTTTCCTGTTGCTTCGTAAGCACACTCAGATTATGAGGTTCCTGCCAATTTGTATCCTCCTTGCTCAGGAGGAGAAGCTGCTCTAATGACAAATGGAGAAGGCTCCTTTTTCACTCTTTTAAGGATGCACACTGTCTTACACAAACTGCTGCAGAGCTGCTCAGCCATGGGCTTTGTATTTAAACTTCCCCTTTTTCACATCCTTCCAGTTTTGCATCTGTGACTGCATCAAGGAGGGCATCCTTAATGGTTTGGGGGTTGTTTTTTCAAAGCACAGGATGGAACCCAACTGAATGAAGCCATCTCAAAGATGGATGCTGTTTGAAATGTGAAATCAGCCCAGTAGATTCCTAATAAAGATACCAATTTAGGATGATCTGAGTGAGAGCTGCTGAAGGAATTCAAAACCACTAGCCAAGATTCCTTCTAAAATTCCAGCTCTGGCATCTGCCACACAGCAGAAAGTGTGTTGTTATGGTGAGATTAATTTTCTTAATTTTTGATGTCTAAACATCCAGGAGAACTCTGTCTTGCAGCATCATGACACAGATGGGACAGAAGGAACTGCTCAGTGGGAATTCTGTGGGAGCCATGGAAGTGCCCTGAGCTCACTGCTGACATGAGGCAGGTGGCTTCAATACTTACTTTGGGTTAGAAACCTCTCTTCACATGACATTTTCAGAGCTGAATCCTCCCCCTTGAGGTGCAACTGAGCTGCTATTGCAGTCATTGACAGCTGGAGATGTCTGTGAAATTTATGGCAAGTCTACACTGAAATCTTTTAATGGTAGATTAATATTCTTTAGAGACATGACATCATTTACCCTGGCAAGAGTCCTAATGTAAACAAAAATTGCCTGGCATAAAAAGTGGGGTTTGTCACTGCTTTTTTTCTGTTTTACTCAGGAAATGGGTGTAGGTTGTTTGGACACCCCTTTCACGTAAATGTCTCTTCAGGGCAGGAGAATGGCACCATGACTGGTGTGGTGGGAAACCCAGGAGCAAGCTCAGAGCAGGGGCTTTGACAAAACTGCAAAAGCAGGCTTCACCTGATGTATACAAAATGGCATAAAATGTCACCACCCTCACTCACAAGCACAAAAAAACACCCAAAGTCATTTTAGCCTGCAGCCAGGAGTTTGAAATGTGGATGTGGCAATCTGCACTAGTGCACCTTTCAGAGACTAATTCTTGGTTTTTGTCTCAGCACCCCCTTCTCCCTTCTGTGCACGAAGGTGCTTCACTTCACAGAGGGGCTGCAGTGACTCAGTTGTTGTTGTTTACTAAATGTTTGCAAGATTAAATACAATGTGTGAGAAAGAACTGAAACAGGCATGGCTTGGGTCTGCTAGCTGGATTTGTCAGTGTTCTTCTGTGAAGAAGACTTTGATATCAGAAATAGTTCATTATTAATGACTATTTTATGTTATTTTATTTTATGTTATTTTATTGTATTGTATTGTATAAAATGGTTCTAGAGTAATGTGGAAAGCACAACCCCTCTGTGTTCTCTGCTTCTCCTTAGTCCTGACACATCAAAGCAGCAACCACAGGGAGACATCTGTCACTAGTTAATGTCATGGTTGTGGAGGTAGAACCTCCTCTTCTGTTTGGGCCAATGTGGGCAGCCCTTTGATGGATGTGTTCAGCCTTCATCCAGTTTGATCACCCCGTGCAGCCCCTTGTTCAGATCTGCGTGTGAACAAGAATGTCCTGACCTGAGATCCTTTTTAATACAGCAGGGATCCGTGATAGAAACCATCAAAGGAAACCTTTGATCTTTTGACTATCTCTTAGTCATCTGCTGCACAATGCAAATAATAATGAAAACAAAGCTGAGGAGCAGAGCAGCTACATTAAAGAATCAGGCTTGTTGCCGGCAACGAAGCTAATCACTGAGGTTTTATCCTAGCCTCAGACTCAAAGAGAAAGAGGGGGGAGGGAAGAGAAAAAAGGGGAGGGAAAAAAAAAAAGCTGTGCTCAGCAGTGAAACTCTTTACTAAACTGAAATATTCCAGGAACACTGGTTATTTTATGTCAGAGGAGTTAAAGAGAGACACAAACATTACAGTAGAATTTAATAAATAATTCTTATCCAGTGTCCTTTTCTTGGTCTAACTTGCACAGAAATATGTATCAATGTACATCATAATAGAAGTATCACTCAGTTAATCAAACTAAATGAGTAATACTGAAGTCTTCACTGCCTTTGCTCTTTTTTGCCCTCCCCTTCCTCCCCCCTCCACTCACCCCGCCCAACAGACCCTGGGGATGGAAAGCATCTTGATTCAGAAAGTGAATATATCATTCTAGGAAAACTATCTCAAAAATGTGAGTCTCCTTGCTGTAATCTCATTTGGTTTTGTAGCATTTTCTGAGACCCCCTAAAACCTCAAACAAATGTGTGTGAGAGTTGGGGCCTGAACAAATTTGTGTGTATCCACATACACATGTGTGTTTTTCTTCCTGCTTGTGATTTTGGGAACGTACTGAGGGATTCTTTCAAGCTCTAATGCCAGGCATGTCTGTTTATAGACTTTCTTTCTCTTATTTTCCTCTTGCACATAATTATTTAAGTGAAAATTTGATATGAAAAAAAATGCCTTGGTGTTTTAAATCATTTATTAAGTGAACAGAAACAGACAGAAACACCAGCAGTTTTCCCCTTCTGTTTGTGTTATTGGTATCTCTGAGCTCTGCTCAACATGTCAAATTCTCTCAGAGGCTGAAAATGTTCTACAATTTCTGCATCTCATCTGCAGGGCCAAAATGGGTCGCTCTTCTGCCCAGGTGACTGACCTGACCCAGTGGGCCAAAAAAATAAGTTACAGCTGTCAGGCAAAAATATCTCCATCACCTCTGTGATGATTAACTCAGATATTTGATCTCTTGTAAGAAAGGAGATTTCATGGGTAAAGAGGCCAGATTAATTCAGAATATCAACTTCAGTGGGCAGATATTATGAGTTAAAGTCACAACCTTCATTTCAGGTATTCTGAGCTGGAGAGTTCCAAGGATAAACTGTGATCTGGGGCCACAACCACATTTAAGGTTGACATAAAGAAACTTTCAAAGGAGGCCAAATGTAGAGTGGAGCCAACAGGTTTGCATCAGAAAAGAAACCACTTTTTGGGAGGAAAAATTGCTGCAGGTCATAGCAAAAAGTGAAAACTTCCGAACAGAAATTTAAGAACAAGCTCTAAGCAGAGAGATATCAAATGATGCAGCAGGTTAGGTCAGGAGAAGAGCAGCAGCAAACAGCCTCAAACAAACAGGAAAACAAGCGGCCAAAAATCTTGCCTGGATTTTTCGGAAGTTTCTCTCTCCATCTTAACAAACCAAACATCCTCCACAAAAACTCTGCTCTACAGCAAAACGTGTTATCCCCCCTGATCTGAACTGACAGGTGTTGCCTGGTTTCTGTAAACTCCTATGCCAGGGTGTGTGCCCAGGGAGTTGTTTCCTCACTGGAGTTTCCCATCAGGCAGCAGTGGTTCCCAAACTGACCTCCCAGAAGGACTCCTGGGCTCTGAGCAAATGTGAACAGCCTTCAGCCAGAGGGAGGACCTCTGGAAAACAGGAGCTGGGGAGGAGAAGGAAGATGTAGGAGAAAAAAGCTGTTAAAAATACCCAGGGCTCTGTCATGCTCAGGAAGTGGAGCATCAGAGAGGAAGGCCAACAGAGCTCTCAGAAAAAGGAGCTCTAAACGTTGGATTTATCAGACCTTTCCTGACCCTCTGAAGAAGACAAGGGAGGGACATTACCTGTGATTTTCTGCTAAGATATTCAGCATAGCACAAATGACAGGCATGTGGACACTGAGAAGCGCTATTTGGCCACTGTTGCTCACATTAGCATCAAAACACACCAGCCCTTTCACCTGCTGGCTTTTTCCAGACTAGTCCTGGGGCAGGGTTAGACGCTACCATGAGAAAACAGCCTTTGTAGATGCAATTTGTGAAAGGAGAGTTCTTTAAATTATTGTTGCCTTTCTTGGAGGGCACGAGGGAGACTTTAGGTGACACAGAAATAATTCTTGGATTTGCTGGATTTGGTGATGCAACTGTGTTAGAAGGGACAGTGCAAGTTTACTTTAGAGCTGGATGGACCTGGGCAGACACTCAAAGTGGAGGTGCTTTGAATTTTTAGGGTGCCACATCTACAAAAGCCAAAGCAGTTCAGAGGGGTTGACAACACCATCATTTTTCTTAACTGTAGCTGAATTGGGAGACCTTCAGAAGATTTATTGCTGTACCAGTGCTGAACCCTCAGACTGTATCCAGTGGCTTTAGGTTGGTTTTATTTTCATATAGGATTGCCTTCCTGATTTTGTTTTCCTGTCTTTTTTTAGCACTGGAGTTTTTCAGTCGTTATTGGCAAGGGAGTTGAAATTTTTCTTAAATATGTCATTGGTGGTATTAGAAAGGAAAAAATAAAGATATTTTAGAAGTCCTGCTTGAACGACAAAGGATTTTCCTTTTCTTTTTTTTTATTAACATCCATGAGCTTTTTGTTGTTCCTTTCTTTCTGGAGTTAGACTAAGAGATTTTTTTTTGTGTTTACTCTTGCTAGCTTTTGTGCCGCTTTAATTTCTGTGTGTATTTTTAGCAAACCACCAACTGCACAATTAATGGAAAATCCCATTTTACAGAGGTTTTTAGAGTTATTGTTTCAATTGTGCTACAACACAAAGATAGCCCCTGTCCCAGAGAGCTTTCCAGTGTGAGACTTAAACAAAATGCAGCTTCTAACTAAACAGACTCTGAATCCTTCACAAAAATAAAACATTGCCTGTCAGGAATAATATATTGAACTCTTTAATATGAAAAATTGCAAATCTTCAACTGACCACATATCCTGCAGGAGTAATTATGTCATTTCAGAAGAAAATAAAACAGCCATGTTTTGTCAAATATAAGGCATTTCACACACTATCAATTTTACAGATATAAATACCTAGGGGCATACACAAACCCTGTGATCACCAATGGCAAATTGCCAAGTGAGGACAGATTCATTAAACATTAGAAGTATCAGGCACCCACCCAAACCCATAAATTAAATTTTTAAGCCTTGAATGTTGTGCCACTGCATACAAGTTAAATATGTTTGGAGACATTTTTATGCGGCCTAATTAGAACTGGATGGAAATCCCAGTTAAAGTATGATGTAGCTCTTCCTCAGCGTAGTTTTCTTGGCTAAATCCAGCCTTAAAAGAGTCGTATTCCTTTCTGCAACTTGCTGCAGAAAAGAAGCTGGTGGTAAATGGGGTCCAGAGGACACTGAGAAACTGCTGGGGCTGGATGGTTAAACCAGCCTGGTTTGATTAGGTGGGACTGCCAGTAAACCTTTGTGATCTGCAGGCAGAAAGAGTGAATCCTTAATTAATATTCTCAATAGCAGTGACTAAACTGCTTTGAAACCAGCTGCTGTCTCGAGATGAAATTGTCAGCAGGCTTCTGCAGCTCCTGTTTGAGCAGCCAAACCCTCTGATTCCAGTTTTTAAGAGCAACGTGCATCTCAGCCACCAGATACAATTAAAGCTGGAGTTTAAACATCATGGCAAGCCCGAGTCTCCTGTCCTCATCTTGTCACCCACAGCAGTGGCCAGCGCAGACCTTTGTGCACTGGACAAGGCAAAGAGAACAGCCTGAGACAGGAGCTGCTGAATTTGGCATCCAAGCAAAGATTGTGCACTTTGGTCTGTCGTCGTGGGGACACGGGAGCTGAAGATGAAAAGCAATAAGGGGCTCTTGCTCTCTTGCAGAGGGAGATATTTTGTTTCCCCTCAGCTGAGCTCGTACTTGGCACTCCCTCCAGCTCTAGATTTCTTACTCATCCTCAGCTGGCACTTTGCTGGGTACCACTGCACAAGGAACTTGCAGAGGGTGGCTCTCTGTTGTGCTCTTTTTCTCCCGTTAGTGGGGAAATTGGTGTAACTGTCAAAGATTCCCTGTTCTTGTATCAAATAATTCCTTAGCTTTAAAACTACAGAAATATATATATTTTTCCTTCTGTTTTTCAATAAAATTTGGTTCAAATGTTACCTTCTGGCCAAATTATCTCAGTACACTAAACTTCAGCCATTTAAAAAAAAATGGTCTTTATAATTTTGAAATTTTAAGATTTAAATATTTAGAAATAGAAGGCAGAATATTCTTCATAATATTTCTTTCCACAAGAAGGCTTCCTCTTTTTTATAGCTGGGAGGTAACCATGCAGTTATGCAAACCAGAGCACAGGCAGTGATGGGGATAAAGGCAGACCAAACAGATCTGTCATGCTTCAGTTGTGGAGAGCTGATTCCCTGCTCCCCAAATCCCAGCTATTCCCAGAGGAAAGTTCCTAGTCCAGACCAGAGCTGGTGAAGGAGCTGAATTCAGTGCCAATACAGGTGGGAAGCTGGAAAAGAGCATGACCAAGAGTGACCACTGGCAGCTTTTGCACCAGTGCTGGGACTAAACCCAGAGGCCTCCCTCAGCTTTTTCCCTTTTCCTGGTCAACTTGAACTTAACAGAGCAACTGTTAGGTAGCAATTATTTTTTAGAAGTTACAAATGGTCTGGTCAATCCAGTGATGAGTGAAGTGCTCTTTTGGTCATGTCACAAGAAGGGAATGACAGTTATAAATTAATGAAATTGCAGCAATTATGGTTTTTATACTGATTCCCTTTTCAGAGATAATGATGAAAGGCTCTGGAGGTAGAGGACACGGGATGAATAATTGATTGTAAAGCATATTCAGAAGGAGGAAACAGCAACAAAAAATCTCCACTGACTGTGGCAAAGATCCTGCAGGGAATGCTGATTGTGGATCATTTCTGTGAAGGACTGGATATTAGTGTCTTTCATGGTAAATTAAGGTTGGGTTACTTGGCATTAGCTCTGTTTGAAGTTCAAACAAAAGATAAAGGTCCCTTCAAAAATCATGCAAGAATTTTTTTTCCATGTTTTGTTTTGGTTTTTTTTTTAATCAAATTAATAATGCTCATGTACTCCCCATTTGCCCTGCAGCAAAGATTCATGAGTGTGTTTATGCATAAATGAGAGATATAGGCTCTCTGAATTTATCATAAAAATTAAAACAGTAAAGCAGATGGCAGTCTTTTATTCCATCTGCATTTCACTTAATCAGCTCCTCTTATCAGAAATGCTACTTAGGGAATCCTTGGTTCTTGTTTGTCCTTTGCAAACCAGAGACACACAAGTATTTTTGTAGATGTCCTGCTGTCTCACACAGGCAATATCTGTATATATGGGAGAGAAGTGAAAGAATGTAAGGTTACTTAAAAACATTTAGCATAGATTAGCTAGGTTTAATAGAAAAGATTTGCCTCAAGATAAGTCTGGAGCATTAATTTTTCCTCATTGAGCTATTGTAAAGGAAAAAATACTAGTGAGTCACGGAGGGAGAGGAAGGAAGGAAGGAAGGAAGGAAGGAAGGAAGGAAGGAAGGAAGGAAGGAAGGAAGGAAGGAAGGAAGGAAGGAAGGAAGGAAGGAAGGAAGGAAGGAAGGAAGGAAGGAAGGAAGGAAGGAAGGAAGGAAGGAAGGAAGGAAGGAAGGAAGGAAGGAAGGAAGGAAGGAAGGAAGGAAGGAAGGAAGGAAGGAAGGAAGGAAGGAAGGAAGGAAGGAAGGAAGGAAGACACTGTCACAGCAGGTTTGTTGAGTTAATTTACCTATTTTTTTCAGGCATGTATTTTAATAAGATGTAATGAGCTGCTAAAAAGGGGACTGCTGCTTTGGTTTTTTTTTAGCTGATGGCAGTAAGATGAAAAGAAGAGGGTTTTTAGAATGACATTAACTTGCACTATAAAAGTTAATAGTGCTCCTATGAATCTGTGTTGGCAGCACCTGGAAGAAGCAGGTGGAAATTCCACTGAGATAAATGGCAAACCAGGGGAAGAACAAAATAATAAAGTCTTATTTTCAAGATCTGGATACAGAATCAGTCCCTGTGGCAAAATGTTTTTCAAAAGCAGTAGAAGTCCTGTCTGCAAGGAAAGGTAAAAAAAAATACTTTGAGGAAAGTCTGGGACTAGTAAAATCTTCCTCTTTATTTCTCCTAGCATTCATAAATCTTTAAATTAGGGGTCAGGTGATGTAGTTCCTACAGTACTCCAGTTTGAAGTACTGGAGGAAGCAAAAGGAGAATATAGGGTATGATCAAAGGTTTTAGAGAAATGGCCTACAAAGAAAAGTGACTCATCTCTGGTAATTTAATCTGAAAAAGGAAGACTGAAGGAGGAGCATGATCCCACAAGTACATAAAAGACAGTTAAAGGGAGGGAAGGGATGCCCCATGCTCCATTTGCATGGTAGATAAGATAAAATGCAGCCAGAAATATGCAGCTAAAAGTACGCTTCAATTTCTAAAGGCAGAAAAAAATGAAGACCTGAATTAGATTACCTGGTGAGCTGTAGAGACCTTTAAGGATAGGACTGGAAAGCATGTACCAGGAAGGACAGGGATGCAGGAGACCTGCCTTGGGCAAAGGATCATCAGCTGGGTGACCTGCCACGGGTTATGCTCTCTGATTCCCAGCCCACTGCCATCAGCCTGGAGGGGCTGTGGCACAGCAAAGACCTCGCCAGCCACCCAAGGGCTGGGTAGAGATGTACCTGACAGGAGATATGTCAACAGGCAGGCTCTGGGTTCTCTGAGCTGGTAGGAACTGGACAAGAGTCAGCCTAAAATGCAAAAAAAGAGGCTGAAAGTACAAAAACTCAGCTGACTGTCTGTTGGGTGAGGTGCCAGATCTAGATGTTGGGCAAAGCTTTGCTCTGTCTCTTTCAGACAGCCTTATCTTTATCTTTCAGTTTGCTCTCCCTGGCTCTTTTATCCCTTAGGATAAATTAATTTTGACTGTTTTTGTGAACAAATGAAGATCAGTGTCTTGTGGTTTTCGTAACGAATCGCTTTGTGGTATGCCTTTGTCTGTGCATCACAAATTCCAGTAGATAAGAAAACTGAATAAATATTCCATGTAAAACAAAATACCACAGAAAAGAGCTAATTAGCTGGATTGATATAAGTTGTTCTGTGACCTGTGAAAGTATGTTAATCATAATGCTGTTCTTTATAAACACCATGCAAACTCATTCAGACGTGCTGGCAAGCTAGGAAAGAGCAATGTGAACAGCAAGGAGCACTCAAGGCATTACTAAAAGAAATTATTAAAAGAAAAGTCAGAAGAAAGATTTTTGTCTTAAAGCAGTCCCCGTCTAACTGGGTTCTCCCAAAAGCTGCTGACAGCCCTATAACCAGGGTGGGTGAGTAGCCTCCCAGAGTTATGAAACTGGAGTGGTGTGATTTGCTCTGCAGAGGGTGGAGTAAAAATGAGGGCAAGGCATGAGGTGTAGCTTTCAAATGGGGCACTTGAGGTCATGGACTGACTGGCTCCAGTCAGATTATTGCCCTTCTGTCTGCAGACAAGCCTCTTAATCGTACACCCCGCCTTTAGAAAGTGCACAGAGCAAAAACAGGGCATCCACAGCATGATGGAGAAGATTCAGCCACCCCCCTTACCAAAGAGAACTCAGCAGTTTGGTCTCAGAATGTAATTCCTGACTGAAGTCATAAAAGTGAGGACTTTTCTGGAAGTGAAAGGGGAAGACTGGTAATATGTGTTCAGAGCAGAGAAGAGGGGTGTTTAAAGGTTCCCTGCAGAACATCTCTGTGTGGGTGCCTGCCCATTTGTATATTTTCCCCTTCATTTAGCAACCAGCAAAGTCAGGCTGTGCACAATGTTTCCATCCTGGAAACTTCCTTTTAGGGCCAGGCAATCTGCCCTCCTGGAGCTCCTTCTTTCCTCCTCCTGGGAAGAGAGCCCTCGAGGCAGAGCACTGGGCAGGGACAAGCTGCATTCCCGTGGAAGGTGTGGTGGCTTTGCCTCTCTGTGGCACCCATTGTCACCAGCGTCTCCTGGCAAAATGTTCCTTAGAGAAAGTGTCCCAAATTTGAAAGGAAGCAAAATAAGCCCTCATCTTTACTATCTCAAACAACGAGATCCCAGTAATGAGAATGCTCCTGTCTATTTTTCACAAAAGTGTATCTCTGGCTCTGGAAGAATTGGACTCACTTTCTCCTCTACAGTTTGATAGATTCCATAAGTGCAGTGGGATAATTGCAACCACAAGTCTCCTCCAGCCTTCTCCACTGCTGCATGATATCCCCAACTTCTCATTTCTATAAAAACCATTATTTTACTGTGCATTTTAAAGTCGTTTAAGTAAATTTGTGATGTCTTGAGGTTGTAATGAATTGGAAGTCTTGCATTTGTTGTCAGAGTGACTGATGGGGAAGCATCACATGCCAATAGTAAATGTGGTTTCTGGATATCGTCTGCTTTAAAATGCTTGCACGTGCGTGTATACAAATGCACACAGAAGAAAACTCTTTAGAACTTTCAGCCTGGTGCTTCCCCTCTTTAATTTAGTAAAACCTGGATCTTAGCCTGAAGATGCTCTTCTGGAAATGCTACTGAAATCACCTCAAATTTGGAATTCAGAGTTGCTAGGGACACAGAGTCAATGTTGGTAATAAATTTCAGAGCAATTCAGGCTGATTTTTAAATCCATCTTGCATCTTCAGGCAGTAGACTCTTACTAAATTTTTTTCAGGAAGGACACACCTTAAGATTCTTGGCAAATCCTGGCCGAGAGAGCAAGTGCAGTAACCTGCAGAAGGCTATAAACTGTGCCTTGGCCGTGTCACATGTTTTGTTCCTGCTTGAATTTTCTCCATCCCTGTATTCCTATAATTTCACCCTGCCTTTCGAGCACGTGCAAAGAAAATCCAAAAAAACAAACCCAAACCTTAGAACACGGCATTGCTCCAAGAAAAGCAGTGATTAGGCTTTGAGGGGCAGTAGGTTCCAGAGGGCAGTGTTTTGTTTTCAATTTAATTTGATATTCACTTTCACCAGCACTCAGAGTTTCCCCCAAGACATACCTTTGAGGGAAACACTAGTCAGCATTTCCCTGATTCGGGGAAGGACTTAGCTTAATGCACAGAACAGTTTTCCACTCACCACTGGCTCTGGATAGTGTCATGTTTGAGAAGACACCTCGCATAATTCCATGTCCATTAAAGAGTGTTATTCAGAGGAAAGTGAAGCCCAAAAAGCACCTAATTAATAACAGTAATTAACTAATTATTACAAATTAATACAGAATGATGCAATAAATAGATTTAATTACAGTCACGGTTAAATACAATGTCAGCACCTTTATGTGGAACATGGCCAGCCCACAAAAGTTTTGAAATCACAGATTCCACAATTTTCACACTGCTTACTTCAGATGCCTTTTTGGGGGTAACCCAAGCTCAAGAGGAAGTAGTGCAGAGCACTTTTTTTGCAGAGCAAGGATGCCCTGAGCTTTTTAAGCCAGGTACAAGTACTGTATCCTGAATTTCCCATTACAAAATGAGGGGTCACCAGTTCATCTCTGGGAATCCCAGCCTACTGGACTGTGAGTGTCTGTTGTTGATTGTTTTAAACAGACATAGACATGTTGAGAATTGTATTTTTAAGTCTGTAGTATACATCCATCCCATTTTAAGCAGCTGCAAAGTTGCAAAGAATGATTGCCTGTATTTGGCAGGTTAAAAACTCTCCCTGTGGTTAATTCATGCCTCAGAGCTGAAAGCTGTAAAAGTGCTGGGTGGATCATTGTGGTTTTTCAAAATTAAGGTGTTTCATTCCCCATAGTTTCTCCTCCTTTGTGTGTCATCATTTTCAAAGCTTTTATGGCAGGCTTAAATTTAGAGTCCTTGTGGCTTTGTTGGGGCACCACCTTTACCCTATGTGATCACAATTTCATGCTTCCTGCCTCAAAAGGACAGTGCCAAGATGGGTGGGGAACTTCTCAGTGAGGTAACCAAGGATGGGCAAAATAGCATCACATATGATTTATTTCCCAGTTTCAGGGCAAGTACATCAGTACAGGAAGTGTGCTTAGGTAGGTCACTTCATTCAGCAGGAATGAGCTGGAGTTAAAGGAAGACAGATGGATTTCATGGTCTCAGGGTTGGGGGAAGTCAGGGATACATGGGGGTATGAGTATGGTCAGGGAGAGAGAGAGATTTATATAAAATACTGATTATTTCCTGGGAATTTTAATTGCTCTGTCTGACCTGTAATCATATTTATAGGCCACCAACATTTCCCAACCCCGGTGTCTAAAGTCAGCTTTCTAATTTTACATCAAGGTTGCTAAAGGAAGAAGGCCTGGGCTTTTAATAAATCAGCAGGAACTTCTGCCTGGTCAGCCCTTCAGGAAAGCAAACCATCACAGGCAGACAGCTCTGATTATTTACTTTAGGAATCCAGCTTTTTGAAGAAGAGTCTCTGGCTCGCCTGTAGCCAGTTTGTCAGTGCACAGAGCACATTTCTATGTGGCCCTAGCCCTGAAAAGCAGTTTCCTAGTAAAGGATTAAGCAGACAACTGTTCTGTGAAGCTGCAAACCACATTTGGACTGCAATGATCCTAGGGCTCCTATCACAGCTTTGAACAGTTTCTACTTAAACTGCAAAATACTCTTTTTCTAATGGTTGTGTGCTTCCTTAAATGTTGTATTTCACAGAGTAAGAGTTTCAATAGTACCTGTGAGAAGACTTTTTTTTTCTGTGAGTTTCTTTGGAGTATCATCTCTCCCTGTGCTTCCAGCCCTAGAAATACCAGGATTTTCCAGCATGATCAACATTGTTTGCTTGCACTGCCTCAGCAAGAACAGGATTGGCACTGTGAAGCCCTTTAACTGCTAAGAGGGAATGTAGAATTCTCTTCTAAATTGATCTCTCTTTAAACATCCATTTGTTGTGGGGTTTTGGGATTTGTTTTGGCTGGGGGGCTTTGTTATTTGCTTGACTTGTTTTTATAGGATTTCCAAAATAAGCAAAACAAAAATGTCATTAGAAAGGGCCTGTGTTCTAAAATGGTCCCTTACACTGTTTTAACACCAGTGGTTTTGCAGTTGTTATGTAGGACAGGAGAGTCACATCTCCCTTTTAAAGGAATAGATGGGATATGTTTTACAGTGCTCTGAGAGATCAAAGCCTGAAGAGGGATTTGTATTATTGCTGCTTTTGTAAAGCAAAGCTCTGCCTTCATTAGTCATGCAAAAAAATGGGAGGAAAGGGGGTTTTCACACATCAGGTTCTGTCCACAGTACAAATTAACAAAATGAATAACAGAAGGAAGAAACACAGTATTTTCTTTCTAGATGCAATTACCTTGTTGACTTAAATTCAGCTCAGGGAAGCACATTATTAATAAAACCTTGCCCTGAATATCAAGTAGGTGTTCTAATCTGATACAACTGTAACCCTGGAGAGAGAGGCTGCACTGAAGTGATTCAGTGGTAAAAAGGCAAGAGGTAGAATAAAATATTCAGCAGATACAAGGCAAGCCCAGTGGCTCAGGCTTAGGGATCCCACGTATAAAATTCTAACCTCATTATTGATAAAAATATATTATTCTTCTCTCTGGATCTCTCTCTTGGCTTTCTCTTGTGTTCCGTGGCAAATCCCTTTTTATTGGACTCTTTGGCCTCTGCCAAAGGGGTCTCCTCAAAATCAGAGGTGAAAAAACCCCCAGCCTGTAAACCTTTTTAATATTCACTTTTAGGTTGAGAGGAAGCTAATGTTTAATAAAAACTGCTTCTGGATGATGCTTATTTCTCTTGAGAGCTCCACATGTACCAGCCTATCTGATAAAAATATAATGAAAACCTACTGTCAAATAGCAAATGAAGCTCAAGCAATGTAGAAAGAAATTTAAAATCCAGTATCAAGCTTTTAAAAGCAATCAGGTATTTTGGGCACATTTGTGTTTAGTGGATCAATTCAAGACTTACTATATGCACCTAATTTTCAGTACCTGCCAGTCATCCCATCCCCACTCACAGAAAATGACCAAACACAATACAGATCTCCTTGTAAAATCAAGTACACTTGATTTTTTTTTTCTTTATCCAGTTTCCTTCACAATGTTAATTAATAAACAAAGCATGAGGACAAAGGAATTAATTCCACTTAAAACATGCAGAATATTTGAGACTCAAAATATTTTTAATGGGGCTATGGAGGAGCGTGTTTTACAATGCATGTGGGTCAGCTGCAAAATAAGAAAACAAGGGCCATATTTAGATTTATTTTGTGGCTTTAATCCATGCTCCTTTGCTTAAAGCTCCTGCCCTCCCCAGCCATCTCTTACATGAGAAAGAGACAGGACAACCTGGACAATTACAGAATAGCAAAATCCAAAGGGAGTTTGGGAGACAGAGGGAAGAATAAACAGACATATTATCAGGTTCTGCCAAGAAAGCACCTGGAACAAATGTATCTCTCTTATTATTGTATGCTAAATGAGTTCACCTGAAGAATTGCCTGGAATTGAGTAGTGGCATTTCCTGAGGAACAGGTTTGAAATGAGCTTAATCACAACCAAGTGATACTTTGCTAATTTTGAAAAGGCAGATAATTATCAGACATTTCCATGGGCTGATGAAGGGATGTGGGTTGGGAGGGGCTTGGGGTCTCTTTCAGTGTAGAAAAGAGTGAGGGAAGGCTTGTGAGCCAGATGTTTCTTCTCAGATTACAGAGGTTTCTTCTCAGATTACAGCAACCTGTGTGGTGTCCCTGTCCAGAATGGGGCTGGGCTGTCCCAGCACTGGGTGATGCCTCTGATTTACAGCATGTCTGTGCCAATTCTTTGTACTGCAGTTCTCTAGCTGTCTCAGGCAGGCTCAGGCACACCCTGCCATGCTGAGTGTCTGCAGCAGTGACCATGAGAGGGGTCCAAAGTGTTCTGTGTACTAAGAGAAGCAATCAACAGCTGAGTTTTTATTAACTGATAGCTCTCCTCGAGCTCTGCTATCCCAGCATAGTCCAGCACCTCAGGCTTTTGCCAGCCTGGATTGCAGGTACTGTGCAGAAATCTCAATTGTGTGCTACAATAAATGGAGAGACATTGAAAGGAGCCCCAAAGGCAGGGTAACTACTGCAGCTTGAAGTCCATGCTGCAGAGCAGTTTGTTGTTTACATGTTACAACCTGAAAGGAGGAACTATACAAGCAAGCAAGGAAAAAAATCAACAGAACATCTATAAGCAAGACAGTGTGGTTTTCTTTGCTCTCTACATCACTGCCCCTCCAAAGTGTCTCTGGAGAGGACATTCCAGCTGCTCACTGCTGATGTTCATATAGAGAGCTACCATTCCAATTTTGGAAACTCATCAATTGGTCTGCATTTTTATACGATCCCTTCTTATCTCTTGAGCTGCAGCCTGACCTTCAGAAGTTACCCAAGAGCTGGCCTCTCCGGCTTGCTGTCAGCATTTGCAGTGAGCATCTACTCAAGTCCTCACACTGCAGTTGCACTGTCTTAAAAAATTCAATTTTCATGGTTGCTTAGGGGTGGTCTGGGAAGTGTGGCTGATGCTGGGTCTGTGTCCAGTGCTGTGACTGGAGGTAGCTTTGAAATTCAGAAGCAGACTTTTCCCAGGCCAAACCTTTTTATGCACACTTGGTTTATCTTGTCAGTGCTTGTCCACATGGTACACTATTTATGAAGCATTAAGATAAAATCAAGCCTATAAACACGTATTTCATTTGTAGGAGTGGTTTATTTTCCATTAATATATTCACACAGGCAATCTGGCTAAAGAAAGCCAGTTGTACACAACTAATCAGTGTTAAAGCAACAGCTTTATTTCATAACTTGAGAGGAAAACAGCTGAGTTATCAGCTTTGAGGGGAGAAAAGACACCTGCCTTTTTTGTGCAATGTCACTAATATTTTTTTCTTTTTTTATTTTTTCCTTGCTAAAGGTTAGAAATTATTGCCCAGACTTTTAAATCTCTGTGTTGTCCTATTTTGAGGAACATAAGCCATTTATTTAACTACAAGAAATCCTAAAGGGCACAAGAATCATCCAGACTTTTTAGTACAGACCAGACTTATGAATACAGGTTGCAACTGGCCAGTTACTGGACAGAAGAAAAGGCAAAAAATAGAAATAGTTGGGTTCTTGCTGCCTCTGAATAAAAGCCATATACTTAAATATAGAATTAGGAGACTGACTGTAGGAACCTACTTCAATGAGAGAAAATGTGTCTAAATTTTTGCAGGTGTGGATCTCCTTGAAGAATTTAGACATCATTAGAAGTGACTGATTTATTCACAGGAATTGTTTTTACAAGTTTCTTGTCAACATGTTGATGTTACTGATTGCCTGAAATTCATATTCATCCATACAGACTGATTTTTTTTCTAGGAAGGAAAAGGAGTTTAAGATAGGAGAGGAAAAGAGAGTTTACTGTTTTCCTTGTGATTAATTAGTTTAATTATGCTCTGAAGGGACATGAGAAGTATTGTTCTAGGTCAGATCAAAGGTTCAAATTGGCCACTGACCTGTCCCCAAACAGGGCCCAGTAACAGATGCCTGGAGGAGACAGTCAGTGCATGGCAAACAGGTAGTGAAATTCCCACAGCATTTTCCCAGCCTGCAGCAATATGTCCCAGGGAATTTCCCAAGCAAGACAAGCTTTTAGAAGCAAAGCTCTTCCTGGACTTCTCTTCCCTGTCTTTGTCGAATCACCTTTTGTACCTGTGCTGAATTTTGGCATCAAGGGTCAGTTGTTGCAATGAGTCCCACTCTGGGTGCCACCTGGGGTGCTCTTTCTGTGCTGCAAAAACATAATTTCATTTCATTTAATTTCAATTATTTCATTTCCTTTCATGCCCCCTTGCTCTGGTCTGGAGGGAAGCAGTGTCCAACCCTTCTCAAAGGCAGCAGATTGAAGGGGGACCTATCCCAAACCAGCCAATTCTTGCTCAACCCTTCAAACACCATCATGTTTTATGAAAGAAGTCCCCCAAACAGGTCTGTGTTTTCAAAGAGAGCAAGGAGTCCTGCTGAGATCTGAGGTGCTCTGAGTGGGGAGGCAGATCTGGGCTATGAATCCAGCCAGAACCAGCCTTGACTTAAGAGCCTGGGCCAACCAAAGGGCTTGGAACATTCAGCTCCTTAAAGGAATCTGGGCATCAATTTTCTACATTTTTCTGAAGACAACTATCAATGTCCTAGCAGAAATCCTTGCCTTTCTTCTGCAGGGACAAGGTCTCCCTGCCCTGTTCTCTGCTGTAGTGATCAGCCTCCCTGATGCCTGTGATCCGTGTTACTCTGTTATTTTAAGACAGCATCATTTGAAGACTAAACATCATGTGAGCTTTGCCTAAGAACTACTGATGCTTTATTAACTCAGATGATCCATGAAAGCACCAAATTTTGATAAGAAAGCAGCAGCCAGGGGTTCCCACTCAGTAGTAACAAAAAGTCAGAGTGTCATAAAGGCACTCTTAACCCAGCTCTCTGAAAAGGCCAAAGGCTCACGTGTTGGCTCTACTCTTTCCAGTCCTCCACCTCCATCTAAAGACAAAACCTGGCAGGTACAGGCACCTCTGGAAACCCAGCTTGATGGAGGCTCAGCTTTTGGATAGCCCATGGTTTTCACTGTTGATCAGATTAGGAAAAATGGCTGTTTGAACTCCTGAAGTTTCTATTAAAATAATGACAGCTAAGTATCTGTAAAACTCCATGTATGTATTCAAAGTCTTTTAAAAAGGAAATAAATAACATAACTTTCAAGTATTGCATGTTCTTCAAGAACTACATCCTCAAATCTTACAAGGGTAATCTCTGCCTCTAAAGGTTTTTTCCTCTCTTGTGGTTCACCACACAATTGCATGAACACAAGAAATGTGTGAGACCAAACGGGACTCAGATCACCATGACATGAAATCTGCATCACTGGAGAGTCTGTGTGTTTGTCCTACTTTGAATTCCTCTGTTTTAGGCAAGGGTGAATAGAACAGTTCAAAGTTTTCCAGGAAAAATTGTTCCTGCCCTATCTGGTGATATAAACACTTTCCTGTTTTGTGGAAATAGTTATCATGGGATTCCAGCAAACTTTTTCATGGCTGCCTCACACCCTGACTCCCAGTCATTCTGTACTGACCACAATTTCCAAGCTTCCCTGAGCTTTTTTTTTTTCCCTGAACTTTTCCAACTGCAGTTCCCAGCTTTTTCCAGAAACTGTTACCGTTAGTTCATAAGTGCATGACCTACTACACTTCTTTTATTCTAACAGTTCACTTCCTAATGTATGACAGTTTGATCCTTTGCTGCACTGGCAATATCCCAAATTCTCATCAAAAAAGTTTGATGAATGCGTTCCTGTGCATTCCTATTATTGTGCCAAGGCCATTCATGAAAATAATTTAAGAGATCAGTCCAAAAGCTAATCCTTTCACTACAGCACAGGAATGTTTTTACTCCCACCTCCAACGTGGAAATCCCTGTTGTGCATTTGTGACAGAGACACATCTTTCTCTTGCCCCCAGCCCTGACAACAGCGTGCTGCTTCCATGGCCCCACTGGAGACACCCAAATTGACTCAGATTCCTTCAAGACAGATCAGAATGATATTGTATATGGGCCAGATAATTTTTTTCCCATGGATTTACATTTGCTGGTCATCTGGTAAAGAAGCAGAGTTCCCAGGTGAGAAACTGCTGTGGAAAGGTCTTTATGTGTCTGCCTTCAAAACCTCCACGGTGTCAGCCCCTCTGTCTGAGCTTGTTTAGCTCTTCTCTGCTTCTCCTCCTCCTTGTTTTTCAGGTGACTCCTTTCATCTGTGCTCTGGGGACACACTCTTGAAAGTTAATGACAAATGGGTGGTGCTACCACTGTCTCTGAAGAAAAGTGTTTTCTATCAAGCTATGTGCTATTCAGTCCTGAAGGTTTGTCCCATTCCAAGAAAACCAAGGAGATCCAAATATCTCCAAACTTCTTGACTCTGTGCCCAAGATGGATCCAGTACACCACACTGAAAAGAGGAACACAGCAAACATGCAAATTTAGAAAATACCTGGACATGCTTTACTGTCTGCATTTGTGCTCCATTCCCCCTCCTGCTTTTGGCACTGCAGCCCATGCAACTGTACATACTGAAAAATATGGCAAAGTTCTTGCTCTGTTTTATACTTCCATTCCCTTTCCTCTTTTCCATTCATATGCCTGAGGAGCCCTTTGCCATTTCTTTTAAGGCAGTTGAATTTTCTGGAAGAAGTTGGCTGGGCAATTGTCATATTAGCCTTACAAAACTGCAGTTCTAAGACTGAGCTTTTCTTTGACAGATCTTTTCTGAAAATGTATCCTTCTCCCATATTAGGAGGATCTCATTATTTTTGCAATCCTGTTTTGAGATAGGATTAGCTGTGAAATCCTCTGAACACCAGCCTGACACAAGTTTTACAGATAAATTTGTGTACCTTAATTTGAAGATAGCCTAAGTTTCCTCCACATTCAAATCTTAGAATTTCTCAGACCAATTTTGGTCACTGTTGCCCTAAGTTCATTGAATTTTTTCCTTTATTATTTATAGTTTTTGTTGGTTTTTCAGTCTCCTTAATTTAAGGTGGATTGAGTCATAAGCATTCTAGCTAATGTTACTTTTCTGAACAGTTTGTCCTTTCCTCAAGTACCTTCAAAACCCAGTTCAAAGAACACATCTCCTTTTGCCTCCTCCACAAGAGTTGCAGTGAAAAAAACATGTCAGGAAGGCCTGATGGGAACTTCTGGTCTCTAACATTATTGGTAGAATTTGTTCTCCAACATATTTCTTCGAAGTTACAGTAATGTACAATGCTCAGAAAAGTTTCTGTCTGGACTGACATTCCACAGATCTTTTTTCATACCAAAATGCATCTGCAGCCCAATTTTATTTTCCATTTGAAATGAGAGTAACCAATCAGAGTTTTCTCTTTGTTTATCCATGTTCTCTCTCTGTGTTAATGTGCTGGATTACCAATGGTTTTTATCATTAGATGTGTTTTTGGGGAACAGTAAAAACTGTTTGGTCACAACCCCCATTCCAGCCACAGTCAGGATGGAGTTTGGTTATTCCTTCAGTGATGTCCTATACCAGTTGTTCCAGTTTCTTCATTTTAGGATACATCCTTCCTTTTCTGTACAAAGTTCCATTTCTCCTTCCCATTGAACAAATCTGTCACTATCACCTGCCTGGCTGCTCTTCTCATCCTTGTGCTCTGTCCATCTCTTCTCCCTTGTTCTTTCAGCTGCTGTAATACCCTTTATTCTGTGAGATGGGGACTAGAACCAACTTTGGAGACCACACAGGTCTTCTCCAGCCCTTGCCTCTTTATTTATTAAAAAAACCCTGTAAATTCATAGAGGTTTTCTTTTCCATCATCACAGTCAATTCCTCTTTCCTGTTCTCCTTTCTTGTACAGTATCTTAAGAAATCCAACTTGAAAAGAAGCTTTTTTTATGTCTCATAACCCCAAGATTATTCCATCCAGACCTGAGTTAGTATTTGCAGAGGTCAAAAAGGGAAGTAGCAGTGTACTTGAATGAGTATAACTTATTATTTTTTAAAAATCCTTCTTTTTACAGTTACATTGGATTAAAATATAATCTTCCTGTTTGCTTGTAAAATTTTTTTTAGATATTTTACAAAGCCATGGTGGCTGCTGGTTCTGTATAGAGGGTTGAGCAGCTTGTCTTTGCTTTTTTGGGGGAAGTCCTTCACTTAGCTAGAATGATCTTCATTAATTTAAGGAATGGACAGGCAAACAAGCTGCCACATGTGCACCACAGTTGCTGTAACTTCATGCCTGAATTTACCTTATAATAGAAGCTTATCCCTCTTAACTCTTAGTGCCATATTGGGCATTTCAATTCACATCCTGGAAGGCCATTCAAATAGTCTTGGACTCTTAGAGCTATAGGAACACAGCTAGATCAATAGTCATAGTAATTTTGAAATGTCATTATGTATAAAATTTGGTATATGCCACTGGTGTCTCATTGGTATGTACTCTTAGTACTTTAATGTATGGTTTTAACAGATTTTGTTGTGAGCAAAATAGTAAAAGCTCATTTGGAGACCTGAGAAGGTTTTGGTGCCAAACCCCTTTGCCCTGATCTTCCTTGGAGACAAAAGATCTTTGATTCTTACTGGAAACTGCAGGTCTTCTGGCAGCTCTTGTGGGTGGAACCTGTTAGAAAACTCCTCTGTTACAAAGAGAGGTTACAGTGGCCTCTGAGAGGTTTTGGAGACCATGCTCATCTACCCAAACATCAGAACCAGCTTTAATTCTTATATTAAAAAAAAAAAAAAAAAAAAAAAAAAAAAAAAAAAAAAAACCCTAAGTCTAAATTTTTGAAATCTTCCTGTTTGCTTGTAAAATTTTTTTTAGATATTTTACAAAGCCATGGTGGCTGCTGGTTCTGTATAGAGGGTTGAGCAGCTTGTCTTTGCTTTTTTGGGGGAAGTCCTTCACTTAGCTAGAATGATCTTCATTAATTTAAGGAATGGACAGGCAAACAAGCTGCCACATGTGCACCACAGTTGCTGTAACTTCATGCCTGAATTTACCTTATAATAGAAGCTTATCCCTCTTAACTCTTAGTGCCATATTGGGCATTTCAATTCACATCCTGGAAGGCCATTCAAATAGTCTTGGACTCTTAGAGCTATAGGAACACAGCTAGATCAATAGTCATAGTAATTTTGAAATGTCATTATGTATAAAATTTGGTATATGCCACTGGTGTCTCATTGGTATGTACTCTTAGTACTTTAATGTATGGTTTTAACAGATTTTGTTGTGAGCAAAATAGTAAAAGCTCATTTGGAGACCTGAGAAGGTTTTGGTGCCAAACCCCTTTGCCCTGATCTTCCTTGGAGACAAAAGATCTTTGATTCTTACTGGAAACTGCAGGTCTTCTGGCAGCTCTTGTGGGTGGAACCTGTTAGAAAACTCCTCTGTTACAAAGAGAGGTTACAGTGGCCTCTGAGAGGTTTTGGAGACCATGCTCATCTACCCAAACATCAGAACCAGCTTTAATTCTTATATTAAAAAAAAAAAAAAAAAAAAAAAAAAAAAAAAAAAAAAAAAAAAAAAACCAAGCCTAAGTTCTAAGTTCTGATGACAGAGATGTCTTGAATCCTAAA
This sequence comes from Onychostruthus taczanowskii, assembly GCF_017590055.1. Lineage (NCBI taxonomy): Eukaryota > Metazoa > Chordata > Aves > Passeriformes > Passeridae > Onychostruthus > Onychostruthus taczanowskii. The sequence continues at coordinate 6,551,973 of NW_024498685.1, forward strand.
AGCAGAGGACATAGAAGTGAGATCAGTCCATCCTGTGCCAGCAGGTACCTGCTTTTATTCTGTTTAGTCAGCCAAGTATTGAATTCATAGGAAACAAAAAAAAAAACTCTTATGCAGATCAGATTGTGTGAGGACAATTTGCCCAGAAGACAGTGGATTCTGCCAGAACAAACTAAAATTCAGTGTTGAATTTGCCAGTGAAAAAGAAAAGCCCCAGAGAAGAAAGAGGGAAGTCTGTCTTCAGGCTGTGTATATATTTTAAGTGATGAGTTGATCTGGAGCTTTTAAGTTATTTGCTCAAAAGGGAATTCTGTCAAAAAATATTGGGAAAAGGAGACAATGAGACCAAAAAGTAGCATATTGAAAACTGATGAAGGGAAACATTTTCTCAGAGGTTGTGTAATTAGATTACAGGTTTGTGGCTGCAGGAAGCTGCGAAGGTGAGACTGGCTCTATTCTAAGGAATGAGTGTATATATGTGGCCAATTGCAATTTCTGCAGACAGAACTAAGACATGAAAGGAGTAGAAAACCTAGGGTATGACTTTCTCCTGCAGCATTTCTGGAGCTCTTCTCAGACAGCTTTGATGCTGATTAGCATCAAAGGCAGACTCAGAGTAGCAGGACCTGCATGGAACAATCTGTCAGGCAGACCTTACAGGGAAATCCCAAATACATGTGGAGCAGAAGAAGGCATCAAGTCCACCTGAGTTTGCTTTTAGTGAAGTACAATTTGGTTTCCAGCAAAAATTGCACACTTTGGCCCTAATGCTGTACCCTTTTGCTAGTGGGCATAGTGCTCTCTTGGGTTCAACTCCTGAGCTCGTAGGCTGCAGAGCTGGGAGCTGGATGCTGGTCTTGGTTATGCCCACCCAGCTTCAGATGTGCCCCACAAGCACACCTACTGCTAAAGCAGTCATTAAGAAAACATAGGGGAACAGCATCTGCTCATCGCTATGATGAAAATTGTAAAAGTGATTTCATGCCTTGAAATGCTGTGAAAAAGGGTTCCAGCAGGTTTGTTTTTACCCCAACTAACTTCACCTTCCCATTGTCATAACCATGTAATGAGGCTGATGCTAGAAAATACAACAGCTCAAGACGTGTTCCTAGCAGTCCTGTCCTGTTCATGATTTGTACATAGCCCCTGGCTGGCAATAGCCCAAACCCTGCTGCTTGTGGAACCTTACAGTCCCCACAGCTGACATTTTCCTGAGAAGGGGCTAGAGGGGCTTTGTTCTTCCTTCTCCCTGGAGAGTTCCTCCTCCTGCTTTCCATGTGCTTCCCATTTTTCCCTGGGTCACTGTGGCTGTCACCAGCACCTCCATCCCACGTGCATCACGGGGAGCATCTGGTGGCAGCCCCAGGTCCCAGCTGCAGCCCCATCTCTCCCTCCCAGCCCCAGGTCCCAGCTGCAGCCCCATCTCTCCCTCCCAGCCCCAGGTCCCAGCTGCAGCCCCATCTCTCCCTTCCAGCCCCAGGTCCCAGCTGCAGCCCCATCTCTCCCTCCTCACCTGCCCGTGCTCAGGTGGAGGCTGTGCACATCTCCAGGCCTGGTTCTGCCTACTTTTCCCTCAGGGAGATCTTTGGGCTATTCTGCAAGCAGGAATGCTTGGGAGGGAAGAGCTTTCTGTGGCTGGGGGTGGGGACAGTGACCTGTGAGATGGAGGGGTGGGGACAGTGACCCTCACAGTGCAGGGGCCACCTGGCACAAACTGTGCCTCTCACAGCTGCTGCAGAATCAGAATGGTCATCTGAGTGCAAAAATGAGTCCATGCCACAGAACATTCCAGAAAGAGAACATGAATTTTCTGTATTTTTTAGTCCTAAATAACTCTGTGTGAGGACTTCTAGGAAACAATGACTTTTTCTTTCTTTTATGTTTTTGTTTGGGGTTTTTTTGTTTTTTTGGTTTGTTGGTTTTTTGTTTTTTTAGTCTTGCCTGAGTATTGCAGCCACTAGCTTTCAATTAACTTCTTTTACTGTTCTCATCAGTTGCTGGCACCTAAACAGAAGGATATTAATTTTGTTGAAATGTGAATGGCAATTTGGGAGGAATAAAAAGTCAAAGTGAAGCAAAGGCTTTTCAGCCCCTGGGACATCAGCAGTATTTTATTGATTCAAGGGGTCTCTACATTCAGCTGTCAAGATGGTACAATGAGCATTATGATCTTTTTGACCCAAACAAACACTGAGGGCAATTTGCAGCGCTCTGGAACATGCAGGGAGCAGGTAGGCTGGCAGCCCCACTGGATGCAGGCACTTCTTAAAGCCTCACTGTGCACCAGAAGGTCTGTGAGGTTTTTAAATGAAAGGAATGCCTTGAAATTGCCTTCTACAGATGGTATTAAAGGACTTAATCATAAGTGCACTGCAGTCAGTAGAGAGGCTCCTACTGTTTTCAGCATGCTCTGAACCAGCCCTGCTCCTGGTATCAAAAGCCAATTTTAGATGATGTCATCCCATACAACAAAAAATGTTAGTGGATTATATGGGGTGAGCTCAATCCAGCCCATGACTAGGCTGAAGAAGACTTCAAGAAGTCTCTCATACTGTGTCTTGAAACAAAAATCCCCACATGTGCAGGCATGCTCCTTTGACCTGAGCTCTCCCTGTGAAAAGTTTGAAAAATCTGTGCAAGCTTTCATTAAGAGAGTTTCTCAAGTATATTTGCACCAGCCAAGAAAAGTTGGAGAGGGAGGAGGACAGAAAAGGAAGAGAAATAAAAGGATGCTTATGAAAATGGAACAGAAAAAAAAAAGCATTACTCAGTTTCAAATATCTCTCTTTTTAGTCTACAGTTAAGGATTTTTTTAAAAATACTAGTGCAGTGTTCAAGTATAAAAACACCTTACACAGTGTGAAATTATTTTATTTACAACTGTATATATAAATATCTCATTACATTAAATATTACCGTGCAGTATTATTCCTAATTGTTGGGAAAGGCAAGAGAATAAATGACACTGTGGTCAATTTAAAGCGGGTTTGGCTTGGTTAAGGGTATTGAGAAGCTGACTGGATTAATTTTGCAGCTACAGTTCTAACTAAAAAGCTGCCCTTAAACAAACCCTGCAGTTTCTGTGGGAGAAATACCTTGCCTTTGTACTGAAAAGCCTTTTAATAATCTTAACTTTACCTGAGAGATATATGATTAATGAATTATAAAATTAATCACTATCATTGAGAATTCTTTTTCTTTTTTACGAGGCTGTAAAAGTTGACAGCATTCCTGCATATGAACTCCAGAAAGAACCTGTTTTGAGTAAACTAATTTGCACTCTATAGCTCTTTTAGTTTACTTTCATGTAGTAGAAAACTTATTAAATCTAATAGGAGTGGGCAAAACAATTTTTTTTATTATTTCCTTGATTTCTGTGGAATTTTACCAAGCATTGAATTCTTCTTGGAAAACCCCAAAACTTGATTAGGAGATACTATGATTAAATTAATAACAATAGTTTGATGGTACATGTAGAATACCTCTGATAATGTTACCAAAAAAAAGGCCCCTCATACCTCTTTGAAAGAGGCTGTAAAAATGGGTGTAAGTGAAACTGTAGTGTAAACAAGAGTCAAAATTACCATTTGTACTACCTCATGTCCCACTTGAGCTCTCAGAGTAACTTTGTGAATTGCCTGGAAACTTTGGCTCAGCTGTACAAACAACAGGAAGAATCATCAGAATAAGAAGAATAACAGAGGGGGCTGTTAAGCCATGCTCTTGGGAAGAAGTGAAATTTTATTTTTAGCTTTTTAGCTGTAAAGTTTTATTTCACGAGCCACTTCCTTTGAACAGGCTTGGCACACCTTTTGCCAGGGATGGCTCCCCATGTTCTAAGGGCAATGAATGAGGCAAGTAGTCAAGATCTATTCTTAGTAGCCACTCATTCAGAGACAAGAATGTGTTGGGCCCTTTTTACCAGATTCAAAACCTCTTCTTTTATCCCAAAACATGGGAAGTCAGATTAAATTTACAACATTTGTTGTCCTTTGTTTTACTGCCAGAAGGTGCATCCTCTGTCTAAGGTAATAACAGCATTCAAGTGAAAATGTGAAATAAAGCTTTTGAGAGTTCTTCAGAAATATTCGTTTGCCAGAGTAAAAATAGGCTCGTGATCTCTGTTACACCTTTTTAAAATCCCACTGGTTTGTTGTTGTTGTTGGAACAGTTCTTGTTTTCCCCAGGAAACCCTTAACATCTCCCATTGCTTTGGGGAAGAATCTTCAACATCTTCCTCTCCTGCTGCTCCCAGTGCTGCACATCTCAGCAGCCACAGCCCCTGTGGGGAGGGCTGGGTGTCACAGGCTGCTGCAGAAGTTTTCAAACCAGTGCTGGATGGTTTCCCTCCCTCCAGACTGGTGCAGACCTTTTCCTGAGCACAGTAATTCAGCAATCCTTCCTCTGTAAGTGGCAATCCTTCCACTGCCTACATGCATTGACACGGAGGAGTCAGGGAGACACTGAAATGGCGAAGTGGTAGCACCAGGCAGTCCTGCTTCCCTGGGAGAAATCCTGGCTCTTCTCCAGGAGCTGGGGAATCTGCTCTTAGTCTCCAGGAAAAGATCTGCTTACTCCCATTCTGCTGTTTTAGCACAAAGGAGAAGCATTTCCACGTGATGCATTTAGGTACAAGGCACTGCAGCTCTGAGCATCTCTGTGTTTCCTTCTTTTTAAACACCCAGGACCTGGATGGGTGAGAAGACCAGACCTTACCTGTGGTCGTGGTGAAAATCTGGACTCTGTTCCTGGCCGGGGCCTGCAGCCAGCATCACCCAGGGTGAGGTGCAGGTCCCCTCAGGCTCCCTGTGTACGTGGCCATCCCAATTTCATCTCTGTTTGCTACAACTGGAAATCTCAGCTGCTGCAGCAGCACTACTGAGATCTTTCAGCCAAGCTCCCAGGGACTTCAGTGTTCTGTGGAATCTGGGCCCTCCTCCATAATGTGGCTGTAAATTAATTTTTCTATCCAATCAACTGGCCAAGCAGGGCATTGTCCAGGTCTTGAACTTGGTCCGTGGCACAGCTCCCCGGGCTGGGAGAGGGATCACTGCACACTGCTGCTCTTGAGCTTCCTCCGAACTCCAGAGCATTTCCAGATGGATGGAGGGCTGCCACAGTGCAGCAGGGAGAGATTGAGGGGTGGGAGGGGAGCTCTGGAGTCCTCCCTGCTACCCCAAAAGAAACTTCTGCCTTTAGCCTTGACTATTGTAGCTCTTCAAGAAGGGCAGCCTTCCATGAGGCTTAATTATTTGGGGGAGGATTGGGGGGAATATGTTTGATTTATTATTCATTCTGTGTCAAATCAAATAGCCCTGCCCTCCGAGGCTGGGCCAGCAGCTCTCTAGAACTTTCTGATGGTCTGGTAACTGCAAACAAGAGGCTGTGTTTTGTTGCCTTCTTTGCCTGCTGTGATAAACTCGAGGACTGAGGGACACAAATATGAAGGCTCAGGGATAGTTGAGTGACTTGTTTTGAAAGTATAGATGCAGTAGGCAAATCCCAGTCTGCCCTCAGTTATTCCCTGTTGTGCTTGGACATATCCAGGACCCCAGGCACCACATTTGGATCTTCTTGAGTATCCCCAGGATCCACCCTGAGTGCATGAACACCAGGCTAAAATATATATAAAATATAACTTGTCTAATCAGATAGCATTTATAGAACAGCAGGCCTTAGCAGGGTTCTTGCTGGGTTTTTTTCTGGGAACCAGCTAAATCATTCTCAATTCGTGAGTTCTAGGTTCTCTATAAAGTGAATTTCCTGTTCTTTATTTCTTTGATGGAACAAAATGGGATAGATTCTCAGTTGCTGGGACTCACTTTGGCTCCACTCACTTTAAGTGGCATTTGCTTACCCCAGCTGAAAACCTGGCTTGCTGATCTCTGACTTTTACATATTTTGCTGAATTTCCTCTTTCCTTTCCACTTCTACGCTTTTTCCTTCTAGACATATTTTCCAGCACTTTGCATCTTTCTCTCTTTTGTTTTATTAAAACAACCTTCATAATTTTCTTGTTTTCCCTTCTAGTCTCTCCCCACAGCTCTTAATTTTTCCCTCCCTCCTTGTGGAGGGAGCCAAAGTCTCTTTGGTGCATAGGAAAACATCAAGAGAGAGTTTGGTGCGAGAGGGGCTTTATCAAAATAGGCTTTATGAATCACACTGTGTGTGCAGGTGACATCATTGCACAAGAAAACTTGGGTTTATACTTATATCCGAAATCTTATAAAATCTTCAGTTTGTGCCAGTGTTTTATGATGTTCCTGATTTTTTTTTTCCTTTAATAACAAAGGCTTATTTCCTCTGTGGTTTTTCATCCCCTATAGCCATTCAGAATAGATGTTGATGGTAGTGTCCACAACAGTGCATTTTTTCCTGAAATTAGTGCAGCTAAAGAGAAATATGTCAGATAGACAAGGAAAAGAGATAGTTCTACTTCTTAAAACCATGATGTTCAGAAAATAACCAGAAGGGGAAACTTGGAAATATCAGCAGAAAAAATTACTTCAGGGGCAGTGGACAAGCTGATCTGTGGAATATCCTTACCCACTACATGCCCTATATTGTAGTTTTACTTCTTGAAGTCTACTTTGAATCAGATTCAATAATATGACATGGATGAATTTAAGAAAGCATAAGGCAAGTGCAGAGACAGACTCTCACTCTCTGCAAGGCAAAGCCTTCATCTGAACCCAAAAAGAACTCCAAGTACACATGCAGAATTTTTTATTTTTTTTTTCTGGAGAAATACCATTAAAATGAGCAAAATCAGTTGCACAAATGAAGACACATCATGCTGTTGGGCAGCAACAGACAGTGCTGAAACAGACAGAAGAATAAAATTAGAAAGGAGATGATGGCTGAGGATTTTGACCCATTAAAAAGCCATAAAATTTCACCTAATAATTCCAGGGAAGATATTGTATGTTTTCTCCTTGAAACTTGTTGAAGGCAACAAGATGCTAAAGTTGCACCAAATATTGTTTTAACTTTCTATTTTCTTCCAATGCTTCTCTTTTTTCTCATTTTTTAGAAACTGTGGAGCTCAGACTGACTTTTCTCCAGTGATGCTTTTGCTCTGATGGAATAATACAAAACTATCATTTTTGCCCCCCATCTGACAGTAAATTAATTCCATGTGTGTTTCTCATTAGTCAGCAGTTTCCTAGTCAGGAAAGTTAGGGTTCAGGAGAGCTGCCCTGGTGTCATGGCTTGTCCCAAGGGCTGGTTTTCCCCATGCTTGTCTCATGGTGAGATGGCTTTACACTCATCACTCCTCAGCATCACATGCCCAATGTCTCTGAGTGCCCTTATAAACCTGTACAAAAGGCAATTCTAACACTATCCATAAAGGCAACATTTTGCCTTTTTTTTCCCCTTTCATCTTCCTCAGAAGCTTGAAGGGAGAAGGAAAGAGAATGTGATGGCAGAGAGGTTTTTATCCTCTATTCCTGCTGCAGTTTCTTCTTGTCATACCCAGGGCTCTGCCTATCCCCATATCTGGATTTAAGATATTATTTTCTCACAGATAAGGTTGGCACAAGTTTCTGGCTGTTGTTTTGCTCTCAGTCTAGATTTTCTTACCTCATTGTTTTTTATCTGAGGACTCTTGCCTCTTTCTCCAGAACAGGGATTGATTTGTCTGCTTCTTGGTGGACTTCTCTCAACTCTCTTGTTCCCTGAGACTGCAGAGCTCTTGAGCAGCGATGACTTTTTTTCCCTCCTGTTTCCATCTGTGGCACATGGTTTAATCCTCTGTGTGCTTAAAAGTGCTGTGGTCTCAATTTCATTTGTGAGCTTAATATACTGGTGTCCTGGTGAAACTTAATGGGCTGTGCTGCACAGGAGGACAGGGCAGATGATCGAGCTGTCCCTCCTGGCCCCCAGCTTTATGAAGCCTGCCTAACTGATATTATGCCATAAATCACCAGCAACAAATTAAATGGGAGACCACAGTCTCTCCTACACACACACACACCTGCTGACCATAAAAACTGGGGAGGAGGGGCTGAATGCTGAAGGGATCCAGCAGTTGCTAGCTTAAATCCAGCCGTGGATGACTGAAGGTTTTTACTGACTGGAGGATTTGTAGCAGCCTTTGTGAAATGAGTTTGGTGGCCTCTGTCCATTTCCCAGTGAGCATAAAAAACTCAACACCCTTTTAATAGCTCCCATAAACTGGCATAGGTTCTCCTTTCTGGAAGTTTTGTTCATATCAGTGCATGGGTACATTGGCTGAATAATGATTTTCCTTGTGTTGTTGACTTCTTGGGGGAAAAATGAGGGTGTTTGTTTTTCATAGGTGACAGCCTCCCAAAAGCCACCAATTCTTACTGAATTGAGCTGAGCTGCACTGCCGTGCAAAGAACATAGGAAACACAGACCCTCCAAAAGCACCTTGACATGTTAAAATCAGGTTCCTTAATTTCTTTTGTATTGAATATATTAAAAAATTCACCAAGGAAACAGCTTCATGGACTGGAAATAATAAATAAATAAATAAATAAATAAATAAATGGAACAAACAGCAAATATTTTCATTTTCAGACTGACTTGAACATTTAGAAGCCCTGCAGTCAGTTTTCCACCCGGAAAAAAAAGACACCTGTGCTCATGTTTCTGCCCTAGTCAGTCCAATTTATTTAAGAGTCTGAAGCAACAGTACAAAACCAGATAGTCCTGCACAGTCCTGCACTGTCCAGTTGACACTCATGAGACAAATGCAGCCACCAAGAAAATTCATCCATCCCATGCCTTGTCCCTGGCTGTTTGCTGGGGCTCAAGAGACCCTAACTTTTGTCACAGCCAGCAAGATATCACAGGGTCCACATGAAATGCTGGCAGGCCTCCAGTCCACTCCCTGGATATTTCCAAGCATCCCTAAATGATAAATTAAAAAAAAAAAAAGCTGACAGAATAAACTGTTCTGAAGGCAATCACCTGTTTTGGTTGGTCAGAAGAAGTGGGAACACTGAGCACAGCCCTAGAAGCAGTCAGACACGTGCAAGCGTTGGGGTACACCTGGTAATGCAGGAAGGAGTCTCTGAAAGGGCCTTCACACACCCATGGAATGCACTGAGTTGGGAGGGACCCACAAGGATCCTCCAGTCCAACCCCTGGCCCTGCACGGCCCCCCCGACAGTCCCACCCTGTGCATCCCTGAGCGCGTTGTCCAAACGCTCCCGGAGCTCTGGCAGCCTTGGGGCCGTGACCATTCCCTGGGGAGCCTGGGCAGCGCCCAACCCCCTCTGGGGGAAGAAACTTTCCTGATATCCAGTGTGAACCTCCCCTGAGCCAGCTCCAGCCGTTCCCTCGGGTCCTGTCCCTGGTCCCAGAGAGCAGAGCTCAGGGCCTGCCCCTCCTCTTCCCCTCAGGAGGAAGTTCCTCATCGAGCGCTTCATTCTTCAGACACAGAAGTGTTTTCCTCCGCACATTGCTCATCTTTAACAAACTCCCTCAGCACAGAAAGACTTTACAGGGTATTTAGGTAAAATCAGATAACGGGGCCCTTTTTCCCCCACTTCCAGCAAGGCCTTGCACAGTTCCCTGCACTGGCAGTGGAGCTCAGGCCTGGCAGCTCAGCCTGACACCCTCACAGCTGCTCCTCTGCATTGCCTGGGAGCAGGGCTGGCCAGGGCCAGGAGGGCAGTGTGGCACTGGCAGTCGTTGCCCCAAGGAGGGGAGAGGGTGATTGTGCCACCAATCCTTCCCAGCTCAAGCAATCCGTGGTTGGTGATGGCTTTATGGGCACAGGTGCCATGGTGGGGCCGAGCCTTTCCCCACACAACACCTGCTGCAGGACCCCCACCGCTCGCTCATGGATATGCAAACATGAATCTCATTGACCAGGAGCTGAACTCTAGTAAAAATCACTTTATGGCCTTCTTTGTGATCATTGCAATGAATCCAGATTTCATCTGGCTTTTTTTTTTTTTTGGTCAGGCAAATAGTCCCCAACAGCAAAACAAACACTTCTCTCCTCCTGAAACCCAGCTCTCAGCTCATGCAGTGTGAAAAACCACACTACAGAAGATCATTAAGTGGGTGACTGCCTGTCCCCCTGTGAGCTTAACAAGCCTGTGTTTGAGAAGAGCATGTTGTGGTAAGAGGCACTGAAGACATGCATGAAAAGAGCTCATGAAGACTGAATATAAATTCAAGACAGGGTAGAACAATTTCAAAATTATTCTTGCTAGTACCCCTGGATTTCTAGTTTTACCCCAGCACTTACCACAAGCCTCATTTATGCTAGAAAACATACCTGGAATAGATTTGCTGTTCTTTTTCTTTTCTTTTTTCTTTTTTTTTTTTTTTTTAAGAAAGCAAATCACAAGCAAAAAAATATTTCTGTACACTGGTTTCTCAAAACAACCTGAGTGATTTGCAAACCCTAGTCACCTATTACTTCATCCCTCTAATTACAACCAAATGAACTATGCCAGCCTTTCTTCCTCTCAGAATTAAATCGTTAATGAAATTAGGAGAAATGTTAACTACTGTTACCAGTAAGATAGCTTTGTTGTTGTACTTGTCTTTCCCCATCAAAACACATTTTATAAAGACACCAAAGTTCCCACAGTTTTTTGATGGGCGTTTTGTCTCCCCACAACACTACTTATCTGCAAGTTATATTTCTTGCTTACAGTACAGACTGGGTGGAAAGCAGGCTGCTCTCGCTGCAGCCATGAATAAACAGGCAGGCACACACTTGTAAAGCCACCATGACAAGTTGATGCACAAACAACCCTCAGGCTTGCACCTCCCAGTTCCAAAAGGAACAGTACTTGCTTATTTTTATTGTTCACATGCAGATGATTCCTTAGTAGTCAGGAGCCTTTTTTTCATATGTAGCCTCTTCTCTCAATTCTTTAGGGACTTAAAAAATGGCACTGTAAGACAGCATGGTTCACTCCTCTGTCAGAGCAGAGATGCTTCATTTTTTTCATCCATTTCACCAGAGAGGAGTTTCTGAGCCTTTCAAGTGAGAACTGACTATGTGTGGAAGGTTAACAGTCTGAAAACTAAATCCACCTCCTTATCCATCTGCAAGGCTGGAGATTGGACTTGATGAACTTAAAAACCTCTTCCAACCTTGGCAATTCAGTGATTTACAGAGCTGGGCAAACAGATGCAGCGCCAGCCAGGAAAACAAGTGTCTGTACAAGTGTCTGATCCAAGAGGGTTTCTTATGGGTGACAATTTCACAGGGACTATGCCCAGAGGCATTTATTTTAGGAACTTGCTCTCAAGCAACACAGTACTCCTGTGTAGACCCAGGGTACACCCTCCAGGGATCCTTTCTTCATTTCTTTGCAGGAAACTCTGCTAAAAAAATTCACATCTTGAGTTTTTTTACAGCAGCATGGGAGCTTAGAAAGGTGCAGCTCTGTGAGTCCATAGAGGTACCTGCAGGCCAGGGCTGCAACTGGGAAAAAGGAGGGAATTCATTGCCTACCTGTATTTCCCTCTGCAGAGCCAGAGGACTGCAGGGCTGGGCAGCCATGAGGCAGGAGCAGATAAAGAATTGCTCAGCAAAAGATGTTTTGCACCACAAAACACTGACTTGCCACAAACATGATCTTTCATTGGAATCTGTCGTTGGCAGCAGCTTCAGTGCAGGGAAGAATTTCAGCTCAAGAGAGCAAATCTACTTCAGCAGAGGTGGCAAAGGCATGGGTCATTCCCTGCCCTGACACTGAGGGAGAGCCAGAGGAAGGAGAGATTGGTGCAGCATCTCTCTGTGGTGTGGGAAACTCACATTCAAGTTCTTGCCTTAAGAAAGATGTGATTTCATTTACAAAGGAGGAAGCTTTTAGCATCTTGGGTGTGATCATTGAACAAAAACATTATTAAAGGCCTTAACAATGGAGGTAATTCCAAGTGAGCATTACTTGTTGGACAGAAAAGTTTTGCACAAAGAGAACATACATTGTGTCAGCTCTGAACAGTTCAGTTGCTCAGAGATCAGCCATATTTAATAATTTAATTTGTAATTACCAGGAACCACAAAGGAGTCTCAATAGCAGTGCAGAAGTCAGGGCAATGAATTAATGCAATCTGTATATAAGGAATACATATATATAAAATATATTCATTCCTATATATATATTGGACAATGAATTTGTGCAATCTGTATATAAGGTAGTGCATGTAGAATGAATGTGTATAATGCCTTAGACAACCCAGGGGATCAGTGAAGTGCACACAGCTGCATCTCAGGTGGAACTTGGAGCTGTGATTGCAGCAGCTGAGCTGAATTTAGCTTTACCTGTGACCTTGTCCAAGACCAAGTGCCTCTTCCTCTTGCACACCTTTGTAGTTAGTGCCCCCTGAATTTCATGCCACTGCTGCTGCACCCGCAGCAGTGAGTGGGGCAGCTCTATGTCTGTACCTGTGGTTGTACCTCTGATTGCAATGGGACCTCTTGCTCTGAGAGGCTCACAGCCCCTTACAAAGGTGCTGGGTATCAACAAGAAAGCAAGGTCAGAAAAGAGAAAAAAATAATTATGATACTCTGTGACAGTTTCCTCCCTGTAGTGCTGCCAAATGTCATGTGGGACATATATCTCTTTTGACACTTTCCTCAACTTTCAGGGGGAACAAGGAAAATTTGGCTGGAATATAGATTGCAGGGAGGCTGACAGAAAACTAACTCTGGTGTTCTGGCCTTTCCTTAGCTCTGCTTTGCATTCATTTCCCCAGAATATTTCTGAATTATGTAATACCTTCCGCACTCAATGGTTTTTTCTATGCTATCATCTTAATTAGTGCACTGGGTTGCCAATTTGCCATGTAGCAATTAATGTAATGAGGTAATCAGGGACAGATTAGATTTGTCTCTTACAGATCTGGATGCCAGACCCACAGTCCAGCAGCATCTCTGGGTGACCTCTCTGGGTGGCTCTTTACCCTGAAGGGAGCACAACAGGACCCAGCAAAGTGGTGCAAGGCAGCTCTGCCATCCTGCATCACCCCAGGGCTTTTTCTGGCTGTAATTATCAGGAAATCGCTTTAGTGTGTGTGTTAGATGCCCAGCCTATTTGGGCACCTTTTAAAATTAAAAGTAGCTTGTCAAAGTGCCTTCAAGAATTTGGCCTTGGGTGAAGACAGTTGGCAGAACCAGAAGCTGTACTGAGGCCTCCTGAGTCCCAGGGGGGTGGCTGAGCCATGAGTCTGCTCTTCCACGAGGGCTGACAACACCACATGGCTCCAGTGCTCCACAGATAGTAAATCCAACCACAGAGTTCTGGAGAAATTAAAACAGCTCATGAATCCACTTAAAAACTTAGGGATCTGTTCCAGAAAAAGTAAGGAGGGAAAGGTTTTGAAATTATCAAGAAAGAACAGTTCAATATTTTCAAAAATATGTTGCTTATGGAAAACTGAAATGGTTGTGTTTCAACCATCCTGAAATTATACTTTATTTTACTCCAAGATGACCTTTAAAAAAAAATCATATTTCATTAAAAACAAGGAAAGGAGGGCTTTAAAGGAATCAACTTCCAAAAGCAGAATGATACATTTCAAGTAAACCAAAAATAAAAGTTTATAGTTCTGCTATTTCATTATAAATTTCATAAAATCTCAATATCTCTCCGATTCCAATCCCACCTTGGGTCCCTCCCTGTGGTATATCTGTGGATATTGCCAGGGTGTTTTTCAGGCCCTTTCTCTCCTCTCCTGCACCACTTCCCTCAGGAATCCAGCCCTCTGCTCCCTACCCTCCCAGCTCTCCTGCCCTGACATTCAGCTCATTCCATGATGCATTTAAAAGCAGAGCAAGCTGCCAGTTTGCTGCAGCTTTAAGCTGGAGCCCTTTGAAGAGACCCACAGACAGAGAGAGACTGAATCAGCTCCCCAGGGATGCTGCACGTCAGCAGACTTTGCTGCTCAGTTGCCACAAGGTTCAACTGAGGCTGCCTAGGGGGAGGGGGAAAAAAAAAAGTAAAGAAATAAAGAAGAAGAAAAAGAAAGATCAGAACTGAAGCTGGGTAAAGGCAGACTGGAAACACTTCAGACAATTCCTGGAAAGTAAACAAAGCAAAAAGGAGGCAAGAGAAAAAAAGATGTAGGGAGAGTGTCACTGGTGGAAGCCACACAGAGGGCTCTCTGAGTGGCCCTGGTGGGTGTGTGCAAATCACACCATGGGCTGATATCCTGGCATAAAAGAAAGTGAAGTTTCCAGGTGTTTCCCACTGAGAGAAAAAGTCTGGGGGCTCACCTGTTGGATAAAGCTCATTTTCTTGAGGGCAGGGGAGTGTTGGGGTGCAAAGCCTCTGCAGTGTTTCAGCTGTACCAGGGAGGCCTGTGATCTCTGAGAGGACTCTCTCCACAGCCATGGGAAATGCTCTGCTCTGCTCTGCTCTGCTCTGCTCTGCTCTGCTCAGTGAGGCCATGGGACTGCAGAGGAACAGCCCAAACAGCCCAGCTGACATGGTGCTTGTGCAGCTTTACCTGTGAGATTTTGTGCAGAGCCTGCACAGAGCCTGGTGAATGGAAGAGCTGCCCACGGATGCTGCACATCTGCTGTGTGTGCTCATGGATCTGAAGGACTCTTGGACCAGGTTACTCCTCACAGTGCTGCTATTACAACTTTAAATGTCACCAAAGACAGGCTTGGAAGCAAAAAGTAACCCCTCAAGAACCATTCATAAAAATCCATGTGTATGGGTCATGAAAGTAATATTTCAGCTGTAAGCTGAAATTTCCCAGATAAACCAAGGCTCTAAAAATAACACTTCTTTCCACAGTATCCTGTTGTAAAAGTTAAGGCTGCAGTTTCACAGGAACTGCTCTTTAGAATAATCTCTGCCTAGCTACCTCCATCAGGATAGGAGCTTAGTGTTTAAAAACAGCAATATGCAGTAGCAATAAATGCATTCTTTCTGGGTCTCCACTTGTCTGTGCAAAAGTGGCCAATTCAGAGAGAGAAATAAGAAAATAAAAAAAAGAAAAAAAAAAAAAAACAAGGAAGAAAAGGAAAAAAAATGCATTTTTTGTTCTTTTGATTCAGAAGCTTCTCTGTAGCAGGAGGAACTCCAGCCTTAGCTCCTGGGGACCCTTCATATCTAGAACTTACAAATCTCCATTACTGGTGGGCAGCCTGCACAAAGGAGAGGAAGGTAGCCTGCACCTAGGAAAGTTGCTTCCAAGTGCCTGTGGCAGGGAAAGTGCTCCAGAAGTCCCAGGGAAGGGAGGGCTGTTGGTAAAAGGATGGAGGCTCAGAGGGGAAGGAAAGCAGAGAATGAAAAGTCAGGACAGTGTGTATCCTGGTGCCCTGTGTCACAAACTGATAAGCAGCCTGTCTCGTCATAAACTGCTCTTTCGGTGCTCTCTGGCTTCCTTCACAGACAATGTGAGGAATGGCAGGATAAGAGAAAATGGCCTCAGGCTGCACCAGGGGAGGCTCAGGTTGGACATCAGGAAGAATTTCTTCACTGAAAAGGTGGTCAGGCATCACCTGGCCAGGGAGGTGGGGGAGTCCCAGAGGTGTCCAAGGAATGACTGGACTCAGTGCTTTGGTTGAGTTGACAAAGTGGTCTTTGGTCAAAGCTTGGATTTTCCAAACCTTCATGATCCTATTGTTCAATGATTATCGCCCTTGATAAAATGTTTCTCTCCATTTTCTTTATAAGCCCCCTTTAATTATTGAAAGACCACAGTTAGGTCACCCTCGAGCCTTCCATTCTCCAGGCTGATCAGTCCCAATTCTCCCAGCTTTTCTTCACAGCAGAGCTGCTCCATCCCTCTGATCATCTTCATGTCCCTCCTCTGGACTGGCTCCAGCAGGTCCCTGTCCTTCCTGTGCTGGGATCCCAGAGCTGGAGGCAGCTCTGCAGGTGGGGTCTCACCTGAGCGGGGCAGAGAAGCAGAATCCCCCCCTCCCCTCCCCTCCCCTCCTGCCCTTATTGCTTTGGATGCATCCCTGGATTTCTGGGCTGCAAACAAACGTTGCCGGCTCATATCCAATCTTACACACGCCAATAATCTCAAATCCCTCTCTGGAGAGCTGCTCTCAAACAATTCATCCCAGCAGGTTTGCAATTGCAGAACAGGAACAGGATCATCCTCCTTTCCTCCCTCCTTTGGCAGACTTTTCCATTTGATACTCTTAAGGGGCACAAAAAGTGGGGAGCAACTTATTCCTTGGAGATTGTGAGTTTGTAGTGCAAAGTGGAAAATGTCCCCGTGGAAATTTATCTTGGAGTTCAGTTACTCTGGAAAATTTGTCACCAAATATCCCCTGCTTCAAAAGGTTAAAGAATATGTGCAGGTTTTGGAAACAAGGCTTTGGGGTTTTTTATGACACCATTAACTTCCAGCTTTCAGTATCATCGACTGCAGAATGGAAAAGAGACACGTTCAGTGCTATAAATCAAAACTGAGAAAAACCTTATGTTTATTGAAAAAGTGAGGATGCCTGCCAAAGGGGCTTTCTCTCTTGAGAATACTGAATGGCTTGGAGTACATCTGTATGTTATCCTCACTGGATCTGACAAGGGAAAATAGCCATGGAACATAAATACCTTTGCTTTTGTCATATCAAATCAAGCTCTGAGAGATCTTTGGACCATTCACATATTTAAGAATAGAGGCTGGCAATTCAAGGATCAGAATTTCTTCCAGCCTGGAGACAAGCTGGCCTTTCTACAACTGCAGCATGAGGATTCTACTTGGCTGAAGCCTTAGTAGCAAGCACTAAAATAGGAAAAATAGGAACAATAAGTAAAATAGGACATCCTGCTTTAGGGCAGCTAGAAGCACCAGCAAAGCAGGGTGGACTAAGGTAGGAGTACTCTGCCTTTGAAAGCCAGTTTGGCCTTTTGTTTGAACAACACTGTTCCAGAAACAAATATGTTCCAGATTGTGCAGGGAATGTTTTCTATGCTTTCCTAAGTGAGGAAGAGACATTTCTGCCTATGACAAGGAGAGAGAGTTACTTCCATACACCAGCATTCCCTGCTGGCTAAAAGGAAAACAGCAATGGAATGACAGGAGTTTCTGAGAAACATATATCTATAAATCCTGTAAGCAAGGCAGGTATCAAAAATGAATGAATATGAAAACAATCTCAGTGCATATAAGAGAAGGTAAAAATAAATCCTCGTGATGCTGTGATTTACTTCTCCACCCCAGATTCAATATGTGCTCAAGGCCCAGCAGCCAATTTGGAAGCAGAACTTGAGTGTCCAAAGCTCCCAAGTGGTTTGAGTTGGGATTTGTAGCACTTGCCAAACTCACATCTAGGTTTTGGCTTTGCTCCTTCCTCACCAGTCTTCCAGATTTTCAAGTATAGAATGTGGATTTGAGCACATTCCATTCTAGAGTTTTTGATTTCCCTCTGAATCAGGGTTAAATGAGTGTAGCCCTATCAACTTTTAGATTATTTTGTTGGTACCAGAGAATGGACTCTTGGTTTTGGACTCATGCTTTTGTCCTTGCTTTTATGCAAGATGCATAAGGATTCTGATATGTGTACAAGTGAGAATATAAACTGTGCTAGATATAGGCATAAACTTAGCATTTAAAGAGAATCATGTCTACTAAACAGAAACTTCCAGGCTGAATAGATAACCTCAAGGAACCCAAGCTGAGCATCTGCCCTTTCATCCCTTAAACATTTTACCTGAATAAGACTTTAAGGAGGCAGTCCCAATTTTGAAATTATACTGTCTAAAATCTTCTAAAAACTCACATAACCTCTAACACTTTATCCATTCACTGAGCCTTTGGCAGGTTTTTTGCACCTTCATTCCTCTCTGACTGGGTGTTCTGTGAAATGCATTAAAGCTCAAAGCCTTCTCAAGAGTCTTACTTTCATTTAATAATATTTTTTTAATAGCCAAGTGAAGGAGCATTTAAACATTTTGATAAATTATAAAATTACAGGCTGGAAAAAGGATTCTGGGTATTGTATTTGGGTTACCTTAACATCTGTTCAATATTAGAGAACTTTTACATCCCCAAAGAAGTCTTGTTAGGGTTGGAGGCAAAGTATTTCTGAGTAGTTTCCCTTTTTTTATTATTATTTCACTGCATATGGTGTCCTCCAGGTGCACAGGTCTGAAGGTCCCTTTTTTGGAAAAAGTAAGTAGCAAACCCAAGGAATTATGCCAGTCCTTGTGTATGTTTCACAAGAGGTTTCCAAATAGTGTCATGGCCGTTGGGAAGCAACAAAGGTTGAGACTGTTTTCAGTTTGTTCAATGTTGTGTTATTCATTTTTCTAGATGTTGAGCAAATTTGCTCTGAAGAAATTTCTCCTTTGCTGCCTCAGCTGTATCTTCATTATTTCCTATCCAGGTCAATGTGCAAATGCCAGCAGACAAAAGTTCTCTTTGTTTGTCAGCTTCTGCACTGCAGAGAGAAGTTCACATATAAATATGTGAATTTAATATCTTATTTATTGTTCTACCCAAATCTGTACACTTGTGTTTGTGTGTGTGCCCCCACTGGGTTTGTGTAGAGCTGATACATAACATTTTTTAACATTTTTCATACTGAAAAGAATATAAGTGGCTTTCTTAGAATCCTAGAATATCCTGAGTTGGAATGCATCTAAGATCATCAAAGTCCAGCTCCTAGACCAACCTAATGGTTGATAAGCTTTGGTTTAGTTCATGCTTGAGGAGTGTTATCCACTGCATTTTCATAAAGGCAATCTCCTCTAACCCTAAATTGTCCTCGTCATAAAAATAAGTATTTTGGAGGCATTTTATAGCACTCATTCTACTCTTGAATGTTGCACACAATTTAAGCACAGGTTTGCTTCAGAAAGGTCAAGTCATACCTGTGTATGGATAACAAAACCAGATCTCTTAAGGATTAATTATTTTATTTGCTGTACAGGATGTTGATTGTAGAGGGTCTCCAATTTTTTTATCTCTATTTTTCTTTTCACTCAGTACAGTGATAGGGTCTGAGAAACACAATTCTGGTAGGATCTGGGTACCAGGGAACTTGGTCTCAAAATAAAAGGACTTTTCTTCAGTGCAAGAATGCAGGCTAAGGAGCAAAGGACTAAGAAAGAAGAGAGGGGGGTTTTGGGAATCTGATATATGTTCTGTTGAAAGAAAACTTGTGTAAATTTACACCTGAAGCCTGATTCTTTTCCCTCTGGTGATGGAGTCAGATGAGAGATTCCCCCAGATGAAGATGTTCTCAGTGAGGGGAGATTCAGGATCCCTCTTCCAGCTGATCCCTTTGAGGATTTCTCACACAAAACTGGGAGGTGAGACCATCTAACAGAAGAGACAATCACCAGTCATTTCATTTGAGAAGTGGATTTTATGGACCATAAATTACACATGGTTCACAAACCTGAAAGCATATTCTCTTCCAGCCTTTCTTATACAATCCCTTTGATTATTTATTCTTCCTAGATAAGTACCAATATAGAGGGTCATTTTCCTGGAGTTTGGGCTCATGTAATAAAACAAAAAGCAACTGAGATGGAAAGCAAACACCTCCTTCCAGCTACAAGTGTTCCGAGCCAAAGAGATGACCTCTATGATGGCTCCTGTTACCATAAACCATGGCCTGTTCCCACAGGCAGTTCTGCTGCTCTGGTGAGAGCTTCCCACATAGCTGCAGATTAAGAAAGTGATGAGGAGTTAGTGCAGTGCAGAATTTAACACCCTGCATTTAAAGGAAGATTCAGAGTATCCCTTTGCATTTTTGCCCCACTAAGTAGCTTCTGGTGCCTTTGGGCTGCTACAGAAGAGTTCTGCAGTGATGCCATAGTGCATTTTCATTTCCAGATGTGTGTATTCATTTCCAGTAGCCTGCTAGCAAGAATCAAAACTTCTATGGGGAACATTCTCAAATGATCACCAGATGTTCTGTGTTTTCCTCATAATGCCTTCAATGGATGAAGGAAGCAAGCTGGCACATTAGAGCTCAGCTGATGTCATGGCTGGAGACAGGGCAAGTGGAAAGGCCTGGAGAATAAAGGCCCCTTCTCCTGGAAAAGGCATTAGCCAAGGCTCTGCCATTTGTCATAAGCTGGTTTCTGCATGTTGTGTGCATGTGCAAAGAAGATGATCCCAATCCTACACAGTTTACAGCTGGGCCATCATCTTCAGCCTACTTAACACCATAGAAGAGAAAATCCAATGTGTGGTCGTTGGGGCTCCAGAAATGCAATTATCCTCTTTTTAAATGTCATTTAATGCACTCAGAAACCAAGAATTTGCTCTTGCATTCATCCTGATGAGCCAGGAGTAAACATCCCAGGGTGATTAATGGCAGTCACCGTGGGTGTGGATTTGCTGTGGGTGTGCACACGCACACTCCCAGGCTCTAACACCCAGACATTCCCACAAACCTAGGGTTCGCTTGTGTGTTAAGTTGCAGAATTTTTGGCATTTGGGCATTCTGCTGATTTTTCAAGCTGCAGATCCATTTGGGTCAGATTAGCAGAGGCAGCCAAGGAGCCATATCACTGTCAGCCCCAAACCACCTGTTTTTAGAGTTCCTTGGAGCCATCCAACATAAAATGATCTTCCCAGGAAGCCAACAGCTACCCTGGGAGGGACAGCACAGGACAAGAGACAGATGGATTGTAGAGCTGGGACTGAGGAGTTCAAAGTGCTAAGGAGTGAATCCAGTAGTGATTGCTAATTAATCCTTCGTTTTCTTGGGCATTAAATTCACTTCCAAGCACATCAGTAAGCTCTATTCGTGTTGCAGAATGAGTCATCTACAAAATGACTAAACTTTCCATTCATTTTGCAAAATTATTGTTTCAGCCAGTCACTTAGTAAAATTAGTGTTTAACTAATTTCTCAAAATCTGGCATGATTTTTCTACACATGCATGTCTACAGAACCGTGAAATCACTTACTTCCACACTTGACACTATTTTGTGAAATTATTTAAATTGTCAGACATTCCACAGAATAGTTGCATATCTCATGTTATAACTTAAATATATTCTGGGACCTTTAAGGCTATCAGGGAGGATTATTAGAGTTATTATGGGCACAACAGCATATTTTAGAGTATTCTAGTCACTGGAAATCAATGTTTTTCTCTAAATTCTCATTCATAAGCACAAGCAATACTTCCTTTTTAGTTTTAGGTACAGAGCAGTTTCTCACACCGGTCTGCCATATGGAATATCCCAGTCAGTTACAAAGGGTACACAGAAGGTTTTCACAGCCATCCAGACGACAAGGCTGAGCAGAACTCTGCCCTGGCCACATACTGACCAAGTCACCCTTCCAGTCAGTTAACAAAGTGGGCAAGTGAAGTAATTTAGCATCTGAGATATCTAATTTGACTGGTAGTATTTTCATCTAAACTACACTATGCTGTTGGTGCTTCTCTTTAATTCATCGGAGTGTTGGAGGAAGGCGAGGAGGAGGAATTATTTTATACCTACTGAGCAACCATAATCATCAGCAGTTTTAATTCTTCTGCTGTGCATAAGTTTTCAGCATGAAGTTGTGAGTTGCAGTGTTTTTTCCTCACATGGATTTTTGTCTGTAAGAAGGGAACAGATTTCGTTCTGATAGAAGGAATACCTAGTCTTTAAAGAGCAAAAGCACATTGGGCGTTGCATGGTAGTGGGAGATACACCAAAGTGACCTTTGCTAATGCAGACTTGGGTGAAAGGCACAATATGCACCCTTTTGATTTGATTCTTACAGGCTCCTGGAGCCTTTCCATCAACTTCAGTGGGATTTAGTCAAGCCTTAGAATCTTCTGTGAAAACATGTGCATTAGCACCCAGGTTGTGCAGATATTTCCATGTAAAGATGTGCTTCAGGTGTGTAACTCTGTCAGCTGTGCTTATTTCAGCAGGCAGTCACATAAATGCCACATAATTGCCTGCAGGACTGGGGCTCTTGTGATGCTCAGCAGTAATTGCTTGCTTTTACTTGTGCTTTTAGTTGCTATTTGTCATGAGTTGCTTTCAGAAATGAAAACAAAAGTTTTGCATTGCATTTTCTTTCTGTTTGGAAGGGACGCAAGTTGTCCTTAGTTTGTTTTTTTCGACACTGAGTCGGCATGAAAACAGAGCTGTCCCTAAACATACAAGTATTCAACAAAAAATCATGAAGGAAATGCATCTTTCAACAGTTGTCAGCAGATACATTAGGCTTTCTGTGGCAGCAGAAGGATCATCTATCCCCATCAGCTGAAATTCCATTGTCTTATCCTTTTCCTTCTTCTGCCAAGATTCCCATTGAAAGGATTGGAAAATTTTCATTTAACTTTCCTGAGCTCTGTATCTGTCAGTGCTGTCCCCCCATGACTATGAGGAGATTTTGAAGTCTGTCAAAGAGATATAGTTCAAGTTGAAATGAGAAAAATGCCATATGTTGTTTGGGTAGAGCAGTTTATTGTCTTACAATAGTTAAAAAGAGTTATGATGGGGTTTTCCCCTGACGTTATTTAAAAAAGAAACAGCATTTGTTAGAGACAAGCCTTTGCCAACATATACTTTCTAAACCATAAAAAAAAAAAATCACATGGTTTTATCTTATTCCCATTGAAGATATTTTTTCCAAGCCGAGACAAGAGCATCCTGACAATGGAGTACAGAGCTCAGTGTAATTGTCCTGGTGCTCTTTGTGTCTTGGGGCCCTCCTAAATAAGCACTGACAGATGTTGCAAACAGTGGTCAGGAAGATAAGAAAGGAGGGCTGCTTCAACAACTGAGAGCAATTCTCATATACTTTAACTGCAGAAAGGAATCAGAGGCAAACACCATACACAGCTCCTCTGCCATGGTTTGTGAGTGGGATCACTGAAGGATTGCCACAGTTTTAGACTTAAAGGTTTATCTTCTGACACAATGGATAATGCACATGAAGAGTCCAGCAACGAAGCTTACAGATTAAGGAGGGTTATTATGTTGCGGGGGATAAATCCTCATTAACTTCAGTTTGGGACAGCAGTTCTGTGTGCATGGACCAAAGCAATGCCCTTGGGGCTGTGGAGACATCAGGCTCTTCTGAACATTCATGGCAGGCAGAGAAAGAGATCCCTGGAGTCCACTGACACTTCTGATATAATTGACTTGCACCATTGTCTCTTTTATGGTTTTGATTTCATTTCACACAGACTTGCGGTACAATAGACAAACCCCTTCCGACAGTGCAGACATGTTCTTGTGCCAGTAGGTTTGGGGCTTGTGTATCTGCTCCTTCTCTGCATTGTGTAAAGGTTGATTGAACCCATCCTTAATGTGATAGACGTGTGAAACCCGAAGTGTTAATGAGACTTGTGAGCAATGGCAACAAAAGCCAGCCCTTCAGAAGTATTTAGTATTTCATGGCTGGCCGACTTCTGTTCAAGGTGTCACAACTGTAATGACTGTGAAGAGCTTCAGCCAGCTGGGTGACAAAAAAAATAGACAGAGGTCAGAGTCAGTAGATTCAAAGGAATAGATAATAAGAGGAGGAAAAAAACCTAAGAATTTCTGTACTGGGCTGCAAGAGCAGGTGGCACTCACAAAGGACAGGTCTTGGAGTCCTTTCCTAAAGTTCTCAGAGGCCAGCAGTGGAAAGGGCATTTAGGAGTTACTGGGAGAGAAATTAAAAGTGAGGAGAAGGTATTTTGCATTTTACTGCAGCATAAATCCCTAGTGACCCTACTCTGGATCTCTGTGTGCAGCTCCAGAAAGGCTATAACAGGACTAGGAAGGAGGTGTGCCTGGGGAGCAGGAACGGTCAGACGCATGTGAGGTTTCTGTACAATTTTAGATTGGAGGAGGAGACCAGGACTATTCAGCCTGGAAAAGAGTCACTGGAGAGTGTCCATTAGACCAAATACAACATGGGAGAAGAAGGAGCAATGGTCATTCCCTCCTTCCAGTTGCACAACAAATAAAGGGCAGCAAATGAGAACAGCAGTTACCAACATAATCAAAGGAAATGCCATGTTTGGGGCTCATGTTGAATGCCCTTTGGCAGGTTAGTTTAGGTATGCATAAACAGGTCCAAAATGGTAATGCAGACAAATTAACAAAATCATGGTGCATCAAGTGCTCTGACAACATGGTTGCAACCTCTGGCCACAGTTCATTGGGAAAAAGAAATTAAGGAAAAGCAAACTCTTTCACTGTCTCCTCCTGGATGCTGTCAGATACAGGATGTTATATATAGATAGAACTGGATATTCTTATATGGAACAGGCAGTGTGCTGTTGTATTTTCTTTCTTAGATTTATCTCTTAGACCAAGACCTCTGGCAACTCTCATGGGGTTTTTTATCAGCAGTACTAGGATTTGCTTCAGGCTTGCAGGGTGAATGCTTGCTGAGTGGGCTGTGTTAGCTTCTATACCAGACATATTCTTCTTTCCTCCTCCTTAAGCACATCTTGACCCTTATTAATTAACAATATTTTTCTCATATGTACTGCATGACTGATAAAGCACCCCTAGGCTGCTACAGACTTAGCATTCTTTTCTCTTTCTTTTTGTTTTATTTTTTTTTATGTTGCACATTCTACACAGGATGTATAGCCCTCCTCACTGTTCCAGTCATCTGGCATCCTCTTCTCCAAATTGATATGGTAATAGTACATTTTCCCCTGGGATCATAAGTAAAACACAGTCCCTCATAGATGTTTTGTTGCATGGAAATATTCACAGCTCAATTTAAGATGAAGCCCAACAAAACATGGGGAGCATAATTAGGGGGATTCAGTCTGTGTGTTTCATTAAAAGTGACTCATTTACAAGTTGCATATTCACCTATCTTTTGTGGGTATGGTGTTGGTCAGGACATATAACACAGGTATTCAATGACATTGCCTACAATTTCATGTCTGCATCACAGATTCCAGAGTAGAGACTGCTCAGCAGCAATGTGGCTTCAGGTTTTCCAGTGTAACACTTGACATTCCTGCATCTACAAGAATAAATTCCCTTATTTTTAAATTATAAAAAACAAAACAACTTGGGTTTGGGAGGATCTGCCAAATTCCCTGGCCTTCTTCACATGCAGGATTTTCCTGGCACAGTTAGGGCATAGGAACAAGCAGGGTGCAGGCTTGGAATATCTGGTGTTACTGCAGCCACCAAATCATGTGTCCTGAGATTCCCACTTCACTATTTTCTTCTAAAAGGGTCATCAAATCAAAGTTACCAAAGTAGACTGCTAAAATTATAAAGGCTCTGACATAACCTGAATCCTTACCTAGCAAGAAAATTCACTTAGTTGATCATTCAGCATCTGGAAGCAGGCTGTGCCAGAGCAGGAATCACCAAGTTTAAAGATTTACTGACAGAAGTGTAGTTTTGGTGACTAAAGTGTGGGTCTGGCATTGAGGGAGCCGAAACTGTGATTCAGGCCTCCTGTCTGAACTTGGGAAAAGCTCTGAACAACTCTCCATTTTTTATTTCAAATCGATAATGAGGGCGTTCATGTTTCCTTTTACACTTCACTAATCTTGGCTCTGTAAAACATTTAGGACAAGTGAGAGTTTGCCCAGCAGCCAGCATAGCAGTTATGGATCACTGATTGCTGCCATAAGGAAAACTCTAATGCCATGACTTGCTAGGCCACTTGTTATAAGACAGAATTACACAGACTGACTAGAAACTAATGGGAAGTGGCTGAAAATTTAGGGGAAAAAACCCAAAACCATTTCCTCTCTACTCCAAAAACTGCAAAATTAAACCTTACATTCAGACAGACATTTAAATAAGTTTTTAATGCAAAATGAGGTGTGTGGGGGAAACAGGAATAGATGGTCCTGTTTACTCATAGTGGGCTCTGCTTCATGTGTCATTGTGTGGCTTTATTGCTTTCCCCTAAAGTTATCCAAAATACTGAAAGGGACTTAAATGTTCAGCTCTAACTTGGCCTGGAACTACTCCTTATTGTCCTGGTACCACATGGGAGCAGAGGTGGCAACTGGTATGGATGTGTGGTCAAAAAAACCCAAAAAGCAACCAAGTGGAACTAAGTGGAATTTGAGAACAGGACAATATTTGCCCCTAGAATTATTCAGATTTCACCAGCACACACTTCCCTTTCTGTATCTCAAACTTGAGGTGAAACTTAACATATTTTTCCCTCAGTCTGGTAATCTGCACTGGTGTATGAATTTGAAGCCATCCATTTGAAGCATTAAGGCCATGTCAATACATCTTTTTACAAATAAATGTCAGTGTAACAACTTCATTGATTCTGTAGGGAGAAGAGAAACCTATGGAAAAATACTTTCAACTTCTGTATTGTTTTTACTTTTGTCCTCTGTAAGGCACCTTTTACTTTGGCCTATCCATGTGAATCACCTGTCTTTACCTGAATCAGGCATAATTACTGCTTGTAATTAATGCAGATGGGAAGGTGCACAGTGAGCAACATTTCCTTCAGGAGGAGATTCATTAAGCATTTGCAGCACAAATAAATATTCTTCTGCCTCCTGGGGGAAGTTTGTTTACTTACAGTGATACACACAGATACATTTACAGTTTGGGCTATCTAGAGACCTCCTGAACAACAGGAGAAGAATATTTGATTTTTATTTTTTTTAATGCCAAAACTGATTTATCACATATAGTGACTTCCTTGTCCCAGAATTATTGCTAACTTTGACCCAAATCATCTGTGGAGATAAATATTGTTGGGTTGGAAAGAAATACAAGGCTAGAATGTGGATATAGATTTTAAAAGGGGGGAGAGAATGTGATGACTGTCAAATAGCAGTCAGAGCATTCATTTTCTGTAGTTAAGACATGTTGGTTGTTCTTGTGTGGGGAGCACCTCCCTCCATAGACTGGCAAAGAGAAGGGGGAGTCTGTGACAGTGGTGACAATGACAATAATGCACCAGTGGAGATAGTTAAGGACACTTGCATCAATCTCTTAGCTCTAGAGGCTTGATTTTTTTTGTTGTTTTCCCAAGTTTAGGGAAAGCCCTCCTCCTCCTGTTTTGCAAGATCAGCTGTGGAAAAAACTGCTGGTTTTTTAGACATACAGTTGCAGGCAGGATGTCAATATGTGGAAACACAATCCCGGACAATGTGTGCATTGGTTAAATCTATATCTAGAGCTATCTAGGTCTTTCTACAACTAAGGGTCTTTTGATCATTTAAATGCTGTTGAGCTTCAAGATGTCCCTAAACCCCTTAAACAATAAAGACAAAACAGCAGAAAGAAATTTATTTTATTCTTCCAGCAAAGGAGATAGAGTTACTTGAATTCAGAAAGAAATACATTGTAATTCTTAATACAAATTAAATATTTTGAGAACACTTCCTACATTAGATAAATCCCTTCTCAAGACCAGAGGGAGAGTTTGATTTCCTTGAGTTCCTTCCTTGGAATGATAGTTTCTGCCAAGCCAGATTTACTCGGGCACACAACCGGCCTATTGCCTGTTTTTTTATAAATCATGCTAAGTTCACGTCAGGCAAACATACAAATCTACTGCTTGGCATTGTATCCTGTACTTGGAGGGAGCCACGTGCCATGGGTGTGTTCAAGTGAAAAATACTGTGTTGATTTTGGACACTTTGTGCTTATATAGATGCATTTTGGTCTGTGTGGGCCGGAAGAGAAAGCAGTGACCTGAATAGCCAAGCATGAATCTCAGTTAAAACATTTACACAGCTGAGAGCAGGAATCTCTCCTGAGCATAGAGAAAACAGTTGGAGCTGTGAAATGCTTTCCAAAGTACTGCTGCCTGAAGAAGCAGCATGAAGCAGGGCTGGTCTGGAGATCACATTTGGAAGGAACAGAGAGATGTTTCCATTCCCATCACTGGCGGGTGCACAGCTCTGGTTTTTCCTCCTCCCTTTTGTTGGGGTTGCTACCTACCAAAGCAGAGCAAAAGTAATAATAAAATATCCTGACTAAGCCACTCAGTTTTACCTTACACACAGTGGTGGAATTTCTTCTGTAATCAACAGTTTGTCTCTCCTCTTTTGCCTGAAGGGTGTGTAGGTGTTTTTGTGTACAAATATATGAATGTACATGTGTGCACAGATATACAGTTTGTGAGGACAAGTATCAGGTCAGGGAACTTCAGATATCCCCCTGGGAATAAACCCAAAGGAGGGAAAATGCCTCATGTCAGACAGCTCCTGTGCACCTCACAGCATCTGAGGAACCCAGTATTTTTTTAAAAAATCAGGTGCCAGCCAGCGCCTCAATACTCTCTAGGTGCCCTTAGAGAGGCTGCAGGAGATTTTAGGAGAGCTTCAAATCCACTCTCATTCGATTTCAATTCTTTGTGGAGGGGAAAGGCCATTGGAAATTTTGATTCTTTTATTTTGAAAGCCAGCAGCCTTTGCAGGGAAGCCCTATGTCATTCACAGTCTCAGCAGCCACCCTCTGAGCTGTGGCTTATGGCAATAACCCTGCACAGAGAGGCCTGCATCAGCAGCAGCAGAATTTCTTCTCAAAAGCTGCATCTGTCTCTTATCTCCTGGCTCCCGCTTTTCACTGTCGTGCCTAGGTAAAGATTGTGCAAAGTAGTTGAAAATAAAGCAAATGCTCTCTTGCAATATTCTGTCCCTACAAACAAGATAAAGTACTGAAAGTCTGAAGAGTCAGTACAGAAAATTGTGATGAAAGTACATCAAAACACATTGTGTGATTCTCTAACTCAAATGCAAGTGTTTTGCAAGTTTTGTTGAAATGCATAAACTTATATAACCATTCTCTGGGGAATAAGAATCTCGCTACTCCCATGCTTTCAAAGTGAAAAGAAATATTGTGTTATTTTTTTCTAGGAAATTCACATATGAAACTGGCATTGTGGCTCTTAAGCTGCTGTCATGATGGATTGGGTGTATAGCAGTGAGGAGTGGGGAAACAGTGTGTCATGAGGCATTGTATAATTTCATCTGGATTCTCTAACAGCTAGCATGTGTTACTGACAACATCTATTAAGGATTCACTGATGAAAAGGAAGACAGTAAGAAAAACATAGAACATAGAAACATAGATGTTCAGTAGAACATCACTTTTTAGTTATTTTGAATAACAATCATAACAGGAAAGTCAAAGAAACTTTACAAAGGAAAACTGATCTTCTTTCCTAGAAACATACACCAGAGAAAACCATCAGAAATTACCACTCTAGATCAACTTATCATGATACACTCAATTATGAGTTCTAAATATTCATAGGCCTTGTCAGCAAGTAGCAAACTGTGTAATAGCACAGGCAGCTGTACCTGGCAAGGTGACATTACAACAGCTGCAAAGAATGCAAAATATGGATAGGATACAGTGACATGGAATAAAGAATATTGACAGGCAGAGGGATGAAATATCCACAGTGTCTCTGGCATTGCTCCAACTGGTCCCTCTGCAGCGACTGTCATGTAGCACAGTGACACTCTGCCCTGTCTGGCACGTTTCACCAACCTGGGAAGTCCTATTAAGGAAGAAATGGCCATGGCTGGAGGGACAGCTCTTCTGCTGTGGTGGCTGGATGGGCAGGATCAAAGGCACAGAGGAGCTGGGACAGGAAGTTCACACGCTGCGTGTGACACAACACGACGCAAAGGCTCCTCCACTGCCTATAATGAGCCACTAAAAATACACCGGTGCTGCAAGGACTCCAGAGAACAGCCAGCACCACATCTAAAAATATTGGTCCTATTCTCTCACCACAGGATACCAGTAACGTCAGTGGGAGCCCACTGAAAGATAGTGGGAAGTCTCTGGGAGTTACTCACATCCTGCATGAGCCCACGTCTCCTTGAAATCCGCAACTGTTCCGTCAGGACTGCTGCTTGTTTTTATTTACATGTGACATCCAACCTGTTTATGTTTTCCCATTCTTCTTTAACCTGTGCTCTTCCTTGAGAGAAACCATCTGAGAGTGATCTAAGGTTTAGTCTAAGTACAATTCAAAGTTTGGGACCCTGTGGAAATAAAGTCCTAGGAATTATGGCCTTTCTCATTTCTACCCAATACCTTCTTGTCTTCAGGCAGTGCTGTTATTTAGCCTGTGTCCAAGGCTGGGTTTCACTGAATTTTCTCTGTTTGGGGATGTTTTCCTTATTTTTCTTGAGAGGTCCCTAGAGCTTGGTCCTGAATCAGCTGATCTCTAAAGGAATTTGGGCATCTTTTGTCTTTTCTCTTTTAACCAATCCACAGTGCTAAAAATGACTGTATAGACAATAACACCTTACTTACTTCTGTGTGTGTGTGTTGCCTCATAATTCCCATGCTCAGAATCACAGTATTTTTTCTTCCTCTCCTTCTCAGTCTGCAATCCAAGAGGGCAAAGCTATTCTCCTTTCTCAATGCTAACGATCTGCTTTCTAGGAAAGAACAAGTACATCAGCTAACCACACATCACTTCATTAAGGGGGGAAAAATCCCTTTATAAATAATTTGCACAAATTTTGTGTCCTACTCTTTTGTGTTTCTTTGGAACTCTGTTTCTGAGTGGTCTGCATTGCCAGATGATTGCATAACCTTGAAATTGGGAGATATTATTCTTTTCCATTAGCATTGACTCAGTTTCTACCCTGCAATAATTTTCATGCAACCGTTGTTGAAGTCAATAATGTCACATTGCTGCACAGAATGAGACACTGTCTCATTTATAACATTGTCAAGATACCAGCAATAGCCTTAAAATCATAGTGCTTTTTTCATACCTTCTCAGCTTTATCTACTGACTTAATCTGGATATTATAACTCTCGTGCCAGCAGAACTTGCCTTGGATGATTTGTGCCTTGGCAGGACTTTCTGTTTGAGATAAGGTTTAGTGGGCAATAAGCCTTCTGCTCAGTGTTTTCTTATTGCTCTGAAATGATAAACTGTGATTAAAAAATTGTATAATGCTGATAAAATTCTGGATAACAGTGAATGAAACTTTGTTTCCATTGCTCCTCTCTATTTTTATGGAGAGCTAAACCAAACAGCTGTAAAAAAGCACCTGAGAACTGGTCTCCCCCCATTAGTGTGACTCAGGTAGCTGACTTACACTGAAATAAAGGCCACAGATACCAGGTGTGCTACTGACTCTGAAATGGCTATGTCCTTCATCAGAGCACCCATGTGCTCAACCAAAACACATAATTAAAATGGCCACAACAGAGAAAGTATTACATGCCACCATAGCCCCTGAGGACAGGCAAAACTCACTGGCTTTGTCCACTGACGCAACACTGGACTGTCCTTTTCTTTCATTGTATCTTCATTTCTGCACAGAATGATTTGATTTCCAGAAATACGCGTCTTCTTGGTCAGCCCCAGCACAAGCACAACAGAATGTGTATAAATAGAGAAGCCTGTTTATTTCAAGTTATTTTTTTCCACTCTGCATCCAGTCAATAGTTTAGATGAATATTTAGATAGTTGAATGAAAACAGGGCCGGGGCACTGGATCAGCTGTAAAGGTTGAGGAAGGAGTGGGCTTCCCATTATTTGATTTATCTACCTTCTTTACATAAATTAACAGCAGTGATCCAAACAGTAAAAAAGTCATGCGTGTTCAGCAGCCAGTGGATTATTTTGAAACACCTAATTTTAAAATCATTATCTACTTTTTTAAGAGTGCATGTCTTATAGGTCTCTCCATAATCACAAAGACTGGGTGATTTGGGATTTTCAAATGTATGTGCTATGATTCCTCATAGGTGATTTTTAACTTCAGCTCACATGGACACTTTCTTGAAACCAGAAATATCTTTGGGTATTGATTTTACCTGTTCATCCTTGGGAACATAATCTTAGTTTACACAGAAAGGAAAGAATTTACCATAAATAAGGTATATCAAGATGATCTGATTGAGGGGAGAGATGTGGGAGATGTCTCCAAATTCATAAATGGGGAGACAGAGACAGCAGTTAACCATTGGTGACCAAGTGTTACAACAAAGTGACAGGGCACAAAAAGTGATATTAACAGGCTGGGGCAAAGAAGGGTTCCCTGTTTTATTGGGCAGCATGGAGTGATTTTGCAGAGTTTCTTGCCATGGCACAGTGAGGAGGGTGAAATTCCAAGAGGTTCCAGGAGGCAGTGGCCACATCCATGCCGGAAGGCTGGTGCAGGAGGACACGACTGCCCATGCTGCACATCCACCTCAGGAAGCCCCTGAAGAGATGATTACTGAGGACAAACAAGGAAATGAATAATGTTACACAACCTCAGCTTTGTACTCTCTCATAAACATCTGCTCCTGGAAACAGAGGACATGCTTGGTGGCTATTTCATTTTCTGTGCTGCATTGCACCTCCTTCTCTCTTCCTTGCGGCATTCTCCATCTTTAAAGGGATCATCTTTAAAACTTGAAAAAGTCCTGTGATGATTTTTTGTTTTCTTAAAAGCAACATAAAGGCTGTACAGATCTGGGTAAATTTAGACACCCTTCTTATTCACATCCTGCTGCTCTTCCCTCATCCTTGGCTACTGTTTCTCATGTGTTCCACCAACCAGTGTCTTCTCAAGATTTCAGGTAACCTCAGATTTACATGCATTACATTTTCTGAGTCTTGAAATGAGATTCTTGTAGCTCCAGCATGATCTTTCCCTACAGTTGTATGTCCATTTCCATTTCCTTTCTCCTTAAGACTTCTGTCTGCAGGTCCTTCTGAGGTTTGTGTGCTGACTCCTTTTCCTCCTTCCTGGGAGGCACCTGCTTCCTGAGACCTTGCTCTCCACAGAGAAGTTTCAGAAAAGTGGCTCTAACCAGGGAGCTCTAACCAGGAAAAATGGCTCTCATCAGGAAATTACTCCTTTGTCCTTCCCAAGCTTGTTACAACCCAAACACAAGCATCCATAGATCCCAGATCTATTCCTAGGCAGAGGCACCAGGAGCATTCACTCCTCCCTAAACCTGCGGAGTGCCAGCTTAGAGCCTGATAAAAGGTTATCATAACACTTAGAGATAAAAGCAGTTCTGAAAAACAAACAATTATATGTCTGTGTGTGTGTGTGTGTGTGTGTGTGTGTGTGTGTGTGTGTGTGTTCCCTACACAAAATTTAAAATAGAATCATCATCATGCAAACCTAAGGCTTGCCCCTACTTGCAGCAGCCATAGGTTGTATTTGGGCATAAGTAGTTGCTATGGGGCCTGGTCCAACTCCTACATAAGTCAGCAGCAGCCTTTAAATTCCCTTCAGTGAGAGTGAAACCTGACCATTTGGATATTTTGTGAACACTGCCACTATATGCTATAAAAAGCAATGCTTTCATTTTTGATATAAAACCCAGTGATGTCAGGGACGGTGGGTCCTCACTGCTATTGCACTCAAGATAATAAGTGCAATTCATTGCCAATCTCTTTGTTATTGCTGGTATAAAAATAGATCAGTCCAGGCAATGGGATTAACCACTCTTTTATTTCTTGGCTGGTTTCTTTATTGTTGTTGTTGTTGTTGTTGTTGTTTTTAAATAGTTTTCCTGTTGTGCTGTTACAGATGAGTTCTGGTAAATGTTTATCCTTACACTGGCCGTAAATGTATTCCTTTTCTGTTGGGGTACTGCACAGCTCCAGATGTGCAGAACCAAACCTTTGCAAGAACAAGAGGGTCCCAGGTATGGCCATGCAATGGAGAGAGGGCAAAGGCTGCTGGCACCTCTAAGAAGTTGCTGCATGCACCTTTGCTGAATGCAGCCATCTCAGATTTCAGGGGTGTTTGACTTGGCCACAGCTGGAAAAAAGTCAGGGTGAAGAATTACAAAAAAAGGATGAAATCTTGCCCTGTGTTACCCAAGTCATCCTGCACATTACTCAGCCGTGTGCTGGTGGCACAGCATGTGAACAACTGCAGCATCACCAGGGTACCCAAAACTGCATTTCCAGCAGCTCTCCTGGACTCTCCTGTTTTGACAATGTGCCTGCTCCTCTCAAAGGGAAGGGAACCAACATCCCACTGGAGAAATGGGTGCTGAGTTGCATGTGCCCAGCATTTGGGCTCAAATTGTGTTTAACCCACTGAAGAAGATAAATTGTTCCTTTTGCCTTTTTCAGGAAAATTAGTGGCACATTGACCCTCACCTGGTGCCTTGAAAAACAGCAAGAGCTTGGTGGAGTCATCCCTGCTCCAGGCAAATATCACAAAAGGGTTACATGAGAAAAGTGGCTGACAGATTCACTTCCAAACACACCTAACCTGCTGTTTCCTAGAGCACATCCACATGGAAGCAGGAAGCAGACTTCCAGAACATGAAAGGAAGATTTTCTTTCTTATCTCATTGTATTCTAATGTTACTTGAGGCAAACAAAGCACAGCTATGGGCTTTGTTATTTTAATTATTTTGTGCAGCCAGTATAAAGCAGTATCACAGTGTCTGGTTAAACATAACTCTTACTGGCCTGAAAAATCTGCACATAATTGCAGAAGTTGCACAGAATTCAGGAAATATTTTTCCTAATGGCCTGCCCTGACCAAGGACAGCTTTGTTCAGACATCTGTCACACCATGGGATAAGAAGAGATCCACAGGTAATACTCACCTGGCATTCAGGAGCTGGTGTCAGTTCTGCACAGATCTCCTGCAGGTCACTTGGCTGGGGAGGCAGGCACTGACCTAACTGGCTGTATAATTAACTGAAATTAACTGAAATAGGCACTGAAATTAGGGTTCAGTTCAAAGCATGTGGGAGTCCTCCTAGAAGCCTGGATTTGTCCTGTGTACTTAACTTCCTTTGACACTTTTTAAAGGAGATAGCAATGAAATACAGTGATATTCACTGAATAGCTGGAGGAGGAGAACAGTTTGTGCCTTGACAGGCTGAAGTGTTATAAAGTATTTTTTGCAGCTATTGAGAGTTACAGTCTTTCATGTATTAGTTATGGGTCAACTAGAGTTTATTTTCTGCAAAGATGGAGGAAGATGGGTGGTGAGTGGAGAAAAACTGAAAAAAGTTAGGTGAATATTTGATTTTTTTAAATGTGAGAAAATTCAAATTAATCTGAGAAGATCTGCAAAGGAAAGATTAAATTCTGCCAGTGCCAGTCCTAGAAATAATCCCCTGTTAATGTACCAAACCAGTCATATGAGCTAAATTTTACTTGCAGACTCTTTCCTCAGATGTGTTCCCACCCTTCCAGTATTTCTTTTTAAATATTATTTCCACTAAAAAGGTTAAAACACATTTGGCTATTTTGATTACGCATACATGATGGCGTGATCCATTTTGATGATGTTTTTCAATATTCATGACAGACAGTCCCACCCTTTAGGCTGAAACTCCCTTTGATTTCAGGTGAGGATTTTTGCCTAATGATCAGGCCCTGGGGTGTTTGGCTCATCAGTTGCTACGTAATCAGCTAAGAAAAATTTAAATTGGTAAAAAGCAGGAACAATGGCACAGATTGCTGGCAGAACAAACACATTTCAGGCTGTATATGTTAGAAAAAACACCCCCTCAAAAAAAAAAAAAAAAACAAAAAAAAAAAAAAAAAACCCCAAAAAAGAAAAAATGAGAACAAAAAAAAAAAAACACCCACACAAGTAGAAATGAGAAATGCAGGTAATGTTGTATGTGCTACTGTGTCATAGTGTGTTATACATTTACAACAGAAGACTCAAGGAAGGATTTGGACAGCATTGTCAAGTGTCAGATCAACCCAGAAATTGTTTCAAGTTGCTGAGCGCAGTTGTTGAGAGAAAATTGCTGAGAAAAACAGAGAATAAACTGCCACAATTCTATGAGGTTGAGAGCTCCAAGAGTTTGTGTCCATGCAGGAGTTGTAGAATCATAGAAGGGTTTGGGCTGGCAGGGACCTTAAAGCTCATCCCATCCCACCCTCTGCTGTAGGCAGGCATCTTCCACTACCCCAGGTTGCTCCAAGCACCATCCAACCTGGCCTTGGCCACTTCCAGGGCTTCTCTATAAAACCTGTGCCAGGGCCTCAGCACCCTCACAGGGAAGAATTTCTTCCTAATATACATCCTGAACCTGCTCTCTGTCAGTGTGAAGCCATTCTCCCTTCCCCTATCACTCCAGGCCCTTGTCAAGAATCTCTCTCCATTATTTTTGTAGGCTCACTTCAAGCAGGAATGATTCTCTTCTCCAGACTGAACAATCCAAATTTCCTCAGCCTTTCCTCCCAGCAGAGCTGCTCCATCCCTTTGATCCCTTTGGTGTCCCTGCTCTGGCCTGGCTCCAGCAGCTCCCTGTCCTTCCTGTGCTGGGATCCCAGAGCTGGAGGCAGCTCTGCAGGAGGGGCTCAGCAGAGTGGGGCAGAGGGGCAGGATCCTGCGTTTTCTGAGACATCCCAGGACACGATTGGCTTTTCTGGGCTGCAGGTGCTGACTCGTGTCCAGCACCACCAGCACCCCAAGGAAGTCACAGAGACCTAGCACAGAGCTCTGAAATCAGTTCCCATGCTTGGACACCTGCAGCCCAGTGTTGGTGGCCACCTGAAGGCACCCACTGGTGTCACACAGATGCCACATGGGCTTAAGGAGAGGCCAGTAGGAACTGTAGTGGTGCTTCACAGAAAATGGACCACTCAAGATAGTCAGAGCTGTAGACCAGGTGACCCAAACCTGGCCAGTGGAACCCTGTGGAAAAACTCCATGATGTTCCCACGGTTTGAGAAGAAAGGAGCACTCTGAAAGCATTTTGTAAGCCACCATTAACTCATCAAAGTGCCTGAAGCCCCTCCTCTGGCGAAAATACACATCTTATATATCTCACATAATATTAGAGATTGGTTCCCACTTTTGTAATAAATTGTTTTCTATCCAAATGCTGGACAAAAAGTATTCAGTCTCTAAGGCTGCTTTCAGGTGGCTTTTAGCCACCAAAGCTCCTGGTGTTTCTTTAGAGCATTTTTATTTTCTGAAGAGCATAAATGATGTCACTTATCGATTGCCAAACCTATTTCATAATTTCAATAACCTCCAGGGGACTGATTAAATCTGAAATACTTTGGCCTATTTTAAAGGAAGTCTAATTGTGTTTTTAAGTCAGTCTTGGAACACATGATTCTTTATTAACCTAATAAGCCTCCATTATCCCATTCCCAAAGTTCTATTCAAGTCCTCTATTTAGTGTAAAGTACCGTGCACTGGTTAATTAGAGCATATTATCTTGGATGAAAATGCTGAATCTTATTCTGCAGAGTCAGGGCTTGGAGAATTTGTTAATACTCTGCGTGTACCCAGCTTGGTTCTTATCTGAGCCCTGGCATGTGTTAGCAGGGCAATTACCTACTTGCAATAGCTGCCTGCTTCTTGGCAGAGGGGAGTGCTGAACAGAGAGTTATTTCACCAAAGATAGGAAAGTGACTCATTTTGATTACTCAGTCATGTCCTCTCCTCCTTGTGCGTGCACAATGGGAAAGACTGATGGAACCAGGGGAAAGAGGAGCAGCATGTGTTGCAGTCACTTCTCTTATTCACCACATCACTGTAGCAAAATAAAAAGCCAATAATTATAATATAACAAGGCTGAGTAATAAAACATTTCCCTTCCCACATTTAGAAGGCAAATCTGAATTTAAGGGGAAATGACAAGTTAAAGATGTCAAGGAGCAAAGGATGGAGATAACTCAATTTCATTTTTTGTTTACCACAATTTCCAGTTTGCTCTGTCTTTGTGTTCGTGTTGCAAAAAGGAGAAATGTTCTCATCAAAACAGCACCCTGCTTTAAATTATTGTAGTACATTTTACATGAAAAGTGCATTTAAAAAATCACTCTTCCTAATCTGATCTGGGAAGACTGAGTAGACAATATGTGTCAGGTAACATTTCTAAAGCCTCCTCCTGACTTGGTGACCCCATTCCCATATTTAAGTGATCCAGTCCTGTGGAAGTCTCCTGAGACTCCCAGACTCTCAAAATCATCTCTTACAGACATATTCCATCATTTTTAAAGTTTTTTTCATGAAATAGCTCACCAACTATGCCCATTTTCCTACTGAAAAAAATATTATTAAATTAAAAAATTTGCAGCACTAAAAACTATAAACTGCTAAAAAGCCAGGATATACCATGTGCCCCTACAATAATCTATTCAGGTTGATGGCCTGTTCAATAACACATTGTTATGCATTTTCCATGCTAATTAATTTAGTGATGGTCCCCTAATCTAATGCAACCTTGTTTCAAGAACTGGAAAACTGTTTTCATGAAGGGTTTCATGACACCCCTGCAAGGTTTAGCCTAACAGTGTCATTTGAATCACATGCAGATTTGTGGCTGTACATCCGACAATGGTACATTAGTGTAGCAGCAGCATCTAAAACACATCATACAGTAGATAATTTTAATCTGTACGATGGAATAATAAAAAAAAAAAAAAATCTTTTTTTTCCCTTTCTGATTTTTAATATGAAATCATCTTTTTTTATCTCTTGTGACA
The DNA here is from genome assembly GCF_017590055.1 of Onychostruthus taczanowskii. Taxonomy (NCBI): domain Eukaryota; kingdom Metazoa; phylum Chordata; class Aves; order Passeriformes; family Passeridae; genus Onychostruthus; species Onychostruthus taczanowskii. The sequence goes on from NW_024498685.1 coordinate 6,590,226, forward strand.
TCAGCAGAAGGCCATCCAGTAAAACAACAACAGTTTCAAAGCCATAAAGTAAAAAACTTCAAATGGTTTTCTAGAACTTTTGGAAATTAAGCACTTAAAAAAAAAAAAAAACAACTCAACAACAACAACAACAACAAACACATCAACACTGGGAAAGCCCTCTCAGATAGGGTCCCACTGCTGACAGGCACTTCTTGACCTTTCACCAACACTGTGTAGCTCTCCTAAAACCTTCTCCAGTGACTTTCATGCCTCTCACTGCTGAGACTGCTCTCCTCACTGAATCCCAACCTCTGATCACTGTTTCAATGAGATTTTAAATTTACATGGCTTCAAGTATCCTTTTAATACTCTTCCTTTATCTAAACTCTCGTTCTCACTGGAAAACTGTAATGGTTGTCTGCCAATGAGAACATTAACACATGATTTCAATAAAAATTATGTACAAAATTTTGCCCAAATGGATATGTTTGAAACCTTTAGAATGCAATAGCTTCAATAATTCTATTTTTTTGTTCCACAAAAATTATTTCCCCATTTTTCAGCCATCTCTAATTTTAACAATAACTTGCAGGTGTTTCCTGTTAAGTTGGTAATAACTGTGTCCTGGGATAATAAAACTCTTTGGGTTTGGCCTGTTTATCATATTTAAATTATAACTTAAAGGTGCATCCTGTTTACAGGGTAATAATTATATATGGGACTAAACAAACTCTTCTGGAGCCAGTCCAATCTATTGTGTTATGTTGGGATTGAAGAAACCTTGGATAATGCCATAGGTAGTAAAAGTTGACTCTCCCCTCTTAGCAAAATTTGGGGAAAAGATAAGGAAAAAAGTTTGGTGTGTTGCCTAAATTAGGAAATTAACTTTGAAAAAATAAAGATCCTCCAAAATGAGCAATCACATAATCTTAAATCTTAGCTGATGGCCAGACAGTGAGAACACACCCATGTGAATTCCTCAGGGTGGACGCCAGCACAAGACGTAAATGCGCAGCCCTGCGCCCCCTGCTCTGTCCCTCCAGGGGTCTCCTGCCCCTCTCTGGCTGTATTCCCCGGGCTCTGAGGCAGCACTGCCCCATTCCAAGGCCACTGGCCACAGCCTCCCATGTCCCTCCTTGCTCTGTGCCATGGTTTGGATTTTAAATCATGCCCCTTTTTGTCAGGAGAGAAGACTCAGCAGGTTCAAAAAACCCCAAAACCCCGGGGAAGGAGGTCAGCTCTTGAACTCACAAGTCCTCTGTTGGACAGCTGCCTTACAGTGAGATTTGGGGTCTCATGCAGAGCTCTCCATCTTGCCCAAATCCCTTGCACGGTTGATCCCAAATTTCCAGCCCCTGCCCCAGTTCCAGCCTGGTGCTCTCCACCTCCGTGGTTTAAAAGCCTGCAGAACCTCGTGCAGTGGGACAACAGTCACTGCTTTGTTGAGGTCAGGACTTAGGGGGCTGTGGAAGGAATTTGGGTTGTCCTGTGTGCAGAGGAAAGCAGCAAATGCAGTGTAAAGTACAGAGAAATACCGGCACTCAAAAAAGCCACTCGAAAAGTAAACTCCAGTAGCCATCAGTGCCTTCGCTCACATTGTAGCTTGGCTCCAGTGTTTCACTGTTATTTCTTAACAGCAAAATAGGCCCCAAACATTTTTCCTTTTTTTTTTTTTTTTTTTTTTTTTTTTTTTTTTTTTTGCTACATACTGCACAGTATGAGTAATTCAAGGAGAGAATAAAGGCTGGCATTGTATAGCACGCTTTCTCATGCGCACACAAACCTCCTTCCCGCTTACTGAAGGAATCAAAGGGTGGAGGGAGTGTCTCCAGCATTTCATGTAAATGACGTCTTTTCTTTTTCTCCAGTTTTAATGCCACCATAAACTCAGTGTGATGAAGCATTGATGAATAATGAGCCCATGACACATCGTACTTTTAGAACAGCTCATATATTTGGCACATGCCAAATGCCCCATTTGTGTCTTTTCTTTCTTTCCTTCCCCCCAGCCCCCCAGCTTGAGCACAGGTTCACAAACACCTTTGCCATGAGGAAGAAATGCAGGTTTATTTTCACCCTGAGCAGCAGTGGCGTCCCCCTCTTTAGGGTGCTCTGAGACATCTCATGCCATCCAAGCAGGCATCACACCCTCACCAAAGCCACTTTCTGGACAGTCCAGTGGTCACCCTGAACTGGGAGCCTCCAGCAGGCTGGATGCTTTTGTTCCTGCCTCACGTCCCACCAGGCATGGCACTGTCACCTTCCCTGAAGCAGTGTCACAACGGCCTGGAGTAGAGCAATGAGGACATCCTTGTGAAAAAATGCAGCTTCTTGTTCAGCAAGTGACGTGGAGGGTGTTGGGGTGAACTTACATTTTATTGAGAATCTACTTTCCCTGCATTGTCCTGGATTTCTTGGTAACTATTGGATTCCTGGATTTAAAACCACCTAGGAAAGAACTCGTTGAGTCCTAAGCCACCAAGAGTGACCCAGCTGTCAGAGTGGGACAGTGGCCACTGTCATATGGGAAATGAAAAGCCTTGGTCGGTGGTGAATCACCAGTAGCACAAGTGTTTTCCTGCACATGTGCCAGTCCTAACCCTGCAGCAAGGTCCACCCTTTTGCCAGCTCTTCCTTACAAAGGGGAAGGTCAGGGATGCTCTCCTGGCACAGACACACTGCAGACCTCAGCCCTACCTTCTGATCCTGCCTCCTGAGGATTTGTGTTCTGCTGGAAATGTGGATTTCACCAGGTGGGGACGCCCAGAATGGGGAAGCAGAAGAGAATTTAACAGTGCTGGAGACACAGCATGGGAGATGTTTTCCCAGGACAAAATCAGCCGTTTTCAAGTTTGGCCAAAAAGCCCATCATGTTAGCTGGAAAGGTCTGCTTTCTTAATCATCACTGTGAGAGTATCAGCAGCATAAAGTTTTGTCCTATAAAAATCCTCTCTAATGTCTAGACCAGTGTACAAAGAGTTTTTATTTCTCATTTGCCTTTAGCACTTTGCCTATGTTGAGATATGGGACAATATTTTACTTTAAGCTTACTTTTTTCCAATAAACTTTTTCTAGGTTTTCAAACATGTAAAAGGACTCATGTCTGCTCTCCTGAAAGGTGCATAATTTCTTTGATGGAGGCTTTCAAAGCAACATAAGGGAACAGGGCATAAGGAGACTACTTGAATCTTCATTGTTTTGAAAAAGATGTAAACATAACAGTTTTAAACCAACCACTTTTTCCCCATTGTTGCCAAAAATCCTATAATGCTTTCCACATGGCTGTTTAAGCTGTAAGAGGTGACATCAGACACCCATGCTGCCATGGAGAACATAAGGAAAAACTTGGGTATTGCTGACAAACCATGGGCAGTTCCTTCATTTTCAAAGTTATCAGGACCACTCATGGCACAAGCACAAATTAATGCCATTTCCCAGCTTGATTATGCTCATTTCCCTGGGTGACAATCTCTCCTGGATAAGCGCAGTGTTCCTGCTGGGAGCTGCTCCTGTCACTCAATTCAGCAAACAAGGTCAATCAAATCACTTTATCTCCCTCCTCCCACCACCACCAAAAAAAAAAAAAAAAAAAAAAAAAAAAAAAAAAAGAAAAAAAAAAAAAGAAAAAGCAATTTTCTCCATTTTGTAACAAAGCTCCAGAAGTTGCATGACCCCGTTTTTGTCATCAGAACTGTTTCTTTTTTTCCCCTCTTCTACAGGCAGGCTGCAGGGAGGATTTGAAATAAGGAACTAAATGACTTTCTTGAAAAGCTGGCTTTTCATAGCAGGAATACGGGAACCATGTTGATTGAAACTAAGTCCTTGGGGAATTAATTTCTTCTGGCAAAAATAACAGTTCCTGAAACTTTTATCAATCTTTTCACACCAATAATTTATATTTTAGAGCTTATTTTAAGATGAAGTTGTTTCTGAGGCTAATTATTTGCTTCTAGAAACAGATAAAGCTAAAAGCATGCTGATAATCTGCTTCTAATCTTTCTGTACCAACCTCCTTTAGCCCCATACAAATCTTCTGGTCAATGATAAATTTGGCAGCTCTGTTTTCAGCATTGGCTCAAACTCAGCTGATCTGAATGCTCTTTTTAAATAAAAACAAAAACAGCTCCTCCTTTACAAAATACATGGCCACTGTTCACTCCAAGATGGAGTGAACTGGTTAGGCAGAAAAAGGGTTAAATCCTAGTTTTCCAAGGCTGCATTGAGTGCTCCTATAATATTTTGCCTCCTTGACTTTAAGTCAGCCACATGCCCGCTGCTGAAACTACAATGCAGTCAGTGTCTGGATCTCTGACAAAGATCAGGCTTTCATCCCTGTTATTTGTGTTACTCCTCAGAGTTTTTTAATGGTTTTTAGCAGAGAAAAATAACAGTCATGGCTTGGAAGTGCTTCAGAATGACCCAGCACTTAGCATCGTGCAGCCCTTTCAGGGATGCTTTGGGATCCAGGTTCTGGCTACTGCTCCACGGGGATCTATGTCTTTTCAGGCAGGTTTCCAGTGACTGGCACAGGAAATATAATAATCTGTAATAATGAGGAGCAAAATTCTACATTCACCCCAGAGACTGGGGCTTGATACTTTCAGAGAAGCTGCAGTCAAGTGGAAGAAACATTCATTTGATCACATCAGCCTGATCATGTGAGATTTCAGCTCAGCATGGTGACAGGACAGTCACACCATTCCATGCCACCTGCCAAAGGAGTTGTCCTTATTCATCAGGGATGTTAAGCTTTGCCTGGATCCAAATCCACACAATACTTGCTTCTCCACTTTTTTCCTTAAAATTTCTCTCTCCAAGAGGCTCCTTCAAGAGCTGTCTTCAAGTCTTAGGGAGCATGCAGAGAGGTTTTTGTCTCCTTCTGTGCTCCACCCCTGCATCACTCCATGTCCTAAACACTTTAAATAAGGGGGACCTTGAACTCCTCGCTCACATGGGGTTTGGTACCGTTGCACACTGAAGTAACAGTTTTTCCATCTTTGAGTATCCTTTTCCTTTTCCTTTAGCCATCATTCCCTGCTAGAGAACATCTTGGATGTTTTTTTCCTTAGAAAAGTGTCTGCTAAAAGTCACTCTTTGCCCACAGCTACCTGACATCACATACAGCATCACACAAAAGCCTACTTTTCCTCATTTTTGCAGTTTGGCAAGGAAACACATCTGATGGCTGATAGATGATCCTTCTGTAGGGGTGACAGAAGTGGCCTCAGAACTTACCGTAGGTCTCTGGTTTATGATGCAAACTTCACATTTTCCCAGAAGATAAAGGAATTTGCACACATGGTGAACTTGCCGTTGTCATTTGTGTAAAGATTTGAAGATGAATTAGCAACTGTCTAATCCAAAGTCCACTGAAGCCAGTAAAGGCCATAAAGAATCAAAGACAATAAAGATACAAAAGAGTACTGATAGCAAAGATATTATTTTCCCTTTTTTTTTTTTTTTTTTCCTTAATAAAAAACAGTTCAATCAGCTCTTTCATTTATGGTCTGCAGCATACAAATAAACATATCATGGCACATTTTTCTTCCTTGGCAAAAACAGCTTGACAGAATAACATCAAATCATCAGCATCAATCAATCCATTCACTTCATAGCCAAGTTATGTAAGGAATTAATTTTGTACTCAAAGACAGACTAATCTGAGCCTGCAAAACTGTACCTGTTACTAAATCACAGGTGCAGAGGGAGGGACTGGGCTTCTGATGGGCAAAATAAGAATTAGCTGCTCCCAAATGTCCAGTGTATCATGAATTTATTTGGATTTAACATACTTCCTCTGCCCCTACATGAGCCATACTCTGACCACAACCCAGACAAGATCACCAGGCAGCCACCAGCAGGCAAGAGCAAGGGGTATTTACCCAACAGGAGGTACAGCAGTCCCCCTTCCTGCTTCCTCCAGCTCTGAATCCAGTTTTCTGTCCGGAGACCTTGCTCAGCTGAAAAAGCAATCAATTTTAGTAATTTGCCTGGGATAAGATTGCAAGTCTTTTAGCCAAGCCAGGGCTCCTGCTGCAGAGCAGCCCCCAGGGGAAGGCAGCCATGGGTTTGCAGATTACTGGTGCAGGACATGCACAGGGGAAAGACACACATGCTTACATCCCTCCAGGAAATCCCGGGGAGAGAGATGGAGTCCTGCCCTCAGCCTTGTCCAAAGGGTTTAGCACTCCTCCAGAGCCTGACAAATAGATGGCCTTTGTCTGATGCCCCCGAGGGTAAATGCAAGCTAATAAAAACTGGAGTCCACACAGATAACATATAATTGTAACTGGGTTTTAGGCAATGGTCTTCCAGGCTATCTCATTATTCTCTTTGAACAGGCTTTGAATTACACTTTTGCAATTTTAGATAAAAGTGAACCAGTGGTTTTGCAGCATTAGCAAACTGAGTTAGATTGAACAGTTAGAATTAATGGATACTTTGATTTCATCTTTTCTCTTTAACCTTGAAACCAGCAGTCAGGCAGCAAAATCATTTTCCCCTGCTCATGTTTTCTTCCTTCGGTCATCTTTCTCTATTCTGCCCTCTCAGGCACTTGCTTCTGGTTTGTTTGACTTTGGCCAGGCTGCAATTCCAATTCAGGGGTGCTCTCTGGAACACCAGTGAACATCACAACATTTTCGTATTCTCAGTATTGAACTGTGACTATTTGTAACCAGAACAAAGTAAAAATCTTTCTGTTGGTGGTGACCCAACCAGTTCTTCTGGCTGTGCTTTTTTTTTTTTTTTTTTTTTTTTTTTTTTTTTTTGTTTTCATTTTTATGGCCAATATCTTATTGAGTTCATTGTAATGGCCATTAGTGTTGTGGAGTGTGAATGAATCATAACAAACTCCACTTACCTTTTGTTCCAGTGGCTTATACAGAGCAGAAGAAATCTCTGAAGAGCTCTCCCACATGTCCTCCTTTAGCCTCAAGCAGACATGGTCCCCCCAAACAAGCCTAAATCAGCTATTCCCAGCCCTGAGCCTCTGACAGCCCTGAAATGAGCTTATTCTTAGTCTTACACATAAAACTAACAAGAACACAAGTCCTTAGTTAATGTGGCTGTTCAAGGCACCTCTGGGTAATGCAACCAGACTCATCCAGCAACAGCAGGATTCCTAAATTTCCACTGTAAAGGCCCCAGATCTCCTGGTGGAGGGGGAGAACACTCCCATCCCCACCAGACCTGCTGTGGAGGCCTAATACAGACAACAGGAATGTGCTTGCAGTCTCATGCCAGCAACACTGCAAATAAAACATGTGCAATAAATACACAGCTGATATGTACAACAGCCTTATCTGAGTAGAGTGTAGCAGCTAGATGTGCCTTTTCATTTATTCATTTATTCTACAGTTCCCACAGGCTTCCCTCCCAGACTTCCCTCTGCTTTGGACCAAAGAGACCACACAAATGATAGCAGTGGCAGAAGTTACCACAAGAGAATCACATCCCACAATCCCTCCTCTTTTCATTTTTCCTCCACAATATTTATTTGGGAAAAAAAAAAAAAAAAAGAAAAAAAAGAAAAAAAAAGTGTTTTCACAGGATTTACAATCCACAAAGCCATAAAGACTTGTAGAAGAAAAAAGAATCTCAGGTGCTACTTAAGAAATTCCTCATTTTAAACCTCAGTGGATTAAAGTTTCTGCCCTAATGACCCATGTGAGTGCTTTTGTGTAAAACTTTGAATAACTTTATTGATTGCATTCTGTATAGCACAAGTCTCTGGACTCTTATTCTTGTTTTTCTCTTCTAAAAAGCTCCTATAAAGACATACAGTACCAGAATGGATTAGTGCATTAGCCCTTGCCTTCGCAGACTTACTTGCAATCCAGAAAGGATTTGGATGAAGGGAGTCTTACCAGGCGGGATCACACTTCTTAGTGGAAAATATTTCCATACTGAAAAAATGGGAAACATAACATTTAGCACAATTCAACCTGTTTGATAACTTTTTCTGTGCTGAGGCACGGGGATGGCTACAGAAACAGCACAACCAGGCAGCACTGGGTTGCCTCAACAGGGCTGTCTCAGAGCTAGGATAGTTTTCATAAAGAGCTTTCTCAGAAGAAGATAAAAGAAAGCCCTTTGGTAAAGCTGAATGGGAGAGTCCAGCTGGCATAACAGAAGTTACAGGTGAAAAATGAGGTTTATTGGCAGAATGTTTGGGTCTGACTGAAAGAGCAGCACAGTGCCCACAGTTTTCTCTTTCCGCTGACAGGGTCTCCATAACCATTTTCCTCCTGGTGTTTTCCAACACAAGGCTCTTTCACACAAGAAAACAGATGACAAGGTGAATACAGGTTTTAGTTTTAAAATGACCTACAGGGCCTTCAGTCTGTTTTTAGAAAGGAAACAGGATTTCTGTCTAAAACCAGACTCTCCACCCTCTCTTTCTACCCTCCCTTGTCCTTTCCACCTGTTTAGATATTTTCACAGTGGGATAACACATTCATTCCCTCCAGACCGGGGCTCAGCTGTTAGGAATGGAAAATAAAACCCAAGTTTGCAGAGTATTTTTAGCCCAGGGAAAATAAAGCGGTTGCAAATACCATCCACCCAGCAGCAACTCTGGCTGGTGCAGATCCCTGCCCAGAAAAAAAGGAAACCACAGGGCCAGGCTGAGCCCACTGATTTTACACCCATGCCGAGTACTCCAGAGTGACTCACCCAGCAATCCCACCCTTCTTTTTCTGCCTGTGTGAAGGTGCCCTTCCCAGAGGTCACATCAGCTGGGCCTTGCCATGGCTGTGGCACTGCTGCTGTCACTGCCACAGATGCACTCAGCCCGTGGCTCTCACCCTCAGCAGGGATCATCCCTTGGTGACTGGCTCACCAGCAGGTTGCAGATGGGTCTCCTGTTTCCCTCTGATCTCCCCAGCCTCGAGGGACCAGCCTTCCAGCGCGTAAGGGGATACAGCCCTAAACAGATGACACATATTTCAGATCCACCTAATGGCTGATCCTGGTTTCCAGGCTCCCCAAGTGCCATTTGTCTTTGACAAATGGCCATACCGGCTGTGGAGATGATATTTAAAAAATGTCTTTGAAAGGGCTGACTTGCCTCTAATGGCATCTGCAGCGTGTGTGCCCCTGACAGTTGTCCTCTGTGCTGTCAGGCTGCTTCTACTGCAGGTAAAAGCAAAGTATTCTGAAATAGAAACTGTAAACTGACAAGGAAATGTGTTCAGAAAAAGCATGTCCTGAATGGAAGAGGTGTTTTTAAGAACCAAAGAGAGGAGGATCTAGAACACACTATCATCTATGGCTAGGTCTGAGCATCCTTGGACTGTGAGCTGTAAATTGAGTTTATGCTGAAGTTGTAGCAAAGCAGTGATTTCTTCACAGCTGCATTGACTGTGCAGCATCTTGTATGCAACAGAAACACTGGATGCTGGCAAAATTGTTCAAACATTGCTGAGAGGAAGACATAAATCCTGAAATACCCTTTATGCAAATTTTTCCAGTTTTCCACCTCTGTCTTGGGAAAAATCTGGAGATTTTGTACAACTCCCAGGGACACTCCCCTGTGCACATGTCAGACAGACCCCCTGTAAAGCAGCAAAAGGCATCCTGGCTCAGCTCTGCAGCCCGTGCCCAGGGATCCAGTTTTTAGTGTGAAACACAACAGACCCAGCTCAGTTCCCACTCATCCTATTGCACCTCCCAACACAGAAGTGTTTCCATATCCATTTCCATATCCATCCATGTCTGGGAGGACAAGAGCTGGCCCAAACAGAGCCATTTTCACAGCAGGGCTGAGCAGGTGCCAGGGCTGGCCCTGTGGGCTGGGTGCAGGGACAGCCCGAGGTGCTCCCAGTGCCTCGGACACACTGCACACACCAAAACGCTGGAGCAGTGCGTGCACACCAGGTCTCACAAGGACCATACTTATTATGAAGGCATCACAAACAGCTCAGACATATCCTCCTGTCCAAGAAATCCTGGAAAGAAATATGGCAACTCCTTTGGGAAGCATTCAACTCTGCTCCATCTCCATTTACTTAGTCATCAGCAGCACGCTGCTGTGAGCTCACTTAGTTGTGGGAGTATTCCCAACAGACCTCCTTAAAAAGCACTTTCTATTTAAGACCAAAAAACAGCTGCTGATAATGCTGCCTTAATCTGGCCATTTTGCTTCTGGCTTCTATAGATTCCACATTTTTCCTATCCAGCCAGCACAACAAGCAGTTTAGCATCCATTGCCTGGGATTTCTGGAAATGCTCGGCACTGACCTGACTGATCTCACTGTAACCAACACCAACTGTGCTTTGGTTTCCTCTTCCTTTTATTCTTGAAAAGATGGAGCACCCACAAACAGCAGATCATCTGCAAAGTTAAGGCACAGTTATTCCAGTAGCTGACACACTTCTCTGTGAATGCTGGCTATTTACAGCAAATGTAATCCCAGTTTATCTTCTGCAAAATCTTTAGCACGTTATTTCTGGGAGTTCAAGTTATAACTGCTGTGATTTGTGAGTGTACAATTTAAGGAAACAGTTCTATTATTCCATCCAGTTTGGAGGCTTGGAGGAAAAACATCTTCCTGAAGCTTTCAGTCCTTCTACAGGGAAGTGAGTAATATATGCCTGGTATTACCTATTAGCAAGTATTTTAACCCTCCCTAGGTCTGGCAATATTGCTGCAGGTATATAGCATAAATTCCTTTGGGATTAGGCTTTTTTTTTCTTTTGTACATCTCAGCTGAGGCACCCCCACCACCCCAACCAGCTTTACCCACCTTGGATTCAGGGTGTCAGTGAAGACCCATCTAGACAACTTTGTTTCAGAACTCCCAGCCTCTCATTGGAGATCACCAGAAGAAAAAAAGATTTTAAGAACAATGAAGACATTAACAACACAAGCCAGATTTTTAAATGGCAGAATTTTTGTTTACCAAAATATATCTTTCAATTTTAAGCAAGGATTCTCTTAAAGGCTGGCTTTCAGGCTTTTTCCCAATTCTAGGGACCCAGGGGGCAGTGTCCACTGAAGACTATGCCACAGCAAATTCAAGCACACAAGGCCAAAACAAGAAGTCCTGGTTTTCTTCTTTTAAGCTCCAGAGAGGCCAATAAGAAATCCAGAGACCTCAAGTGATTCTGCCAACCACAGCAGAAAATATCTACTGTGGAGTAACATTAGCAAAAGTCTGCCTACAGGTCATGAGTTTCTTCAAGAGTGACTTTTTTCCCAGATGGTCTTTTCGAGCAGTCTCACAAAACCTTTGGTACAATTTCCTGTTATTTGCAGGATGCAAGGAAAAAAAAAAAAAAAAAAAAAAAGGGCATTTTAGTCAAGGCACACATAGCCAAAGCCCTCTATTCAGAGTCTAGCTCAACAATTGAAATTGTTATTAAACTGGTAGTGACAGGACCAGGCTCCAACAGACACCAAGTGCTTCTGAAAGGTCCAGTTTCCATGACAGGGAAGCTGCAGAAGCAGTAAATTTTGTCATTTCTGACAACAGGAGTGCTCTGGGTGCTGACTGGAGCTGGAGTGTTGCATTTTTGCTCCACAACAAGAGGATCCACTTTAGAGGTGAGCACAAACAACCTCCATACATCTCTTCAGCAAGATATGCACTAAAAACTTATTTACACTACAAGTCTCATCTTCCAAATGCTCTCAAAAGAAGTTGAAAGGCTCCTCAGCTGTGCTTTGGATGTCAAAAATAGTATTTGGAGAAGTCTCAGCTGTTCTCTGAGGGAGAACAGATTTTTTTACTGACTCACCCTACGTAAATGATGGAATCAGAGCACTAAAAGTGGACTTGTGCTTTCTCAGAAGCTGGGCAGTGGTTGCCTTGCCTTGCACTCACAGCTTCTGAGTAGTACCTGGTCCCACATGTGAGCAGGTGAATAATTGACAGATGGTTTTCTTTATGCAGCTAAGTAATAACTTTCAACATTATGTCAGGAGAGATTAGGAAAGGGGGGGAAAACACACTGAAGAAAGCTGGGGCTTAAACTTGTTACCCAGCATCCACCCCCTCCCCCAGTGCCAACCATGGCTGGGGGTGCCCAAAGGTGCTCGTTAGAGAGGGTGTTTACAGGTGAGCCATTATCGGGTACTGATATAAAATACTGCCCTGGAAAAGCACATTTAATAAGCTCCAGCTGCCTGGGAAATTAAAAGCAAAATTCCTGCAGCAAATAGTCGATCTGAAAAACAACCAGTAGTAGGGCTGAAACAAAGGAGCTGGGGTTGAAAAGCAGAGCTGTGGCTGAGTCAGGCTGCAGTTTGGAAAGGCTATCAGATGGATGTTTGCCTAGCTTTGCTTTTATGCAGAGATTTGCTCCTGCCAGCACAAGGAGCTGCTGAGGCCACAGCCTGTCTTCTTTTGCTCTTGTATCCTTACTTGTACCCCCAGACTTTGCTGCCATGAGATCATGGGCTGTGTTTCTGGGCTGGCTTAGAAAAATGCAACAGCTTGCAGAGGTATAATAATGTGTTTTATTTCAAAACAGAACTTAAAACAGAAATAGGAACATAAACAGCGAGGCCTGGCAGCCCCTCTCCCCTCCCACTCCCAAAAGCTGGTTGTCTCCTGCTTCCCTTCCCAATTGTCTGTTGGCTCAGCTGGTAAAAAATGGGGGTGATTAAACCTTTCTTCCTAAAGGCAAATGGGAACAAGACCCTGCTGGCTTCCCTCTGATGGCACAAACCCCATCAGGGCTGCAGGGCTGGTGCTGCCCTGTGACAGGCACACATTGCCTCTATCCTCAGTTTGCAGAACAACCCCCACCCTGTGCCAGCCCTTTTTCAATACAACAAAATATAAAACAGCAAAATAAATGCAGCCTACCTGACCTCAACAGCTCTATCTTTCCACCTTGTGGAAGAGAAATCTGGATTGAGAACCTCGAGACTGATTTCCTTGTTCATTTAAGGAGTACCCAAAGGGGCAATCAGTGGCAGAAGAGGGCAGAGAGAGCCACACTGGCTTGAAGTGAACTGGTTTGGGTAGCAGGAGCAGCACAGCCCTGTACAGGACAATTCACTCCTCTTCTTTCCAGCCTAATGGAAACAGAACATGCCTTCTGTTGCATTTTCTTTTCAGGAGGCCTGGCACATCTGGGACTATCATGAGCTCAGACATCTGTTTTATGGCAAGATTCCAGTAAGTGCTGCCCATGGATATTGAAAATGCTTTCTTCAAATGCTTTCCCAGGGCAGGATAGGGATTTTGGCCCTACATTTGGCCCTTCATGCACCTTCATTTCCATTGTTTTCCATGGCTGCATAAAAAATTTTAGACTAGAAGTGTGTTTAGTTTAGAGGGCCAGTGTTGTTCAGAAAGGATGCTGGTGATCCTTCCCCATCTGAGAAAAAGGCTTTTTGTTATTCCCACAAAATCCAATGGAGTAACAGACTAGCATCTTCATCAAGGCTGATTAATGATGTTTTATTGTGATTGTACACCAGCAAATCATTAATGCAATTTCCATCCTATCACCCATGAGCACAGCTTTTTAGTTGTTCGTGACCCTCATGACCAAGTTTTACTGGATCAAAATTGTCCCTTCTGTTTATTTTTGAATATCAGGAATACTGGCATGGCTTATTTGTGCTTCAAAAAGCAAACAAGCAAATGCATAACTGGGCCCTAGATGCCAACAACAACACTGCATGTTTATTGTGATTGTTGGACATACAGGCAATAGATTTTGAGTATAGTGGTAAAATGCTAAAAGCAGATTAAGTATGCAGAAAACTGGTTGAGTAGCTTTGAAGTTGTGACAATAACCATTTTCAAACACAGTCAAAATTTCCATTACGTTTCTTGGCTTGGTCTCACTTCAGGAGGCTGGATCTTGCACACTTGGTAGAACTTGCTAATCAGTTTTTTCTGCTTTATCTGAAGTGCTTTTCACTTTGGGGGCAATTGTGAAGCAAAATAGAAACAAGGAACAGCACAGTCCAAAGACATTTAAGGTAGCCAGGAACAGTGCACTCTTGGAGGCAAGACTATCCTGAGACAGGAGCAGAGCTGACTTTTTTGTTTCCCTGTTTGTCTGCACCAAGGCTAAATAGCACTTTCTAAAATTGTTTAGGACTTTATAAGCTTGTCTAGTCTGTCACTCCTCAAGGTGACCCTCTCATTGTCAAACCCAACCTGATGGGAATGTTAGGTGTTTGCTAATAATTTTTTGGAATATATCATTACAATTTCCTATGCCTTTCATTCACATTACATCTTCTCCCCCCATTTTTCCCTTGGCACCAGGAGCAGAGGTGGAACTGCCAGCCAGTGAGCCTTTTTGGGATTAAAAATACTCTTTTACAGAGTACAGAGAGCCAAAAGCAGAGGTGGAACTGCCAGCAGTAGTGAGCCTTTTTGGGATTAAAAATACTCTTTTACAGAGTACAGAGAGCCAAGGGTAGCATGGACTACAAATGACATTTTTTTTCCTGATTCACAGTTTGAAAATTGATAGAGCTGCAGGTTTCCACAAATTTTACCTAAACTGAGTCCATCTAAGTTATTTTTTACTCCTGCATCCAGCCCTATGTTTTCTTTCAGTGGCTGGGCATTCTCTCCCAGCCAAGGGGGTAAAAAAAGAGGAAAATCTCTAAGTAAATAAGTACATTTCCCTTTTCAGAGAGTAGGAGGGAAAGAGTGGAACTGCCCAGCGGCAGCAGCATGTGGCCACGCAAACCCTCAGGTCCATGTGATGGCACAGCTGATGATGTGGACAGAGGCAGAGAGGCAACCCAGCCTCTCCTGAACCCAAAGCTGCTGGGCTGGGGAGCAGAATGGTTCAAAAGCTCTCCCACAGCACCTCCCCAGACAGCCTGGCCAAAGGGCAGGTCAGGCTGAGACAGTTCACCCCTTCTCCTTGATCTTTCCCTTCTCCTTGATCTCTCAGACTTCACAGGAAGTCTTTGAAGCAGTGCAAATAAGGGCAGGAGCTGCTGCCTTTAGGTTTAGATCCCCACAAATTACATCCATCTTTCACCCAGCCTGAGATGTTCTGCTGAACAATGGATGCAGATACTGGAGGCTCATTAAGGCCCTTTGCTCCAAGCTCCAAACTGGAGCACATCCAGGTTTTCAAAGGCTGGACATCATTTAGCCAGTGTGCATCCTCCAGAGCATCTCTGAGGCAGACATTTAGCCTGTTGGCCTTAATATCCCTTGAAGATTTCAGACATGATTCCTGCTCATTTTTCAAATGTGCTTCAGATTTAGTCTGAAGGGAAAAAATTCTGAATTATTCCATTCTCCAGGAAAATGTTACAAAACTGGTTGCCCTTCCAGATCCATTTTATATTTCTTTGCAGTTTTTTGTTAAAAGTGGGAGAAATAGACTGTAAGAAAACAGGGCTGCATCTGATTTCCATTCATCTGAGAGGGTATGTTTCAAATGTTGCACAGCATTTTCTAACATAATTAATAGAACAAACTAATTTTTTTTTGCATTTATCTTAAGAATTTATTGCAAGTGCCAAGTGATAACTTCAACATAGATTAGCCCTTCAGCATCAGAAAAGAAATTCAACAGTCTGGGTGGGACATTTTGAAGGGCAATTGAAATTTATAGTATGTGATTTATAAATTGTGATTCATTCTCTGCAATTTAGGAACTGTGATTTACAATTTATTTACTATGATTTTACTGTGACTATTCCTTTATTTTGTACTTTGTTTTTCTCAGGTGTCTTCATCTTGTTCACTTTGAATTTAATACATGTCATGAAGCCATTTGTTACTTTGCAAAATTTGCTGAAAACCTCTAAGTTAAGTGGAAACAGCATAATGGTACTTATGAATTATGAAATTAGACCTTCAGAGCTCAGGAAATAGAAGTACTAAGTGAACTTAAAAGAAAATATGGCAAAAGCACAGTTCTCTGTGTGCTGAGTTTCAGTTCTGCAGCGCCTACATGGAGCTGCACCAGCCACCAGCCCAGGCTGAGATGGCTTTGTCCTGTGCCTGGGTTCCTGACTGCCTGTGCATTTCTGATCAAGCAAAAGGCTGCTCTGTGGGGATGGAAGAGGCTCCTTAAAAGATGTCACAGCCTAGAGGGGTGATCACTGCAGCAGAGCTCACCTGGCCCTGCACTGCCTGGGCGGAGGTGGGGAGGAGCAGGGAGAGCCTTGGAGACCACAGCAGCTCCCAGGCAACAGGACAGGAGGACACAACTTAAGCTGCACCTGGGGAGGTTTAGGCTGGGCATCAGGAGGAATTCCTTCACAGAAAGGATGACTAGGCATGGGAATGAGCTACCTGGGCAGACCGTGGAGTCACCGTGCCTGGAGGTGTGGCAGAAAAGATGGGGTGTGGCACTCAGTGGTGTCAGTGGGTGACAAAGTGGGGTCAGGTCATAGGTTGGACTCGACGATCTCAAAGCTCTGTTCCAACCCAGTTAATTCTGTTATTCTGTCATTCTGATTCTGCACTTGCTCCCAGGAGCAGCATCTCACAGCCCAGCCTCAACCCACCCCTGAGGGACACAGGAGTAAATCCAGCCCCTCCACAGCCATTACACACACTCTAAATACAACAGCTACTCATGGCATGAATCTTGTCTCCCTAAATGATTTTGTTTGGGTGTACAACACAGGGCTGGCCAGGCTGCAACTGCTGCCAAGCCCTTGCCCTCCCCTTCCACCTCAGCCTCCAACCAAACTAATGCCAGTGCTGTTGGAAGTAGGATGTCATAGTGCAGCACACACATACACAGGATCCCTTTAGATTCTGGTTTATATCTCCAGTGAGAACCTTGGCAGCTGTAAAAATATATTTTGGTCTGGTCACTAAGCTAAAGATTTTTTTTTTTTTTTGCTCTAATTTCATTGACAGTTACTAAAAGAGTCAAGGCTTTTGGCAGTGACATTGCACAGTTCTGTCAGCTAATCCCTCCCCCCATACACAACTTTAAAAATGATTAATGAAAATCCACCCCAGCCTGTATGATTAATATATTTAAACAATTTGAAAATGGACATGCTTTTCATTGTTGTCTGCTTTACAATGGGACGCTTCATCAGAATGGAAGAAAGTGGAATGTTAACAGGGCCAGAACATTAATTACTTACATCTGAGCCCCCCAAGCTCAGTAACCAACTACAAGCACGAGCATCTGGAAGTGACAAACAGATTTTTACAAGGCATTACACTGAATTTATCCCGTCCTAGTGGCTGGATATATCAGCATGTCCACAGAGCTCCTTAATTTTGGTTGAACACAGTGCTCTTCATTTACTGCCTGTGCTTCTGGGCAAGTGCTGCTTGGACAGCAAGTAGGACTTGATCCTGGGGTTATCCCACAGGATCATCAATGTGGAAGAGGCCTTCAAAATCACCTATTCCAACCATTAACCAGCTTCAACATAACCACCCCGAAACCATGTCCCCAGGTGCCACATCCAGACACGTCTGTGAGTCCACCAAGCCTCTGGGCATCTTATTCCAATACCTGACCACTCTTTCAGTGCTTGACAACCCTTTCAGTGAATAGCTTTTTCAATATCCAATCTAAGCCTCCCCTGGTGTTACCTCCTGTCCTGTCACTTGTAACCTAGGAGAAGAGCCTGACCCCACCTCTCCTTAGGTAGCTCAGAGAGTGAGATGTCCCCTGCTGTTGACAAACAGGGTCCATCTGCCTTAAAGAGGGAAAAGGATTTTTGTGCAGGAGTTAGCAGGGTTCATGGAAAGAGCTCTGCACTAGACTTGAAGAGAGAAAGAGAGAAAACCAGACCTGCCAGAGATAAGCCAGGGCATGGCCACCATGATCTGAGGGGTCTTTTCCAACTTGAATGATTCTATTATTCTACAACCAAAAAACCCAAAATTCTGCCCCTGACACCAGGCTCAAAGCAAGGTATTGATCTGCAGGGTCTTCCTGTTTCTCCTCTCATTCCTTGCCACCAGGACAGAGGGGAGCCCTGTTTGTGCTCCAGATCCCTGAACCAGTCATCCCAAGGCCCTGAAGTCTCTTGACTGACCTCAGACTTCTTGCAGGAACTTCACTGTTGTCCAGCTGGAATATCATTAATGAATAGCAATCTGAGGGCTGCACCAAGTCTGGGAAGATTTATCTTCATTATCTGCACATCTTTAACCTGGGTGCTGGGGAGACAGCAAACACCAAGTGTGCCCAGTCTGCATAAGGGCCCTTCTGTTCCACAAGAACAGGGAGTCTCCCATGACCAATACCCAGCCTCTTTTCCTTTCTGGAAGCAGTTTTGAGGTGGGCCATAGGCTGGTGCCTCCATAGGAGAGAGCCACTGTCATTGTCACTGCTCAGTTCCACTGTCACCTGCTGTCCAAGGGCACTTTGGGGTTGTCTCTGTCATCCAAGGGAGCAGGCAGGAGCGTCCCAGGTGTGAATACACCAGCAGCAGCAAAGTATGAGTGAAACCAGGCCTTCCCTCTGCAACAGACACACACAAAAAGTGAGCAGTTTTATCCTGTTACTTGGGTAGGAAATTACCCATTACCTTTGGGTTTTGGGACGTGTTAAGTGGGGCAGTCACAAAGGAGACACGTCTGCTGTGCTGGACAGGGACTTGTTGCCCCTGTCGCCTCTCCATTGAGTGTGTTCAGCCAGGTGGAGATAGGCTGGAGAATTCTGTGGGACTGTCCCAGGGAAGGCCGGGAGTGTCATTCCAGTCCTCTCTCCCGGGCTCCCTCCTCTGGCACAGAGCACTCTGGCCCCAGGCCTGGTTAGTGTAGCACTGGCAGCCTCTCCTTGTCATTACAAAGTCATTTCTGTGGATGCAAATGGGCTTTTTGTAGGCATATCTAGAGCTCTGTGAGGCTTTAGGTACCCAAAATAAGACTTTAGCACCTCGCACTCAACACTCTTCCCCAGCACCCCCAGCTCTGTGCCCAGAAGTGTACAGATGTTCTGGTCTGTGCTTCAGGGTGTGACCAGCAGTGCCCTTGGACTGGGCTGCTCAGTGCCTGCCTCAGTCCTGGGCCATATCATGACCACAGATGTGGCATTTTTCTACATATTTCACACAAATGGCTCGATTCATTCAGCAGTCTCTGAGCAGCCCCTTGAATGATGCTCTGTGTGATCGCTGTGGTCAGGGTGGCTTTCCTGCCGAGCCCAGGGGGTGACAGGGTGGTGTGACTCCTGCTTCAACAATGCCTGCATTCCTCTGGGGATACAGGGGGTCTGACTCCAGCTTCTGGGGCTGGGGGGCCAGACACAGATTTTTCATCTCTGAGTGTCAAACTCCTTGAGCTGTCCTGAGAGAGGAAGGTCATTCCCAGCCTTCCTACTCAGCCCACTGCACATGACTGCCAGCAATGAAAGATGCATTTAGCTGGAGTCAGTGGGGGCACAGTTTCTTTCCAGAAAGCTGTGAGAGCAGTCACCACTAGAGATGTGAGTCTGCATCCCTTGGAAAAAGGAGAAAACTGACCTTTCCTCAGCCATTGGGGTTTGCACAACCAGCCTGTTGCTGCACTCCTGGGTAGCCACTTCTGATGAAAGACGTGGCCCTAGTGAGGTCCTTCAGATGTGAAAGGATTGGCAGCTGATTTCAGGAGACTCCCAGGTTCTAAGGAAATTAATAAGAAAAAAAAAGATAATAATTTAAAAGTATAATAATTAATAGCAATGACTAATGAAAAATCAATTGAATAATAAAAGACAGTTTTTAAATGATTGAATAATAAAAGACAGTTTAAAAGTACCAATGCTTAACATTTTTTAATTGATTGCTATCAGGTGTGCAACATAAGCCACAATAAGATGCCTAACTTAAAGTTGCCCTTTCCTGACTTCTTGTATGGCTGGAGCTTTAAGGAATCTGTCTTTTGTACTTGAATGTATTAAAGTTACATTAATATGTCAATGCAGCGTTAAGGATATGAGCATTTAAAAGTCATGCACTGTTCCTGCTCAACTAAACCTGTTGTGTGACAGCAGAAACCTTTTCTTCCTCCTCTTGCCTCCCTAACTGACACTTGTTGTCAATTTAGTGACAGTGACCCTACAGCACACACAAGTACAAGAACTTGTACACACCAGCTGTAGAAACCGAGTAGTTCAATCAAGGGCTGAAAACATTGCTATGATTTTCATTATTTTGCATTGGGTACTTTTCAGGGTATCAGCCCTGCAGTGACCCAAGCTGTGGAGTGTGAATGGCAGAGTGTGAATGCATGGGAATTCTGGGAGGTTGGCTGCAGCAAGGATGGATATTCCGCAGCTTGGGGCAGCCAGTCCACCAGACAGCTGGAGGCTGTAGGTCAACATTGAGCTCTGTTTGTTGTTCTTCAGAAAAGACAAATGTCTCCTCCACTAGTGTTTTCCTCCTTTAATATCCAGCCATCTGGTACCACAAAAAATAAAGTACTATTCAGAGCAGTATCTCTGCAAACAACAGATAAAGCAAATGCCAAACCAAGATGCTTTAGAGGTGCCGACATCTCCAGATCAGAAAGGGAGGACTAGGCCAGAGGCAAGAAAATCTGTCTCGTCTTCCCACCACATGACATTCAGGGAAGTAAATGAATCTAGGCACTTTAATGTCATCAGGATTTTAGGTTTTGAGCATTTGTTGCAGGATGTGTTCTCAGGAAATGAAGAAAACTGAACAAAAGCCCCACAAGATGAAGCTCTCTCTGGACTCACACAGACATGTTAGATCAGAATGTTCTTGTATTTAGAAATGGACTTGCAGGGAACACAGTTCCTTATTTTCTCAGCTGGATTACCTGAAATCAAATTGATCCCAAGTGAGCTGTCTCAAGGATGAACTCTGACAAAAGGTGCCAATTGCTCCTCCTGACTTTGGCACTACCATGAATACTGTGGAATTTGTAAATGAACATACACTGCCCTCCAAAAATTTCAAACCCTTGCTTTCTTTGGACTACATATACAAACCATATCTACAGTGTGTGAGGACAAGATAATATTAGAAAAGTCTCATTATTTGGGAGCTGTAGAGTGAAAGATACTTGGACTTTCTTTTAAGTAAAGAGGAAGCTTGAAGCTATGAATATGGGCAAATTTATCAGTCCTCCTTCTCATTTTCCTGGAGCTGGATTGGGCTCTCAGGTGTTTGCATTCCATACTTCACCTACAGACCTCCCCCTGGAATTGTCAAAAGGCCCTTCCACAAGAAGCAGAGTTTAATCTTGGTTTTCCATGTGTAATCTTGGCACTGTGGGATGGTGCAGTACAAGAAATCAGGGCAGTGATGTACTAAAGCATCACTGGTTTTGTGCTTTGCTTTGGGGTCAGTCTGCAAGTACCTGGCTTTTTGCAAAGCTCATGAAGAGAGGTGGCTGTGGTAGTGACCTCTGTGGCATGGGATACAGGAAGTCACACCCACCTTGATTTCTATAATCACTTTATTGGTTATTAAAGTCAGACCAAGCACATGCTCATGGAGCATACAGTATTCATCTGCACGAGATATTGGGGCCCTGGTAAAAAATACAAAGAAGCTGTATCAGGATAAAAACAAAAAGCTCCCTTAGAAATCCTCTGAACACCAAGATTCTTCTGCAGTGCAGCCAGCCAGATAAAGGGTGGAGTTCAGGGGGTCTGGCTTGGGGTCTCCCACCTCTTGTATGCTTGAGGCATACAGGGGAGAGGGTGTCCAGAGGTGAGGTTTGTAGTGAGACTCACAGACTTTGCATTGGCCTCCATGTGGGATTTGTTTAAAAATGCCACATCCAATTCCCATCTACCAACACAAAAGATCCTAAGGACAGTAGGGCTGCAGGTTCTGGGTGTGTCACCTGGCACTGCTGGACTCCACTGCCAGTTCCCTTGCTCCAAATGGGTCTTGAGGTCATCAATGACAGTGACAGGGACACTCAGTAGTGGCTTTATCAACAGGTGACTCCACTGGCAAAGGCAGCAGCACTGTCAGGGTGCAGCACCTTGGCTCTAGGGAGGTTTTGGGCTCTCCCCCAAGAAACATGCCTAGTTAGGTACTTTGTCCAAATGAGTGGAAAGCACAGCAAGGAAAGGACAGGAATCAAGGAGAGCAGCAGCTGTAAACCCCTGACCTGCAGTGGCTGTGACAGAGCCTGCAGTGGTTCACATCACTGTGGATCTCGTGGCAAAGAGAAAGCCCCACTCTGTGTTAGAGATCAACACAAACCTTTGACTCTTCCTGACACCTTTCCAGAGGGGCTCAGCCAAAATTGCTCGCCCCATTTGCACCCAGCCCAACGAGCTGTGCCAAATGCCAGCCAGTGGCAAGGGCAGGGATGCTGCTGAACAGCTACAAGGAGCCCATTGTCCCTTGGCCACTTCCCCTTCAGCAACTGAGCCGGCTCTGACCCGTCTGGGAGTCACTGGGGGTGAGCTGGGGCAGGACAGCTTAGCAGCAGGTGGTGCCACCTGTGCTGCCTAATCCCATGGAGCCAACAGCCACCACCCCGCTGCAGGGGCACGGCCGTGAGTCAGAGCCTGGGGACGAGAGCTGCAGCCCTGGCTCCGAGCAGAGCGCTCACACACTGGAGCTGTGCCTCTCAGGCTGCTGAGGGATGGCAGTGTGACACAAATGCCCACCCTGTTAGGCCTTCTCTCCTTGGGAAATGCAGTTGGGATGCTGCTGGCAGGCAAGGAGCTGACGTTTGGGAACACGGAGCTGTGCACGCTCCCCACTGAGTCACCCACAGCAGGGACTCTGTGCCAGCTTCCACAGAGACTGGGCTTGGAAGGAGGCTTCCTTGGAGAAAGTCCATGCTGCAGACTGTCGAGAAAACAGGCACAGCAGACACAAATCCTTTGAAGGGGAAGCCGTTTTTAGCAGTGTTATCTGTGAGTCTGTCCAGTTCAAACTAATTCTCCAACAGCTTCCTCCACTGCAATCCAACTACTGAAAAATAATGACAAGGGCCCAGATGCCAAAAGGCTTAGGCAGCACTACACTCCTTCAGTGAATTAGGAATCACTGGAAAAGGTGTTCTTACTTAGCAGCTGGTAAGAACTGTTAAGAGTCTGGACTCCAGTATCTAACACAAATAGCTCTGAAATGGTGATGCAGTCTCCTGTGACTGATGCATTGATTCCTCAGGGCCAGAATAAGAAAAGGTGCAGTTTTTGACCATAGAGACATTTCAAAGGGCAGAGTAAAGGAGTGCCTCTGGAGGAATTGGACATAGGAGTCCCCATGCTGGGTATCAGCATTTGTCCCTCTCACTGAACAGTATCCAGCTCAGGGAGGTCTCTGTGCTGCTCCTGAAGGCTCAACAAAAGATAAGAGAGAGAACCAACCTATTCTCACTACTTCACTGGGCAGGACCCTTCACTTTCGCTGAGAAAATTTAGATAACCTTGAAAACTCCTACTCTCATCCAGGAGAAAACAGAGGATTTTAGATGGATGAGAAAGAGCTTTTCCATCCTGCCAAGTTTTATCAATCTTCCACAAATTTCCCTCATTCATGTTGAGTTGAAACTGACGCCTTTTGAAATTATATGTGTCAAAAAAAGAAAGCCTGACCCCAGAATAATCAGCAGGTCTGAAATTAAGGCTGTCAGCTGGGACATGGGAGGCCCAATTCAGCTCCCCATGTTGCCAGCCTTCTGGGGGGTTGAGGTTCCCCAGAAGTTCTTGGCTGGCCGCCTTGGGGGGAGCTTGTTTTTTCAGAGCAGTGAGTGCTTCCTCAGGGATGGCTTCTAGATTCCCAGTGCCCCTGCAAACCACCAAAAAGCTTGGATTTAGAGCAGCTGGTTCTGCCAATGGAGCTGCAAGGAGAGGGCAGCTTTTGCACCCTCTTATCCCTAAACAATTTGCTTATAAATGAAGTCAGCTCTAAGACCTGGATCCACCTCTGTTTCCTGGATTAGAAAAGGGCATTATCAAAAAGAAAAGTTGGTAAAATGTTCTGACCACTTGGAAACAATTTCTGTCTTTAAGACACAGGAGGTTTGAAGGGACTGTCTTTGTGCTGGTCTTCCAGTTCATGGCTTTAAATATTGATGGGTCCAAGCACAGGGGGTCTTAGTAGAGTCTAAACACTACAGTGAGAGAATTGCAGAAAAAAAGTATGCAGCTCATTTGTTTAATGGGCTTTCAGCAAGCAAAGTGAACATCAAAATCAGATGTGTGCATTTTACCCTGTCCCAGCACATGCATCTGCAAGAAGCATTCACAGGAATGCAGATGTCAGGGGTGGGGGTTGCTATATTGTTTCCCAGGGGTCTGGAACATCTTCCCATTCCAGGCCACTGCCTATGCCTTTTAATTTCATCACAAATGAAAGCACAGACATTCACCAGGGCCACGTAAGCGCCGAAGGAGGATAGAGGAAATCCTTTAATAGTCAAATTATTCAAGAATAAATCAAATAGATTTTGCTAAATTAATGATGATTTGCAAATACAAATGATAAGAGTTTTTCTGGAGGCCTCTGACAGTAAAACTGCTATCACAAAAGAATAAAATTTAAAAAGGGCCCATTTGTTCCTTCAAAACATCACCCCCATCAGTGGGCTTGAGGGATATTGATCCCATTTGAGTCTGCCTCTTTTCCATGTCCATCAGAGTGCCTGGGCTCATTTAGTCCTGATCCATCCCAGCGGCACACACGGCTGAAAGGTCTTTTACATTCCAACGTCTGGGTTCCAACGTTGCTGCATGACTTTCCCATTAAGGAGTGGGGATAAGTCCAGCTCATCTGCTGGGAGGGCCTGGCCTTTGCTGGCCACTCCCTGGCAGAGCAGGACTAGCCGTGTCTTGCCTTCTTTGGAAAGCCCAGCCATCCTTAGGCACAACAGGGTGAAATAAGGACACTTTGCTTTATCTTTAAATTTCCTTGTTTTCTTGGGCAGCGGCCAGACCCTTTGTTTTTTTGAATATAGCTGTTTGTGGTTTAATTTCCTTTGGGTTTTGTTTTTTTGGGTTTAGGTTGGTTTTTTGGTTGTTTTTTTTTTTTTTTTTAAGTATTATTATACGAGCAGAAAGACTCAGCTGCTCCCTGGAATTGTATAAGAAGAGGGACAAGATGCAGCGCAAAATGTGAATTGAACTGAATGGTTTTCCCATGTGATCTTACACGGGTGTACAGCAGATCTCACACACCAGCTGGGAAGTTCCTGTGTCCCACCACTACAGCCTGTCCTTAATGGCATTGATGGCTTAACCTGTACCAGCAAAAGCCACAGGAAACAGGCTGCTCTTTGTTCTGCCAGGCTGGTTTGTGGGCCCAGAACAGGGCATCGCCCTGAGGACTGCCTGAGCTGCAGCCTCAGGCATGTCCAGGTGAGTCTGTGCTTGCTTCTGATGCTCTGTTAAGTCATTGAGGGTGAGATGTTTCCTTGGAAAACACCGTGCAAACAGATCAGCCGAAATAAATGGTGGGAATAGCTGAGAAGGAACCCAGGCTGCATCTGCTTCAGTCTTATCAATGTCTGTCAGTATCTGCAGGGAGGGTCAGAGGATGGACGAGGCTCTTTTTAGAGGTGCCAAGAAGTAGGATAAGAGGAATGGGTAGAAACTGATCTACAGAAGGTTCCACCTGATGGACGAACTTCTTCCCTGGGCAGTGCCCAGGCACTGAACAGATTGTCCAGAGAGGGTGTGGAGTCTCACTCATGGGAGATATCCAGAACTGTCTGGACACAATTCAGTGCCCTGTGCTCTGACTCTGCTGGAGCAGGGAGGTGAGATCAGATGAGCTGCTGTGATGCCTTCCAACCTGAGCCATCCTGGGATTCTGTGAAGCCTTGATCACCTTGTTCCACCCTTGCATCACCTTCTGCACTGTGCCAGCACAACTGCTCATGGGGCTGTGCAATGGAGCAGGTCAGGGAATAGATCCTGCTGAATAATAACCATTTTTGTTTTCTGAACTATCTTTAACTTGCATCAGTTTCCTCTATCCGTTTCCTGTGGAGCCACACAGCTACGTGGGCCCACAGTGTGACAAGCAGAAAAAAGTGCCCACAAATGCAGGAGCAGGGAAAAAGAGCTGCTGATGTTGGTTCATGAAGTCTTCATGCTGAATGTTCACCTCAGCCTTGGAAAGGGTCTGATTTTAAATGGCACCCAGTGGCACACCACATTAGCAGGCAAAGTTATTGTCATTTACACAAGGCAATCATCATAAAACAGTCGTTTGCACATGTGTCAAAAGCACACTTCACTGACATAACTGTACAAGTGAGTTGGGTCCTGTTGAGGGCAGAAAGTTCTGAAAAAGATTGAAGTGTGACATGAAAAAGTCAACTCTGATTATCTCAAGAGAAATGAAACAGAAGGACAAAAAGAAACTGACAAACAAACTCATTATAGCATTCCTCTCAGTCAGTTTTACGAACTGAAGGTCCTGCACCACGGGCTTGGAGAAAGCAAAAGCTCCCATGGATCTCAAAGAGAAGTGTTACAGAAGTTCAGTTTACAAGAACCATGCCAGAACAACATGAAAATCACTTTTCCCACCACTGAAATGCAACCACCTCCAGCATGGGATCTGCCAGACTTTTAACAGCTCACAACTTAGGCCAGAGAAGACATTTCCTTTCCACAGCTGAGATTACTGTGCAAATAAGACATTATTATACAAAGTAGGAGCACTGTGCCCGCTCCATCTGTGCAGATGTGGAAAAGGAATGGAAACAGCTCTGGGAATGGAAGCTGCTCCAGTGACACGGGGTTGCCCCTCCTGTATAAAGGCAAATCACCCTGGCTTTTGGGCTTGAAAAGGTTTGCAGGTTTGTTGTCCCTGCTGAACCAAAGTGTTGCCATTGTGCAACCCCTTTCCCACAGGCCTGCTCCTTCTAGGAAGGAAGCCAAGTTGCATTTGGAGGTGTTAAGATCTAAATCCTGGGGGGAAACTTGAGAGCAGAGAAGGGGGCCAGACTTTGTGGATGGACAGCATCCAGACAAAAAAAAAAAAAAAAAAAAAAAAAAAAGGAAAATAAAAGGCAGGTATTGCTGAGAATGAAAAAGCCTGGCTTTGGCAATGCTCCCTGTCCTCTGGATGTCTGTGCCTCCGTTAAACACAGCTCCATTGCTGCACCCAGGGCAGCAAATGACTTTTGCTTTTGTTTCCCATTGGATCAAAATGTTCCTGAGCTGGAGATAGGCCTGTATCCCTGAGGGTGCCATGGTTCTCCAGGAGACACATTCCCATTGCCACCCTCCTTCTGACAGCCCTCCAAAGCCAGGCTGCCTGCACCTGAGGGGTCAGTGGGGCTTTGACATCCCCGCTCTCAAAGGTAGGAGCATGGAATTTCCACTGCCAGTGAAATAATACCAAGTCCCCATGCTAAGATTTCACCAGCAAATAATGCCCACCCTCCTTTTCTCTTTTCTTTTTCTCCTGTTTCTCCTCTCCCCTTTCTCCTAAACTATCTAAAAGGAGCTTCTGCTCTTTTTCCTGGGAGGCAGTGAAGAAATCAAATGCCTGTGAGTTTCAGCAGGCAGTGTATCATGAATCATTTTTCCCAGGAGATAAAAGCTCCACCAGACTTATCCAGCAACCAGGCATTTTCTCAGTGCACCCATGTGTCTGCCTACATGTGCTGATGTGCATTTCCTGATAACTGCCTGCAAACAGGCAGATGCCCTTTGGGAGCATAACCCTCCGTGCCTTTATCCCATTGGGATAGTACAGAAGCCAGATGAATCTGTGTGTTCCTCACTGGAGCAATTTGAAATTGAACTCAAGAGATACTGAAAGTGCCTTTTGGTGGAAAAACACAGGCTTTTGAAGCCTCCCAGCCTGGAAAATCCCCTGGCCACTGGGAGAGCTGCTTTGAGCACTGCAAAGTCATCATCCCCTTGCAGGAAATATGTTATTTTCTTTCCGGGGAGGGGAAAGGGGAAGTGCGTGCTGTGGTGAGGATTAACCCTGCCTGCGCTGCCCAGCCTCGACTGGGCTGGGCAGGGCCCTGGGGTGTGCCTCCCAGAGCTGCCTGGGGTGCCCTCCTCTCCTGCTCCCCAAAACCCTCTCTCCCCACAGCGGTGTGGCATCAGGATGGATGACACTCTGTTTTCAGGGAACGGGATGGCATTTTCCCAAGCCATGCTGCATCCGCAGCTCTCCATCCCAGCACACACAGGCAGGGCAGGGCAGGGCAGGGCAGGGCAGGGCAGGGCTGCTCGCCTGTTGCTGGTGATTTTAACCAAACCTGCCAAGTTTAACAACAACACTGCCCTGGAACAGAGGCAGTGCCTGTCCTGTGTCCCTGCCCTGCAGTTTGGAATAAAAAACCATGTTCGGGAAAGCCTAGACCAAGAGGGACAGAGGCTGCCCGCAGTCAGGCTCTGTTCTTGTGGTCTCTCACTGTAAACACAAAGCAGGGTTTGCCCTGGGGCAGAAGGCACAGGGCAGTACAGAACATTTGGCTTTGCACTGCTCTCAGGGCAGCTGAATTCTCCTCTGTGCTCGCTGCCATCTTCTGCAGCTGGACTCGCTGATGGGGTAAAAGTTGGAGCTGAGCCTCTTCTCCCAGTGTTTGCTTCCCCATGCTTTCTTTGTTTTAGACCAAAGGTTTCAAAGAGTCAAAGTTAATATTTGCCCAGCATTTCCACCATATGAAGTACCCGTATAAAGCATCCATATAAATATGGTAATTAAAAGGTGGCACACTCTTTTCTTGTTTGAACACCATATAACTTTCCACTAGGAAGGTGGAAGAAGAAAGGTGACAGTTGGGGATATTTCTTGATTTCCTAGGGATTTCTCCAGCTGCCCTGGCATTTTTAATCTCCTTTTTTTTTTTCCCAAGATATATATCTCTTTCATTCCTTCACATTCTCTCTCTTTTTCTTTCTTCTCCAGTGACCCGTAAATGTATTGGTAAACACTGGGTCAATTGCAAAGCTATCAGGAAAGGTGAAAATCAGACGAGTGACTTTTTAATTATATCCCAGGATTTAGCTGCACCCTGTGGAAAACTGCTGCTTCTGCTTAGAAAGCTGGCAAGTGGAGACCCAGTTTCAGGTTTTCAGAGATGTCTAATTTCCTTTGTGAGGGAACAGGCAGGAAGAAACCCAGAGAGATGAGTCCTTGCTTGAGTTGAATTATCAAGGAAGGCGTACTCCATCCCTGGCCTTTGGGAGGCCCTTTGGTTTCTCTCATCCCCACAGTTCTGACTAAGCCGTGTTTTGTGGGCAGCCTCCCCACACTGGGTTTGTTTTCTTTTGGCAGCCCCAATCCTGTTGGCTGACTAGGGAGCCTGGGCCCCTTTATAAAATGGCAGAGGGGGAAGGGAGGGGAGGGAATTTGCATCAATGGTAAATCATGATAAAACCTCCCTGCTACTGCCTGCTTTTCTTGCCTGATGCACATTGTCCTGCAAACCTTTACAGGATGGGGGGCTGAACCCAAAGGAGCCTCCACAAAGACCCTTCTTTGCAAAGCCACCATCCCTGAGCCCTGCCTGCTCCCACAGGTGGCCAGCCCCAGTTTTAGCTGAATCCAGGAGATGGCCAGGCAGCTCAGAGGAGCTGGCAAAGCTGCAAGCACGAAACAGCTCAAACATTTTTTGTTGCAGAACTCGGCTGTTTTGGTCTTAACTTTGAGTCCATTCACCAGAGCTCAGTGCCCAGCAGAATCAGACCCATCTTTTCAAAAGCAGCGTGTTTGGCCAGCATTCCATGGGCAGTGTATACAGAGGGGCAAAAAAGGGAAATCCTGCAGTGGGGTGAAATGCAAAGAGAGGCTATTACCAAAATATGTAGTAATGTGGGGCTTTTGCTAGGGAGGGGGGAGGGTGTGTGTTGATTTTTGTTTTGAACGTTGAAGAAATAAACTGAGCAAGCTATTTACCACATGAAACAAAGCCCGACTGGGATATTTTCAGGCCACTAAACTTGGATTTCAGACAGCCAGCTTGGATTGACATACTGGATGAGCTACAGCCGATTGGCATGGAGAAGGGAGCAAAATATGCATCTGTCCTGGTGCCAACTTAGGATAGGCTGCCGTTTTGTTTGGTATCTAGAGAGCTGGTTTTCGTAATTAAACCAGCCTTCAAGCCCTTTTTAAATAAAGCTGAAGAAAAGAGGAACTGAAAGGGATTCCTCTCGAGCGTATGCACACTGCTCTAGCAACTCCTGCAGCGGTTTCTGTGCAGCCCCCAAAAATGTTTCTTTTTTTTTCTTTTTTTTCCTTTTTTTTTTTTTTTTTTTTTTTTTTTTTTTAATACTTCCCTAGAAATACATACACACACACAGAGCATGCATAGCATGGCAGGACAGGCACAGAGAGGAACTGTCACCCTGGGCTGACCCAGGGAAACACATCCTTCCACTCTACCTCAGGGAATTTCATCCCCAAAATCACAGAGCCTCCCTGATTCTTTATCAGCAGCAGCAGCAGCAGATCACTGTACCTGTGCACAAAACCATTGCAGCCAGGCCAGCTGAACGGAGTACAAGACACTCTGTTCTGTACCAGGAAAGGGCTGGGGGGGGAAGGAGTGGCTTGTTTGGGTTTTTCTCCCTTTGTTTTTTGTTCCCCCACCCCACACCCTGCCGAGTCACTTTGATTATACTCGCCTGGTGGACTATGAATCGAATCCTAAACATTATTCTGTTACAGAGGACACAGCTCTGGGCTGGGGGAGGATTGAGTCACATTCAGAATTTGGTCAGACAAATAAAAATGTCATTTTAAATCCTGAACAACAGTGGGAAAACTGTAGCCAGTGGCTAAAGCCTGAGTGGAAAGGCCAGGCAAGTGACTTGTGCCTGAGCCCATCGAGGTGGGTGGGAGGTTGGGCACCCCCAGCAGTCACCCCAAGGTGTCCCAGGCCCCTCTCCCATCCCAGCCTGTAAAATGTGGCAAAGAGCCAGGAGGTTTTGCCTCTTTAAAAGGTGAACAAATCTAATTGCACACTTTGTCATGCCATGTTGTTGGTTTAAGTCACTGATGCTTGGGATTCAGGCTTTTATTTACCCTTGTTGCTTGAGCTGATTTAAAATAAAAAGGTAATTACAAATGGAACAGTAGATTGGGGGAGGGTTTCCTTATCTTTATCAATTTTCTTCCTTTTTAATAAAAACTTGAAACTACCTTTTTTTACCTCATTAGAAAAAGGTTTGGTTGAAATATATACACTTTTAGTAAAAGACTTTTAAACAAATCAAAGGCTGGAAATTTAGGGTGTTAACTTTGCTTTAAAAAGGAAAGAGGAAAATTCTGAATGCCTTTTATATCACTAAAAAGAAATCATCAAGCAGTAGAATTCAGTCAAAACCATTTAGAGAAATATTTTTCAACCCTTTTATTATTTTATTTTAGGATTGCATATCCAGAGCTGGGTGATTTACCCTTTCAAATGACTAGCACAATATGAAAAAAGTTGTGCAGCAAAACAAAATCTCATTAAGTCCCTTGCAAAGGCATTCTTTGCAAAGACGTAGGAAATGGCTCCATGAAAATCGCCAGCTGAATTCCCCCTCCCAGGATTTTGGTCACAAGGAATGTAGGTGGAAAACACAGGCTTTTGGAATCCTCATCATCTGAGGATGAAGCACAGCTAAAATCAGTTTTGAGTGTCAGCATTCAGAGCAATCTGCAAAACTCCATGCTCATCTCCAAGAGATGGAATTTGCTTCGTGCCATTTCCAAAACTCCCTGCCACGCCCAACAGCAGCGGCCTCTGGGAGCTGGCTTTCCCAACAAGCAATCTGACCTGCCCAGCAGAGCACCTTCCTCTGGGAGGGGCAGGCACTGAGCAGGGTTTGCCCCACCTGCTTTCAGAAATTTTGCACCTCTGCTTTCTCAGTGCAGTGTGATTTTCCTGCTGGCTTGTTTCCATCTCGGGGGTTTTTTCCACTCCCCACTCACACCAATCTCGTGACTAAGTTTGGTTCCCATCTCAACAGTGTGGTTTGCTGTGCTGCAGCAGGATGGCAGGAGCCAGGGACAGGTGACAAGAACATTTCTGTTGAGGAGGATGACAGGGCAGCTATGGCTGAGGAGCTTTGCAAAGCTAAAAACTCACCAGATTGCTGCAACACTTCAAGTAAGCACTGCCTGTTGTCAGAGCTGAGCTTTTCTGAAACCCCCGAAGAGGGGAGGGCTGCAGCCTCGCCAAGGACATCACTTCTGTGGGACCAGGACCTTTAAGTGACAGGGTTTGAATGCTGACACTGCCAGTATTTTGTCTGGGACATGTTTAGGGTGGGTTGTGCCGGGTGGAGGCTCAGAAGCTCGGAGTGCGCAAAGCAGTTGTGGGGACAGACACCATCTAGCACCAGCTCCCAGCACTGGAGGGACAAGGACCAGGACTAAGGTCTGTGGGGAGCACACAGGAGGGCATGGGGCACTCTGCAGTGACAAGGAGCTTCCTTCAGAGATTGCCCAGGTGTTACATCCCTCCAGCAGCTCTGCAAAGTCATGGGCAGGCACCAGCCCCCACCTGGTGTTTCTTGAAAGCTGTGCATTGCCAGGACAGCATTTGTAAGTGACCACTTTGGTCACCTTAGAGAAGTGCCATACCCTGCTAGTGTCTAAGAAGGGTCAATAGGGACTGTAAAATGACTCAGAGCAGATGGCAAGGCTGTGTGTGAAGATGGAAACGGCCTTACAGCATAATCTGAACCAAAGCCTACGCTGACATTGAGGAAGATTTGCCAAAATCCTTGTGCTTGTGCTCCCGGAGACCTCATGTTTGTCCCTGCTCAGCACAGAGCCCTCCCCAGCACAGCTTGACCTCCTGACTGTCTGGGAGCTCTGCAAGATTTGCAGCTGATCCCCCAAACACAAGTTTCCTTTAGAGCCAGAAGTCCCTTTCGTCCCTTTGGCTGCTTTTCTCTGATCCTCATTCAGTGTGGAAGCCCAGCTCCCACAGCATGGCTGGAGCACACCACAGACCCTGGGCTGGCTGCACTTGTCCCTTGCTGCTGGGGGCCCGAGCCCTGCAGCTGTCCCCTGGCCACTGCCACTCAATCAGCTCCTTGTCACTGGCCTGGGGAACGGGCAGGAGGTGTGAACAGAGAGAAGAGAAAGACAGGGTAAAAAAAAACATATCCAGTCATCGGTGGCCAGGGAAAAGCTGGCAAAAAAAAAACATATCCAGTCATCGGTGCCAGGGAAAAGCTGGCTTCCTTCCATCTCTGCCCAAAACATTCTGTGCAAATAAACCCCTGTGATGTGCTCACGGTGAGCACTGCAAATATTGATAGACTTCTGCACATCTAAGAATTAGATATTAGGGTTTTTTCACAGGAAATAGGTCTATGCACAGTTTTTAGGTGAATGGCAGGGTGTGAAAATAGAAGCTTCTGTGTGCACAAGAACTGCCTGCATTGAGCACACCATGGAGCATTTTGCTCACAGAAAGACCAGTTTATGCGTAAAATAGCCCAGAGATAACACATTTCACATACTAAGGACCACTTATGACCCCTCAGCAGTCCTTTGGCTGGCACACTTGAAAATACCAGGCATCTCACAAACACCACCTCTTGGCACTAAAAAGTCCTGAACCCAAGCAAAACTCTTTTTTTGATGATCTGTTGGACAACTATAAACTTGTGGGAGCTGTTCTGATGTCTTGCCAGGAACAGATAGTTTTTCTTTACTTGCTGATCTCTTTGATATTGTATTGGGATATCAAGAACTTTTTTTCTCTGGAGGGCTTTGAGAAAAACAGGTCTTGTTTTTGGACTCTCACAATGCGTCCTGCAGGGATTAAAATAAAAGTTGTTTATAATCTATTGCTTCCTGCATTGAAGGGGCTCACAGAGCCTGCCAGAAAGCACTGTACTTTGTTGCTATTGCCACTGTGGGGTTTTGTAAATAGTAATTTCACCTAAGGCCAGGCAGCAGAATCAATAGCCATGGTTAATGGCAAATTATTGACAGTTATCTCAGGATTAACTCTTTCCTGTGTGCAGGCCTAGTTCACCCCAGTAATATTTAAGACGTGCTGGTTCTTGACCAAAGAGTGTTTTGCTGCCCTGATTATCATGAAATTCTAACTTTTCCCATACACACAACCCCTAAGAACTGGAACTACTCAAACTCAGAAATCTGATGTAAATCAGCTGATGGTACCAGACAGCAGACTTGCTTCCAGGCTCAATCGTCCATTATCTGAAAGGACAACAAGAGTAATCCAAACCCAGTGGAATCAGCAATATGAAATCAACTTTTATACCACCAAAAACAAAGAAGTGATTCACAACAGATCAGTGTGGATGCACCAGAGGCTTGAACTTAAACAAATAATAGCAGCTGTAAAATATATTTTTCTATTATTATTAAAAATCCCCCATTTTTCCCAAAACATCAATATGTCCATCATAATCTTTCCTTTTCCTGGGAACGAGTAGTCCTGGTATCAATTTTGGATGATGTGAACCATAACCCTTAAAATCCTTAAGTGACTGCTCACATCTGTATGACTTCCCCTCACTTGAAAGGGCCAGAAATGCAAATGAATTAATCCACAGGATGAGCTTGATGAGGAAAAATGTTGTTTACTTCGGTATGTTTTGAACAGTTCATGGTTACCCCCTGCTTTGGAAAAAAAAAAAAAAGCAAAAGCCATATGACACCAGAGAAAAAAATTTCAAGACCTTTTAGCAACTACTGGAATTAACCTGATGAACCCAAGCCTTGCCACAGGCAAGGTAAACAAATTGACCTTATGACTTCCACATAGCTTCGAGTTGCATGCAAGTGGAGGATCGCTGGCGTCAGGAGCTTCAACCAGAAAACTGAGGCTCTGTTTGCTCACACAACAGTTCTCTTCAAAAGGGAAGGAAGGAATAAAATGGCATTAAGTAACCAGTACAGTGAGGGCATTTCCATTTCAATCTACAAATCTGCCTGAGTTGGTTTGACTTTGTGGCAGAACTTTTCTGGGCTCAGCAGTCTTGAGGTTCAGCCTCCAAAGTCTGGAGCAGTGCTTGAGTTTAACTGTGCGATTGTGCCAACCTTTTTGGGCTGCATTAGGTAGTGAGCTCTTCTGTGACGCCACATCTCACAGATTTGAGCATTGTCCTTGAGGTATTTGCCAAATTATTGTGGGATACCTGCCTTTGTCCCTTGATCTGTCTGCAATAGCAAACGAGAAGTCTCTGATTTGTCGTGTCCTCCCTTCCAGCTGTTCCAGCTGTTTGCCTCTCTGGACGTGAGCACTGGGCAGGTGGTGACAGGCTGGAGGACACTTCAGCCTTGTAACCTTGCCTAAACAGTGCTCAGCAGCTCGCCCAGAGCCACCTGGCCTGGGTGTCACCAGCTGTGGACACGCCGCTGCTGGCTCGCTCTGGACCACCACAGCACGCCCAGAACTGCGCTGTATCTGTAGGACTGCATCGGGCTGCACCTTTGTGCTCATCAGCTGTGACTCCAAAGGTCTGGGAAGCCCCAGGGCTTCAGTGGGATAAGACATCAGTTCAGAAGGGGCTGCCATTGCCCTCTGGAATTTGGTTATCCTGGAACAGCCACGGTTGGTGGCTAAGTTGTCTGGTGCTGGCAAACTGCCCCCTCTTGTGCAATGAGGACGACCTGTTAGGCAGCTATTGCTACGGATTATTGGCAGGGTGTGTGGCTGAATCAACAGCAGGAATAGGAAGAATGGCGTTCCTGAAGAGCACTGGAGCAGCTGACAGCACTGGTGTGTCCAACATTTGTCTTCCACCAGCTCACAAAGTATGTCTGAAATAGATATGACAATACTGGGTCAGTATTTCAGGCATAACCCGAGCCCCAGTAGAGAGACACATTCATAATGCAAGGTTCTTTGGTAAAGAGGGAGATTTCAGAGTGTTCTGGCATCTATTCACTCCTGCAAGAGGAGATTTATCTCTCCTCTGAGCTGTGACTGCATCTGTTGCTGGTCTATAGCTGTCCTCATTCCTGAAGCTACACTTTGAAGGAGAAGTCAGGTTTAACTGCACCCTGAAGAGAGGTGGGAACTGTTCCCCTGTAAATGAATAAATGCAAACCACACAATCTGCAACATGGCTATGGGCTGCACATTCAGCTAGCTGAAAAGACCACACTCCTCTCTGCTGCCTCATCTGGGACCCACCCTGCCTTTTGTGTACAAAAGGTTTCACCACGTGCTGTTTTGCCATGCAGAAATATTCTTGTTTTTCTCCTGCTTGTGTTTTTGTTACACTCCTTGCATTGGTTTTCCAATATTAATGCCCCTTAGTCACACTGGAGTTAGCCAGATTTCTGCTCTGTATTTTTTTTCCTCTCCCCCGAGGGTTTGTGGAGAGCAGAGCAGGGAGAGGTACAGCCTTCATAAATCAGGAGGCTGAATGAGCTTTCACAAGGTAAAAGCATTGTATAAAATAGATATTTTAGGCCATGATATGTAGGGGGTTGTTTCATAGGCTGGAGTTACCTTCAGGAATGAATCATCCCACTGTATATAAAGCCCATCTAACTGCTGAGAAAAAACCTGCCTTTTGAAAAATACATTTCATCATATAATATTTACATTTGCTTTTACATTGTTATGGCCTTACTGACTATTTAGCAGCCAAGACTTTTGAATAGTTCTGTTTTTCTTCTTTTTTTTTGAAACCTTAAAGAGATCCTGTAAGATTTGGAAGGACCAGGAGTTGACCTATTGTCTCTATTTGCCAAGTTGGTGTTAATTCCTTGCGCAGGATATTTTCATAAACGAATGCTTCAGTAAAGTTGGTTTGAAAGGAAAAAGCAACAAAATAAAATGAAAATAAAAGTGGCTGGAGCCCAGCACCTGGCAGTACAAACACATGCAGCTTAGCAGAGGGTGAGCAGACCCTTGGGGAAAAACCCCTGGGCACTCCAGGGTGATGAGTAACCCCTGCCACGGCCATGCCCTGGCAGCCACAAGCCATGAGTCAGCCCCCCTCTGCCAGATTATAAGGGGGAGGTTGGTTTAAGTGTCCTTAGGCTTTAAAAAATAATAACTCATGTGGGGTTTTCTTTTTTATGCTCTCCTTTCTGATGTTTGGACCCTTGACTCTGCATTCTGCTCATGGTTTCCCGTTTCTCTCAAAATTACTTTTTCTTTTTTTGAACTGAAAGCTGAGGTCCTCATCTAATCACTTCACTCCAGGAGCTGGAGCTTTTCAAACAATAAATATCACAAGCCTGGCAAGGAGCTCAGAGAGCTTGTGTTGGTGATTGCTGCAATAACAACCTTGGATGTTTACGCAGTGTAGAAAATAGTGTAAAAACAAGCTTCAGTTTCAAGATATAAATCTTCCCCATTGTGAGAAATAGCTTCAGAGAGTTGTTTGTTTTAATTAATAGTTGCAGAATGGTGAATAACTGGGATAAAATAACTGGCCCAAACCTTCACCTAAATCCTTGTGGAAAAAAATAAAAAACAAAACCAGACATTAAAAACTTCTTCTAAGATATGAAACTTTCAGCTAGCTTGTGGCAAAACATCTTCAAGTAAGAACTTATAGCTGGACTCCTGAACTCAGTTTTAATGAAGTGTCCTGATTTTAAATCTGGCTGTTCATTTAAGATCCTATATATAGATTTAGGAAATCTAACTTAAGGCTTCATTTTGAAAAAGTATACCTTGGCCTCTTTTGCAAATGTATTTTTATATTCATATATATATATATATATATGTATGTATATATAAATAGGGAGAAGTATGTTTCTCTAAAATTCCTGGCTGTAGGCCTTGACTTGGCCTAAGTGAAAAGACTGTGTGAAGAGGTTTATGAAAAATAAATCTTTGCATTCGTCCAGCACCTTTCACCTGAGTATCTCAAAGCACTTTACACCAAGGAAGAATTATGCCACTTTAGCCCTGCTCAACCCTAGAGGAATCTGCAGTATGGAGTGCTCTGGTGACTTGTCCCAGGTTGTCAGAGTGGGTTTTCTGAGCTGACCCAAGCTAAGGAGGGCAGTCAGTCTCCTCCTCTGCCCTCCCTCCCATCACCTTCCTCCTGCTCCCACCCTCGCTGCCGAAATCTGGCATAGCAGCCCCGTGGGCTCCTGATCTGCTGCCCTCAGCACCTTCATTTTTCCACATATTTCTTGCATCCCATCCCCCTACACATTTTGAAAAATGCAGCCCTGACCCCAAAGAGTTTACAGGATAAACAAATACAATTTTGTGTGTGGGTGAGAGACACAAAGAAAAGCGTTGTCGTGCCAGCAACCCCTAATCGCTCTGCTTACGTGCTTTATGTCTTTCCCTCATTCTTTATATTTTTTGTTTATTTAGAATATGCACTCTTCAGGCTGGGGATGCTGCCTCCCTCTCCTGCCTTTTCCACAGTGCAGCCCTGAGCTGGTTGGAGCCCCACACTGCTACCACAGTACAAACAAATAATAAATAAAACCAGCACTGTGAAGAGATTATAATTAGAGCTGTGCAAAACTCAGCAGTTTTGGTCTGCATCGGTTCCTCCCTGCTGAGTCTACATTGTGTTTTGGATTTGTATGCAAAAAACCCAAAGCAAAACTTCCAATGTGCCAAGTGTGACCGGGTCTAGACTCAAAATCATGCATATACCAGGGTGTTTAAAGAGGCTCCTCCTTGAAATTATAAATCTGCTCAATCCAGGTTTACTGAAAGGTTCCCAAACCTTTGCAGACTTTGGGGGCCAGCAAAGTTTTTGGTTTTACCACAAAAGCCTCTCTCAGCTCTGCCTAATGTACCCAGTGCCACCCCATGCTGCCCTGTGGCTAACAGGAGGATTTAATCTTCCCCAGCTGCTCAAGCAGATCCGCTCCTGAGCACCACATCTGGCTTTCAAACAGTGTTTCAGATTGCCACATTCACTGGCCATGCCCAAGTGATGTGGGCAAACAGAGCCACGTCCAAAACCCTGCTCTGACCCAGGGCACTGCACTGCAACCACCCTGAGCTGAGTAACGCCTGGGGAGGGCCCTGGGAAGCGCTGAGCAGGGCTGGGGAAGGCACAGCATTTTGGCTGGCACCACAGGTGGGCAGATCTTCACTATCACCCCCTTGTGCAC
Organism: Onychostruthus taczanowskii; assembly: GCF_017590055.1. NCBI lineage: Eukaryota > Metazoa > Chordata > Aves > Passeriformes > Passeridae > Onychostruthus > Onychostruthus taczanowskii. The sequence goes on from NW_024498685.1 coordinate 6,629,068, forward strand.
ACGGGTCCTGCCCCCCTCTGCCTCTCCTGCCAGGGCTGGGGATGGAGGTGAAGCGTCCAAAGAGCAGTGATGTCTCTGCAGCCAAACAGCCCCAGGGTGGTCAGTGGGGCAACTCTTACTTTCCCCTCCTCTGATTTCGTGTGCTTTTGGCATGTGCTAAGGTGCAAGTGTCTGAACTAAAGCTGGCAGGAGCTCTTACATCAAAAAGTCCCTTCCCAGCCAAAATTTGCAGGATCTGCTGCGCTACAAGGAGTCATATTGATTTTGATGAATTTTTCAGGAATAATGAGCAAAAAAAATATTTGAATGGAGGTTTCTCATGTTTTCAAAATGAAAGGGGAGGGGATCATGTATTTCACAGAGATTTTTGCCTTCTGCAGATCATTAGCAAATAATAAAGGGGGAAAATTAGATTGCATGGCAAAGAAACTATTTACTTGTACCCAGGCTTGGCACAGTCTGGGGGCTTGGAGAATTTTTTCTTAATCTTTTTGCAGGACAGAAAATCCACATCCTTATTAACAGTAATTAAAACCTTAGCTCAGATTCCTAGGGGGAAAAAAAAAAACAACCAAAAAAAAAAAAAAAAACCAAAAAAAAAAAACAAAAAAAAAAAAAATTTTTTGCCTTACCATGGACATTTCAGCTAACTGTGTCAGAGGTAAGGGGAAGAGGGTGAGGAACCCCATTTTTTTTTTTTTATAAGGTGCACCATGCCTCAGCTGGAGCACAGCATAAAACCCTCTTCTTGGGGCTATTGCTTTTTCCTTCTGCTCCTGTGTAATCTGCCCAGAGGTAAGGGGAAGAAGGGTGAGGAACCCCATTTTTTTTTTTATAAGGTGCACCATGCCTCAGCTGGAGCACAGCATAAAACCCTCTTCTTGGGGCTATTGCTTTTTCCTTCTGCTCCTGTGTAATCTGCAAGCAGTAAAATGGTCACTTCAGCATGCAGGAGGAAGCATCCATGGCCCTGGCATCCAGACTGGGGGCAATAACCCCAGCCAATAACCCAGGCATTTTTAAATATGCCTTAGACATATAGATTATATCATGGCCCTGTCATCCAGACTGGGAGCAATAACCCAGGCATTTTTAAATATGCCTTAGACATATAGATTATATTGATCCAGTAGATCAAAGTCACAGTTCATGATGAATAAATCAGAGGTTGGACATGACGATCTTGAAGGTCTTTTCCCAAATCAAAGATTTGTACAATTCTATTATAAGTAGATGTAGCTGCTTACTTATTGTAAGCAATTAAATCTCTGGGGTTCTCAGTAGTCACATGTGTTATGTATTTCATTAATGAATTTTAGCTTATTCCTCTTTCATTAATGTATTTTAGCTTTCTGACCTGAAAAATATATGTTTTCCCTTATAGCAGAAAGTTGCATAAAGATTTCCATGGCTTCCCAGTTCTACCTCTAGAACCTCAACAAAGCCAGCAACCCGAAATCTTAATTAAGCTGCAGCACTGGTTTAAATTGTTCTACTAAATGCTGGGACAGTGAAATCTCACTAGGCCATTCTCATATTCCCACACCTCCATGTTCATGTTTATACACGTCCCTTTTTATTATTGCTGCATTTTTTTCTGCAATGAAAAAAGAAGAAACATGGAGGAGAAAAATTATATATATAAATATAGATGGTGTACAATGGTGTCCCTGGCAGAATTCCCTGCAGAATAAGGCTGAAGAGCTGTAAAAGCGATAGTAGGCATAGCTGAACTTTTTTTTCCCCCCCCTTAATTAACAGCACAGTGCCTTGCAACAGAAAATTGAGGCAGGTTTCTGCTGACTTAGCAAGTGCCTCATGAGGAAGAAATCTATCTGGCAATTATGGCTTTGTGTCTCCCGCCCTGTCTCCTGTTGTTTGTGTAAGACACCGGTGCTTCTGCCACGGGCTTCTTCACACAGCTGTCCTGTCACTGCCAGCTTTCATAGGTAATCCATCCAGCTCAGCAGAGTTCAAATAAGACACCTCCCTTTCTTTGCTTTAATTAATGCTTTATTTGAGTCTCCCCTGGGGATGTAGCCATGCTGATTTTTCAAAATTCTCGCTTATTTTTCAAGCACGAAAGAAATGGAAAATGGCCACTGCTGAGATTCCGGGTTTGGGAAATCTGCTTTGCTCAGTCTTCTGTTCTCAGTCAGTGTTTTAAATGGCCATGGACATCTCTTTAGCTACAGAACATATTATGCAATAAATTCAATAGCTTGGGAAGGAGAAGAAGACAAATCCGGCCAAATTCATTGTCCCTTCAGCCTCTTCTGCTGCCCTGCACACACTGTACAGCCCATTCCTGCACTGGTTTGTGCTGTCACACCCCACACATTGCTCAGGCCCTTCCAGGTGCTGAGCAATCCCAGATCAAGTCATGAACTGTTCCTTGCTGTGTTGTTGTTTCTCCTGCACCGTCCAAGCCTGTGGGTTTTGCTGATCTGGGATCAAATGCTGTGGCTCGGTGTGGCTGAACAGACGGACACCCTCAGCACCAGGGCACTGTGGCCCCAAATCTGGACAAGGCAGTCCAGAGTCCACCCACTTGCCATGACTTTTTCAAGAACTCATTAAAAATACGTGTGGCAGTGCTGTTAATCAGGCCTAGAATACACCAGCAAGCCAGTAAAATCCATCAAATACAGATAAGCCAGACAGGCTAAAACCAAAGGGCTCAGCAAAGCACGTTGAGTCAGTCAGAATCAAGAACTGCTACACCCTCAATCAGCCCTGCCTGATAATATTTCACTTGCTTTGGGTTTCTGTGTTTTAATGAGGAAACAATGGTGTTTTGTAATCTTGGCTATTTAAATACGTAACACCGCCCTGTGCTTCTGCAGCTTCTCCCTCCAACCACCTGGTGAGGTTGTGCAAAGTCCTGTGGCACCTTCAGAGGCTGTGGGAGTTTCAGTGAGTGTGTTGTGTAAAGGAACTTGTCCCGTGCTGAGCAGAGAAGGAATGAGGGCAGAAGTTTTCACTGTGTAAAGGCAACCCCAGGAACTTGTCCCGTGCTGAGCAGAGAAGGAATGAGGGCAGAAGTTTTCATTTGACCTGTTCAACAGCCCTTGGTGCAAAGGCCCAGCTCTCCCTTCCCAAGAGGCTCACAAGTCAGCCTCTCCTGAGCTTCCTGCACTGGGCAAAATGAGGGCCCAGGACATCTCCCCAGTGGCCAGGGCTTCCTGCACTGAAACAGGGGGCCAGGACAAAAACAAAATGAGGGCCCAGGACATCTCCCCAGTGGCCAGGGCATGTTGTGAGTTTGGTTTTTCTGACAGCAGCACAAATCTGCACACAGACCAACCCTCAATCTGGCTACAGGGTTTGGCTAAAATGGTGCAAGCTTAAAAGAGAGGCCCAGACAGTGGCCTCCCAGTGATCCCCAGACAATCATCCTTTTGCTTCCTAGTCATCTTTTTCCTCCTGGCACCACCAGCACACCACACTTCCAACCTTGTTCTGCCATGTCCTTGTCAATCCTCAAAGAGCCAATGCTAGGAAAGGCAAAGTACCACCACCATCTTCTCTCATCCTGTCCTCTGCCAGCAGGGACCAATCTTCTTTTTCCAACACAACTTCCTTCCTTCCTATAGCCAACATTTCAGCCCCCAGATTAGATTACTCTTAGCTTTTTGTTGCTTTGTATCTTCTGTTTTATTCCAAGACTGAAACCTATCCAATTTCAAGTGATTTCATGTCAGAAAGACAACAAATGCCAGATTATGTGATCCATGTGGTTAACAAATATTGATAAGGCTCATCCAGGAAGTGACTTGTGCTCAGTGCACAGAGGTTGGCCTGGGGTGTAGACTGGATCTTGGGTTTCTGAACTCTTGGTCAAGTCCTACAAGAACTGCCTGGAACTTTTCTAGTACCTACATGTCTTGCTATCTAAATCTCCATCACCATAATGCCTGTGCTCCTCCCAATAACAACACTCCCTCTCACTTTGCCTCTCTCACCACCCTATAAGTAAAGATGGGCTGATAATTTCAAGCAGGGATATTTGTGTGTGTGTGTGCCTGTGTGTGTGTGTGTGTGAGTGTGTGAATGATGAGCAGTTGTGTATCAACAGCTGTAATGAAAATTACCTTGGCATTCACAGTCCATCAGGTATGTCAGGTCAGCAGGGCTGGATTAAGGGAATTCTCCCACTGGGTTCAGTATCAGCAAGTTATCCTTGCAACTAAGCTGAAAAGAAACAGCCCAAAGTGACCTCCCCCTTGAAGGAACTGGTGAACCCTATCTAGCCATGAGGCTGGTGTGGTTAGATGTCATTCTCACAGAGGGGATTTATTTGAGCTCAGAAAAGCCAGAGTGAAGGCTTGATGCCATCTATTCAAAGGGTTAGGTGAGATGCAAACACCAAGTCCAGCACACCCATCTAAAATGCTGAGTTATTGCACCCACCTAGTGAAAGGCTTAAGGTCACTCCTTTCTCAGTGCTCATTTGGCACCACTGGAGTACTCAGTGCTGCTTTTTCTTTTTATTGTTCCTCTCTGTCCAGTATTGTTTGGAGATTTAAAAATTAAATTAATCAGCGTCTTGGAGCGTAAGTTACAAGGTGGCTTTATTGTGAAATTCAGTGTGACTCACAGAGGCTGCAGATCCACTTCTGAGGCCGGGCTGGCTCTGTTCTTTTTGCCTGTTGTTTGTCTCCACGCTGGCTTTGCAGCAGGACCTGCAGCCACACAATGCAAGGAGCTGAGAAATGGCAGGGCAGTGCGTCATGCCGGGTGTGGCTGAGGAGCCATGTCACAAGGAGAGATGGCAAGATTACAGGGAGGATCTGAGCAGGATCCAGAGGAGGGTGAGGAACAAAACGTCCTGCAACAATAAAAATATCCATTTATGTGCATGGCTCAGGAGACAGAGAGTTCTGCAAAGTCCCATTCACCTGCTGGGGGGAACAAATTCCAAATGTCAGAAAGCACTGGCTGCAGACACAAGGATAGACAGGTGCACATGCATAGAGCTAAAATGGGACAAGAATCTCAGAGGGGTCCAGCTCAGCTGGCAGCCGGGTGCTGCTGCTGTGGAGTGGCAGCTGTGGGAAGGTACCCTTGTGTCCACTCAAAGAGTGGCACCACTTGAATTTCTTGAGCCAGGAGCAAGTACTTCTGGGAGCAGTAGAAATTACGCTGCCTGGTTTCCTGTGAGTCTCTATTTTGTGGTTGATTATCCGAGGCTAATAAGGGGCAAGAGCTGAATAAAGCTTTTCCTGTGGTCAGGGCATCCTGTGTGGATTCTCTGGGGTCTAATAATACAGTTCACCTTCCTCTTCTGCCCTTCCTTCAAAGAGGCACTAATTTGGATGTCTGTCTTCTGCACAAGTGCCTGACTTTCAGAAATCTGTATAAAATTTTTATCTGCAAGGATTCTCTGGCAAATGTGTCTGAAGTTGGCCAGCTTAATCCAAAGCTGCCATAGCAATATACACAGATATGTCATCAGCCAAACCTCATTTGTTTAGGAAGCAAGGATTCATTTTAAAAAAATAAATCACACCTTCCCCAAAGCTGTAACACATAATCTGTGTGCTGACCAGGCCTACTTTAGAAAGCCAGGGCTGAACTTGTGATAGTTGCTTAGCAATTAAGCAAAAGGCATGTTACACCAGAAACATCAGCCACAGACACAGGTCTTACTGGGGACCTTCATCAGTGCAACTGTGGCATAGGAAATACAAAAATAAAATGCTCACCAAGAGGGTACAGGCAGGAAATACCCCAGGAGCACAGGGCAGAGGGACAGACTTTGTGCTTTCATTGAAACAGGAAAGGTAGATGGAAACCAAAATAAATGAAGCTATACTTAAAATAAAGATTACCATACCCTAGGCCGACAGAGGTTGTAACACCTGACCTAAGAATGGGTGGGGATGTTTGGGAGAAAGGAAGGGAGGCCTGGAAAATGGTGGTGTTATCCAGATAAGTCTCATGGAATGAAAATAAACAGCCGATATCTGCCAAGGGGTACACGGAATAAGTCAAACATGACAGTCTGGTGGTTCATATATTTTTATGTGTTCATGAAGCACTGGATCTGCCAGAACAACAGCCTGCCATGGAAGTGGAGCTTATTTAGGTTCTACTCATGTACCTGTTTACCTGACCTTTGAGGTTACTGGCTAGAGCTCCTGGTGTGGAGCTGGTGTTTCCGTGCTGCCTGCACCCTCAGCAGAGCCCAGCAAGGGGAGCACAGCTCAGTGCTGGGCCAGGTAGTGCTGGCAGATGGCTGCAGGACACTGATGTCCCACTGTGAGCTGCTTCCCTGTGTCTGTGCCACCTGGCAGTGCTGCTTTTTTTTTTTTTTTTCTACAGCATTGTTGTAGAATTGATGCCACTTCCAATTCCGTCACAACTCATCCCAAAACCAGCCAGTTAATGGATCCTGTTCATCAAAGCCCTCCTGTTGTTTAAGAGACACAAGCTGCTAGTTCTCTGCTAATATGAATGCCAAGGTTTTTTCCAGAAGGATGTCGTGATAGATGACAATTATTACTCCTCAGAGACCTGAAAAATGGTGGTGTAGATATACCTCTGGGCATATGTATGTATGAGTACTTAGGAGACTCCAAAAGCTTATCCTAAAGGTATAATCCTGCAAACTGCTGACCATTCTGGCTCCACTCCAGCAAAGCACTTAAATATTTGGTGAACTCAGGAAGACTCTTCCCATGCTTCAAGAACATCCATAAGCACTTGGTTGGAGCGGGCTCAGAGGCTGCTCCAGAGCCTCACCTTGCACAAGAGAAATCTCCCCAGGCTAGTCCCAGTCTCTGTGCCTGGTGTGGCCATTGGCTTCCTCACAGCTACCAACAGGTTATGTCAGCACTGACATAGCCTGGCCTTGCTGAAGGGAAAAAAGTTTTAGTGGATTCAGCATTCCACCTCAGTGCAATATCTCTAACAGGACAAGCAAGGTGAGAGGGAGGCAGTTTTGCAGGCAGTGCTGTAGACAAAAGATGTCCCTTCCCAGAATCAGCAGTCTCTGGGCAGCAATAAATCCACATGCTAAAAAATAAAGCAATTCCTAAAATAAACAATTCAGGCTTCGAAGTGTACAATAGGCTATTAGTTTGAATAATTGGGTGTAACTGTAGGCAGAGAGAAGCTACAAGACCAGATGTGCATATAAAGCTAAACACAGGATCTAATCAAATCAATCCACCATCTGGAATGAGAAGAAACTTCATGTGACAGACCTGGTCAATATGTGAAAATGGTACAAATTTCTGGATAACGAGCTTAAGCTAAATCAATATGTCACATGAGTCAGAAATGGAAGCATCCATAAAATGGATTGCACCAGTTCAACTAAACCACATCTGATTTTACTATACTAATACCATTTTCTCCTGCAAACTGACCTTAGGTGACCTATCACAAATAACAGCTGGGAGTATCAGAAACACATACCCGCAGGTAGAAATAGCTCATGGCAGACTGAGGTTCATATGCACACTTCCATCCATATAAAATAAATCCTACCTATCAAACGACTCTTTTCCAAGCAGTTGGTGTTAAAACCCTCCAGGCAGCTGTGTTTAAGTCAGAGCTGCAGAGAGTGGATCCTGATTCATTGGAGCTACCTCGGGAGCAGGAGCTGCAGCAAGGGCTGGAAACAGAGGAATAGTAAAGCCAAGAGCACAGAGTTGGGCACTGCTAGAGAAGGGGTGTTCAGTGGGCTGAGCTCAGGACTCTGCTGCTTTGGAAACCCTGGGCTGGGATGTAATGTTTGCATGGCCCCAGATGGGGTTGACTTTGCAGTGTCAGCTGGGAAATATCACACCACCAGGCAAAGCCCCTGGGGATGGCCTTGCTGAGCTCCTGCCTTCCTCTGGCTTCTGGGGGTTCTGGGGGCTCTGGGTTGTCCATGCTTAGGTCTGCAGCTTGCTGAGGGATCAGGGCTGTGTGGCAAGGAGGGGACATCTGGATATGTCATCTCCCAGGACAAAGCCCCCCTCATGCAGCAGCTCTGACAGCAGGGATGGGGCTCAGCCACACAGTGCCTCTTCCACCCTCCAGCCCTGCCAGGACACCCTGGGCTGTCCTGTGGGCTCCCAGCTTTCTGCCCTGCAGCGAGGCAAACGGGAAGCCAGAGTCAATCCAGCTCAGCCAAAAGCAGAATTTGCTGTTGCTCCATGACATTCTGATTGGGATGCCCCCTCTTTCCCCTGCATTTCGTGCTGCATCCCTGGTAGCAGCATCCTGGAGGTGCTGCAGGATGAACTGCACCAAGGCAGGGAGGGAGAGAGCAGAGCCTCCAGGAGGTGACAGCAACTTTATGTAATCTGTGGGGTTAAGCTTTTGGTGCAAAGCTTCAGTGACTTAGCAACATGTGAGTGTGTTTGTGGGTTTGCAGATTTACTCCAGTGCTCCAGCAGACCATCTTCCCCTTCTGCTGCCTCTCTGGAAATAGCTCAAGTCAGTGTGTTGTGCACATAATTGCTACTGGCTTTCCCAGCCTCCACAAATCATATTAAAAAGAAGATAGACAAAACCTAGGGGTGTCACCAAACCAACAGGGGGAGGGATTTTTCTGGCCTAAAGTGACAGGAGCTGGGGGAGACCATGTGGCTACTCTGACTGTTTTCCACACATGCATTTTGTTTGTGGTCTGTGTGTTCAAAATATGCCAGAAAAAAAGGCTTTCGTGTGAGCCTGGAATCTGTCCCGCATGTGGCAAACCCCCATTATGATCCAGCCCTCTTCATCTGTCCTGCTGCCATGCCAGGAGTCTTTCTCTACAAGCCTTTTCTGCAGCAAGAGTCAACTGAGATAAAAAGATGTATTTAAGCATCACCAGCTCTCACAGAGACTCAAAAGTATCCTCAGACAACCCATGGGTGTTGAAAGCCAATCTGGTGCTCAAGGAGAAGGGGAGGGACACCTTGAGCCCCATGGTTTGACTGACTTTGTGGCTTGCTGTGCCTCCCTGGAGCTGGTGGCAGGGCTTTTTTTTTTTTTCTCTCTCTTTTTCTTTTTTTTCTAACAGTCCTGCATGTCACCGTGGAGTCCAGCCCCCTTTCATGGGGGGATGTTAGAATAAATACACATTTCAACACTCCTTCAGCTCACCTCACAGTCTCAACAACAACAGTGCAATATTTTAAACTGCTTTTGCAAGTCTCCTTTCTACAGGGCAGTTGAAAGCATATAAAAGCATTTTAACAATTTTATAGATCATCTCCGGAGCTATTGTGATGTGGGAGAATGGGAGTTTTGTTGCCATTTGCCCATGGACAGCTGCCAAGCTCACCTGTCTCCACCAAGCCAGCAAGAGCCGTATCACATCTCTCTGGAAACTCTGCAGCCAGCTCTGGATGGCTTCTCACTTTACTTATCTGAAAAACATGTTGCTCTGTTTAACCCTTTCTCAGCACTTGCCTGGGGGTGTTGCTCAAAACCCAGTCTGCTCAAAACAGGCAACTTCTGTTTGGGCTTAGGGAAAGTAAGAGCTGTGAGGTGGATTTGGAGAAACCTGAAACCAGGACCCTCCTGTGGAAAAAAACTTCACCCATGTGAAAATTCCTCTAACCCTGCCAGTCATCCTACTGACCTCGGGCCAAGTGTCCACAGCTCTTCTTTTGCCACCCCCTGATCAGAGTTAACCAGTCTCCAAATCAGACCCTTCTTTAAAAACCTCCAATTCCTCCAATGACTACATCTTCCTATGCACCACTTAATTTTTGCACGTAATTTCTGCTTCTAATCTCAAAAATTATCATGAAAACCCTCCCATGTATGATTGACACAGGAGAACTATGCAGTTTTGTTTGCTGGCATTCAGGAAATATTTACTGATCCTCATGTGGAAGGTGTGACAGAAGTGTAGTGTAATCTGCTCCCCTGTGTAAGGATTTCTCAGTTTCCATCCCTACAAATAAATATTCTCCACCCTTCTCTTCTCCTGGAAAAAAAAGAGTGCATAAAATTATTCCCTGTCACATTCTTTCACTGAGCTGGCAAAATACAGTGAAATACAGCAGAGTTTAAATTATATGGAATATGCAGGCATAGCTTATCTAAGATAAAGCGTGCAGATCAAAATCAACAAAGCCTCACAAAAGAAAGCCCCAAAAGAGCTTTCATCTGCCTGATCCCATTTCCCTGCCTACACTTCTTTGTACCCTATTGCAATACATTAGTTCTGCTTTAGTTTCTGCTCTGCAGCAACATTTCTGCTTAAGAAAGATTCTGTTGAGTCATTACCAGCATCAGCCAAACAGGCTTTTCAAGAATGGAGGAGAAAATAAAGGCTGTGGTTTTCAAATTAATTCCATGCTGCTTAACCCTTAAACCACTAGTGACTTTCAGACTCTCAGCCAAGTCAATGCTGAGCAGAATTTGGGGCTGTTGTGCCTGAGACAGAGCAATGTCAGTGCTTTTGTCAGTGATTAACCGCTCAGACAGTTCTGGCCACACACCTGGAAGGCAGAAATTGTAGTGAAGGTCTCTGCTGTCCAACCCACGTCCTAAACACTCCCTTCTGGCTTGTAAACACTGCCTCAGATAACCCAGACCCACACCTAAACAGAGGCAGGGAGAAGGGCTTTTCTACCAGAAGCTGTAAATACAGGAATGGAAGAGACCAGCACGTCTCTCCCTCTGTGATGTAGCAGAGATTCTCTGCTCCTTCTCTCCCCAGCAGGTTGTATTTAGGAGAGAATAGTGGTTACCAAAGAGATAAAACTTGAATAAGCTCCTGGTACCTTGAGGTTTGAGGGGCCCACAGGGGAGCCAACACTTGGAGTGAGAAGAGACAGAAGAGGCAAAAGCGGATAAGGTGATTTTCCCTGCCTTGGCTTTTAAAGCAATCTCAGCCTGCTAAGCTTTCAGTCCATGCTGCCAATGGCTATTTCCAAAGTTATCTTTGCACAGAAAAAGGCTGGAATCGTTCTCTCTCTCATTCTCTCTGCCTCCCTTTTAATGAAAGTTCGGTTTAGATCTGATATCACTCTAAAAGGTTTGCTATCAAAGTTTATTAGACCCACTGGGACAGATCACAGTTTGCAGAGGCTCATAGTTTCACAGCAGATAACTGTAAAGTGAACCATTCAATGTTCTTCAAAATGCTCCTTTTTCTTGGGCTCATCTATAACACAAAGCTGCACTGTGTTCAAGCATCATTAGAAGTGATCCCAGCTGATTACATGATGCTGGCCATAGTTCTGCCTTTGGAGCAAATTCAAGCAGCCCCCGGCCCCCAGTCTGTCCCACTGGGTGATGCTGAGGTGAGTGGGAGCCATTTGCAGTGAAGGCAAGCCCTACCAGCACAAGGGGATGATGCCAGCTATGTGCTCCTAAAAAAAGATCAGAACTTAAAAATTACTAGGAAGCATGAGTGCAACTTCCCTTTAAAAATTCATATCTGCTTAATGATAATGATAAGAATAATAACTAGGATAATAATAATGATAATAATAATAATTAGGAAAGACTCCTCTACTAGGGACTAAAACTGAGAAATTTCAGCTAGAAAGCAAAGAAATGAGAGAAGGAATTAGCATGTCTTCCTATAGAATGGCTGGTTTGGTTTTTTTTTAATGAAGTCATTGGTGTTAATATGAGGTTTTGAGTAGGCTATCCTCCTAAAAATGCATGGGAATAAACACCATATCTGGTAGGATCTCTGACTGTAACATGTATCACTGAGGCATCTATTTACAGTGGGAAGGGAGGGGAGGCTGTTTCATTTCCCAGGACAGTAATGGAAAGCATGATGTCCTACAACCAAGGGTGGTGAAGGCTGGGAGAGGTACTGGGAAAAAAACATTCACAATAAACCAAAGAGTGAAGGAGAGTTTCAGGGCAGATATTTGCAGGATGCATCATCATCAGCCCTGGGAAAAGGCCGAGAGACAAAATGGTTGAACCGATCCTCGGGCCAGCAATGTCCTGTCCTTCTGCTGCCATTCTCCCTGTGACTTTGCAGTGTCACCTGCTCTAGAGCAGCAGGCTGGACAAAACTTAGGGAGCATGTGGTTCTCAGATGCCCATGCTCCCTGCCAGGCTTTTTCCTTGCTTTTGGCCTCAGAGTGCCGCTCACCAGAAGCATTTGCAACCATCTGACACCACTTCTGCTCTCTGATTCCCTAACAGGTCATGCAGATGGACCAGAAGCTGGATGACATCCTGAGCACACTCCAGGCTCAGCTGGGGGAGCAGCCCCAGGCACAGATGCCGGGGCCAGCCACCCCACCTGTCAGACATCCACAGGCACCCACAGAGTCCCCCCCAGTGACCCAGAAGATGTGAAAGCCAGTGGACAGCCACACGTGAGCCTCTCGCTCTTCCACGTCCGGGTATTTCTCAGTCTTGGTGTCCTCATCTGTGTCATGGGTGAAATGAAATATTCTGCAGTAGTAGATTAACGAGGAAAAAAAAGAGAAAAAAAAAAAAAAAAGAGAGAAGAAACAGCAAGAAGCCAGTCACAACCTTAGGAGAGCACATAAGTTCTGCACCTGTTTTATTTTAGGCATCGTTAGCTAAACTCTGCCAGCCCGCGGCAGCCCAGCTCCCATCCCCCAGCCCCAGCCGGGCTGAGCACACAGGCACAGGGCATGCTGTCAAGGGAAGCATCCCAGCCAGGGTTAGGATGACCCATTTGTGGGCACAGAAGGGGAAAAGAACTGTTCTTTTGGCATTTAATCACTAAGTTTAATGCTCACAGCATGCCCGAAAGGGGGAAAGGAGCCAGCATTTGAACATGAAACAAATGGAAATCAGTGAACAGGAAAATTAAACAGCATGTTTTGACTTCTACCAAGCAGTGAGGATCATAAGAAGGGCAGATTTATATGCTAGTGCGAATGACAAAGTAAAGACAACAGGCTACTGATTAAAAATATGGAAGTGTACACAGGCTGGTTGACATATGAAAGACTGAAGCAGAGACTTCAGCTAATTAAAGCAAAGGGCTGCCAGTGAGATGAGATGCATGTTGGAACAGACAGGCAGGAGAGATAGGATCTGCGTAGGCTTACTTCACCAGAACACTGTAATAGTTATCAGCTACGCTGATGACTGTTATGCAAAATGTTCTCAAGCTTTTACCTTCATTCAGCAGAGGTTGTTGACTCCTGTTGCCTTAATTTTAACATAAGGAACCTGTATGGTAATTGGCTATGAACTATGTGTGAGGCTGGGTTAAAGCCACGGAGTAGCAGGGTGCTTCAGGAGGGCTGCAGCTGTGATTGAGAGTGGCAGGGTTCCTTAAAGAAAACAGAAATGCACACACTGTTGATGAAAGTTAATCGCTGTTAAAATAAACTGCTGTATATAATTTTAAATGCTAGATTTATTTTTTGCCTTGTAATCTGGCTGTAAATCGAGTGCACGTGCTGGCTGACATGCTGTTGTTGAGGAACACCTCTGGAGCAGGTAGCTGGGCTCGCAAGCTGCACATGGAAATGCAGGCTGAGGTGCAGATTTAAATGCAGACTAAGTACAGGTTGAGCTCTGGGTGGGAGCCTAGGACAAGAGGATGAACTGCTGACCTTTGGGGTGACAAAGGGCACAGAGGCAGGTGACAGCCAGCCAGGTGAATGGACACTGAGACACAGCAGCAGATGGGAATTGCCAACCTTTTGGACAACAAGGGAGATGAAAACAAGTGATGGCAGCAAGGTGGATGGACACAGAGATGGGGCAGGAGCTGAAGACTCAGGAGGAGGAACGAGACTGGCCACGGGAGACTGTGATGGGATAAAATCTCAGGGGTTCCTTGCTGGAGTCCCTCCCTGGAGGCAGCAGCTTGGGTGTTTCTGTGTCACTGCCCCAGGAACAAGTGGCTTTATGGAATGAGACATCTGGGACTCTGCCACCTCTGCCATGGCAAAGCTGATGTGATGTGAGTGGGGTGTGTGGGGAGCCAGGCCAAGGAAGGGCCTTCAGTCCCAGAAAGTCTCTGACCTTGGCAGTGCCACTGCCAGAGAGACCCAGAATGGTCTGACTGAGGAGTTTCCTAACACTGCACCCGTGAAATGGATCTTACCTGTCATTTCAGAAAAGGGACAATACAGCACTGCTGCTAAAGACCTAAATAATAAACCAAGCTAAAATGGGTGCAGTGTTACTGACTCGAGTCTTTTTAATATATTTGCATAGCCAACAATTTGAATGAGCAGAAGACTGCGGAGCAAAGACCTGATTCCTGGGAAATCCTAAATATATTCTATTCCCACTCATATCCGTGAAAGCCAAGCCTGCATTGCATTTAAAAGCAACCTGAAAGACTGGTCCCTTAATAAGCACTTATTTGGACAAATGAGTGGTCCATTTCAATGTAATCAAATTAGTTTCTAACTATTACCTGTCCCTTTAAAACTCTTTCCCAGGTTTGTGTGTCTGGGAATTCAAGCTTGGAAAGAGCACAATGAGACTGATTCCAATCTTTAGATTGCAGGCGCGTCTTAGACAGAATATTAATGATGTGTGAGAGGCAATAAAAAAGAAAAAAAATAAAAAGAAACAATGTGGTTTTAATTAAATCAGCTGACAAACCGCCATTCCATCTTGTCTGATTACTGCAGAGTTACTGAACATGACCAAATACAGCATGTAACATGTAAATAATCATTGCCAGAGCATTGAGTTGCTCCTGGGTTTTAGTCAGGGTCATGAGCTTCGGCAATGGTCCTTCATAAAACCTCCCTGACTGTGGCCAGCCGGAGCTAAATGGGCAACTGGACACCAAATTAGGGTTAACACTGTTTCATCAGCCACAGGTAAAAGAAAATAAATCTGCCTGAAGATCCTTTTGCCACAGAGGTTCTTAAGGGGAGCAGTGCAGCTTTCAGCAGAAGAGCTCAGGGACAGCTGTGGCCAACACAAGGTGACATTTCCTTCTGCAACACTGCAGATATTTGTGTGAGGGATATCCTGATCACTTGGTGGACCAAGTAATGCAACAGTGTTTTACTTACTCTTCAGCCTCAACAGAAGTGTTTAGGCACTATATATATAGCAACACCTACTACTCTGAAGTGCCTGGAAAATCCAGCTAAATAGAATACAAGTGGTCACAGCTATGGTGAGTGTCAGAAGGGATGAGTGGGTGGGAGGAGAAGATAAAGAGGCACACAGTGGTCCCTCCAGAAAAACAGAATGTGTGCCAGACTGTCTGTACGCATGCGTGAGTGTACCTGTGTCTTTTTTAAACTCAAGCCAGGGTTTCCCCTGCAAGTCTTGAGTGAGGCCAGAGCCTGAACCTTCACAGGTTTTAAAATCTGGCAGTGCTGGCCATACATGCACTTTACAGCTGGCACTGTGGACACCACAGTGTGGCAGGACCTGTGACCAGGACACTCCCCACTGCTAGAATGGAGAGGTGAGGGTGTGGCTTGAGCAAATTGCAGGAGAAAGGAAGAAGCCATTTTCACACCCTATGAAGAGATTAATGGTAAAAAAATTCAAGCAATATAGCTTAGCCATACTTAAGAAAATCTTCACACCCATACCTAAGTCAGAAGTCCATTTGCCATCCAGCAAAATCTTTCTGATTGCCCAGGGGGAGAAATACGCAGAATTAGCACTGATGTGACCACGTGGTGACACTTCCTGACCCTTCTTCTGAGCAAAGATGGTTTGGTACAGGCATACAAACTGTGCATTAAGGCATTTGCACTTGGCCTTGTTGAACTTGATGTGGTTCTCATGGTCCCACTTCTCAGGCCTGTCCAGGTCCCTCTGGATGGCATCCCCTCCCTCAAGCCCATCCATGCCTGGCTCAGCTTGCTGTCACCTACAAACCTGCTGAGGGAGCACCCCATCCCACAGGCTGGGGCACTCAGGAAGATATTTAGGTTTTTTTCCCAGTACAGACCCTTGAGGCAAGTCACTCATTGCTGGTTTCCATTTTGACATTGATCTGTAAATTGCAACTCTTTGGATGCAGCCACCCAGACGATTCCTTGTCCATCTAACTTTCCATCCATACCTCTCCAATTCTGAACTAGCAATGTCAAGGGGGAGTCTATCAAAAGCCTTGGAGAAGTCCAGGTAGTTGATCTCAGTTGTCACTCTTGTAGAAGGTAAGTGGATTAGTCAGGCATGACTGCACTTGCTGAAGTCATGTTCAGTCTCATTAATCTCCTCCTTGTCTTCCATATAATTCAACAGGACTTCTAGAAGGATCTGCCCCATGATCTTACTGGGCACTAAGGTGAGGCTGATGGTCAGCAGTCCCAGGGTCCTGCTTGTTCCCCCCTGTAAAAACACACATGCTACCATGCATTCCCCCTTGGCGGTGGCTCTAACACAAGCCAAAATTACAGAAAGCATTCCCAGGGGAAGTCCATGTGTGTGTTTTCATCTCCATTTGTACTGACACTGGTTCACTGGTGTTCACCCTACTCCTTTCTGCTGGATGGGAGAGCAGCTGCTGAGCAGGAAACACTCACAAGGTCACTCCCACAGCACCTGCTCTGCACCAGTGGAACAGTGACAATGCCTGAATGGACACGGCCCATGAGGTTCTCAGCACTGCAGCCACTGCAGTGATCCCACTTTGCCTTCTGACTCAGAACAAAGGCACAGCCCAGGCAGTCAAGGTCTCCCAAGGCCACAGGATCAGCAGGGAAAGCTGTCAGGAGTGCAGTTCACCAGTGCATCAAAAGACAAGAGTGCAGGAGATCAAGTAAAGATGAGATACCTTTTCTCCAAAAAATCACATGGTTTTCTACCTGATCCAGTTTCACTGTGGAAGATACATGGTGTTCCTCTCTTACCAGAGACATCAACACCAACCCAAACAAGATTTTCCACATTCCTTCTAATAATGCATGACATCCTGAAGTCTGCTGTCTGCCTGTGATGATGCAAGATGCTCAGAAGTCATTACAACAAAGCCTGAGGGGATTATTTTCTCATTTCCATAATTACATAGTCAGTAATAATATCATGAACCAATCTTATCTCAAAACGTGTACTCAGATCTTTAATGGTGATATTTCTTAAGAGATGTGTACTCAGATCTTTAATGGTGATATTTCTTAAGAGATGTGTGGGATTAAAGTCCTGTGTATGATAAGGCCACTGCACTGAGGGAGATAAAAGTTCAACTTCCATCAGCTGGGAGTTTTCATTCCCGAGAAAAGGTAACTGTGCCCTCAGAACAGATGATATGGGTGACAGATCACAAATCTGCTGCCTCATCTGGAACACTCTTTTCATCTCTAGAGAGTAAAAAGTGAAAAAAGACTCTCCAGACACAGCTGTCCCTTTCAGAAGTGAGCCTGTCCAGCAGCCCTGGATTTTTTCCATCCAACTGCCTTGATGTGGTATCACAATGGAACCTGTGCTGGAAGCCCCTCCAATCTCTGTAGGACCAGGACAGCTCCATTCCCAGCTCAGTAGCTATGGCAAATGAGCAGGGTTCTTTTGGTGCCTCTTTTCTCAGTAGCTCAAGAGGTTTTCTCTTCTCACAGACGTTTCCAACCTAAGCCCTGAAGGGTCTGGACTGACAAGACATTTAGGACATGCTGTATCTCATGCAGCCCTAAACAGCAGAGCTCATTCAGCACTCTTTTGAACAACCTGAACAGTGTGTCTAAAAAGAAAACCATGGTTTAGGGAGTAAAATGTCACCAGGTAAAGAATCCCAAACATCAAAACTGCATTATTCTGAAGAAGTACACGCTAGAATCATTGTAATGGCCAAGGAAAAGCCTGTTGAAGGGCCCAGGGTAGATCTTTTTCAGACATCATTTCTAGCTGCAGCATAGCCCAGCCAGCAGAACTAGACAAGATGGTACTGTGCTACCGCCATGGTAGGAAAAGGTTTGAGTCCCTCTCAACTAGCCTGAAGAGCAACCTCTTTTCTCAGTTAAAGCAACCTCTTTTCTCAGCTAAAACAGCCTCTGGTGTTAGTCAAAAGACACTCCAAGGTAGCTGGAAATATTAGACACCAAAAGAGAGAAAAAAAGTCTAATTAACTAATAGTCATTATCGTTTTTCCCACATCCTTTTCTAACCTCCAGAGGATCCCGAGCTCTGGACTGGATTCCTGTTGCTGGGGATGTGCATGTGCTCCCTGCAGCTCCCTCCCTGTCATCCAGCAAACAGTGCCTGTTAGACAGGAAAGAGAGAAACAGCCAAGAGCATCCTCCCTACAAGGAGCTGTTTTGCCAAAACACTTACTACCTCGTGTTTAGCCCTCATTGTGGGTTGCAGTGGCTCCCAAATGACTCTGTAAAAGTACAGCGTCTCTGCTTGGATTCCTGGCTGAACACCCGTTTGTCTCAGGGCTTGGATTTGGCACATGTGGGTTTGTGAACAGAATTTTAACTCATCTTCATTATGTTGTTTGATCTCCCCCTGGGGTGGGTGGAACTGCGTGCAAGGGACTGACCTGACATAAGCAGTGAGGGGAAGGGAATTTTTGAACTCTGTGATTAATGTAACTGCTGTATGTTGTCTGGCCAATCAGACAGGCAAAGGTTGTTCATTCTTTAACCAAAGAATCATAATTTTCAACAACAATGCCTTGAAGCATTTGCCTGAGACTCACCTCAGCCTTAGAGGGGAAAATTCACATTTCAAAAATACCTGTTGAGCATTACTTATGGTTAGCTAAAATGCAGCTTTTCTTTACAGATGTGTACCTGGGGTTGTCACATCCCTTGTTAGCACCCTGGTCACCAAGGTCCTTCAAGCAGGCAGTGTGTCTGGTGGAGGGGCTGGGGTTTGTATCATCAGCCTGAGGGGGAAAGGGGACCACTTGTGCACAGTTACTGTGGCAGAGGAACAATTGCCTGATTCAGTGTCCTTATTCCCTTTGTTTTCTTTGCTGAGAATTTTCCCCTTTCTGAAACACTAAACAGCTCATTTCTTCCAACCTAAACAAATGATCCTGCCAGCTACTGATTTTTCTCTCCTTTCTATTTCTAATGGTTGGTATTGTAAGTACAAGTTTCCATTTGTTTGATAGCGGGTCAGGAGGCCAAGAAGAGCGAGGGACGGCTCCTGTTACACATCAGTGCTGTGCCAAACTCTTCAGTTTGGCTACACCGTGTGTGTTATCACTCTTGGACTCCACCAGCCCCACTGGCCAACTCCCAGGGAGCTGCTGCTTTGGCTGGAGACAGGCAGAGTGCAGTGAGAGAGCAGCAGAGCCTCCATCCTCAGAGCCATGTGTGTGCCTTGTACTGAGCTGGTGCATTCTCCCCTCTCTGTTATCGTGCAATTCCCCATACCACAGTCCAGTTAAGCCAGTCCTCCAGATAAGGAAGGCTTTAGGAAAGCTGGCAATAAACTTCAGCATCAACCCAAAACTGGTCCAGAGGGCAGCAGCTGGCAGGCCACATCCTTCTTTCCCATGGAAGAGCATCAGGGGAAAGATGGAGTATTTCTGCAGACACAAACCACTGAGAGCACTTGATGGGTCTATGCTCAAAGCAGGTGAAATTCAGAGCAGAATAAACCCACTGGAGTCATGGACTTACACCATGGTGAATTTGGCTTGAGCTCTCTGACCACGTGTCTGAATAAGCAGTTGGTAGGTTTAAAAAAGCCCCTGGTTTCACTAACCTTACTGGAGCTCTGAATTGGAGTAAAAATTTCCCAGTGACCTTCAAACCCATATATTACATGGCAGACAGTAGTTTTCATCCCTTGGAAAACCCAAGTTTAGACACAACTAGAGATATCACAGAGGAGCCCAGTGACTGTGATCCATTTTGTGAATAGCACTACTTTGAGGGGGTCCTCAGATCCCTAAGCTTTCCTCGAGTTTAATGTATGAATGAACCCAAAGCAAAAAAAATGGCAACTGCAGCAGAATCTGCACTTTCTGCATGACTTGGATCAATGTCTGACAACGTTGCTGCATGTTCAGTGCTGAATTAAAATGGTAAGTTATTGAAAATATGTCAGTAATTATCAGGTGGGGAAAATCTCCCAGATTATTTGGGCCTTGCCTGTGCACCCATTTTGCAAAAATAACATCATTTTCACTGGCAACATTTTGCGTGAGGCTGAAAATGAAGGTGACAGTGAAAGTGTTGAATAAGCATAAAGCCAGCTTATCCCTTCAAGCATAAACAGCTGAAGGAGTGGTTTGTGGCAAGGAATCACCTATGACAATCATGCTCTTTCATGTTCTGAAAGGGATGGAGCTGCTCTGTGTGCTCCCCCCTCCACCCACCCTGCTCCCCAGTTTGGGTGAAATCATGCCTTTGGCCTTCAACAGGCAGCTCTGTTTGAAGAGACTGTTCTGGAGAACCTGGAGCCACGGGCTGCTGGAAATGAAAGACCAGGCTGAGCTTGCACAGCTCCTTCTGGCTGCTCCTGGCACAAGCTGGAGTGTGAGTGCAGCGAGTGAGGGGTGTGAGGGCTGACTGCTCTGTGTGAGAAGAGGAGAAGCCCATGGGGGTAAGGAGGCCAGCTGAGACCATGGGGTCACTAACAGGGACCCAGTCTCACAGGACTAAATCCAGGCTCAAGCTATTCGTATTCCGTGCAGGGAAGAAAAGCTTAAAACAAAAGAAGTAAAAAAAGTAGCTGAAAACTTGGTAAAATGCATACAAAAAGAGTCAGGGAAATTGGATTAATAAAATGCCCTCCGCCCCCAGGTGCCAGCAACGTAAACATTGGGAAAGCTCGAGCACTCAAATGGCTTCGCTTTCATAAAGTGCCTTTTTTTTTCACCCCAGACTTTTTTGGTTCTGTTTTTCTTCTTTATCTCTCCCCAGCAGTGGCTGACAGATGACCTTTAAAGCCCCGGAGAGCAGCCCCAGCAGGTGATTTACTAACAGCTGTGCCAGTCAGCAAACTGGAGGGGCAGAGGTCGGGGCTGCCCGGCCAATTCAGGGTGGGATTTAATTAAAGAAAGATGCATTACACTTTTTATTGATTTGTGTGCATGCACACACGAGCCTTTTCTTCTTTTTCCTCTCTCTTTTTTTTATGTTTACCTCCCCATTCCATGCACCTGGACACTTTATCCTGGCTGTGTGAGCCGTGCCACCTCACCCCACAAGGACACCGCTCCCTGAAATCCCATCTCACACTCCCAGAGGGGCTGGAACAGGTGGGGACGAGGCAAGTGGAGAGGAACCCAGCATCTGACAGCACATGGCATCCCTGCTTTTCCCTCATTCATGGGCTGCTGGGTGGGTGTTGGAGGGATGCTGGTTTTTCTCTCCCTCTCCCACTGCAGTAAAACTCTGCCATTCTTCTGTCTTCCAGATGATCCACTGGGAGAGGGGGAAGGAAGGCATCAAAAGGACAAGTCTTGCCTTTTTGTCTAGGGTCAAAGACTTTCCACTAAAGTGGCAAGCTCAGCCTGGTCTTTCATTTCCAGCAGCCCATGGCTCCAGGTTCTCCAGAGCAGTCTTCTTCACTTTCCACTAAAGTGGGCATTTTTGGAGCAGCAAAATGCACGGTAAAAAGGCAGAATAAAAATTCTGTGACTCTGTATTCACACACCAGTGTAGTTCATTATTCTCACTCATGCACCTAATCCCCATTTTTTGTTAACTCAGAGTTTTACTATTACTATTATTCTGCTGTTATTTTTATCAGATTTTTAAAATATATAATAGACACATATAAACAAACTTCTATTCAACTCATGAGTTTATAAAGTGCAGTGATCATCATGCCTGGCTAAGGCCATGGCTTGGAGAAAAGCTTCAGATTTGCTGTCAAGTCTTTCAGTGACGGACAATCTGCTGTTCTAGTGGTGAAATTAATCCTTCACAAAATAAAAAAGATTTTGTGACCAAGTTTTTCCAAAGTCATTTTTCAGTCATAGAGTCCTATAGGGAAGAATCAGATAAACTAAGAGTAAATCATCTTGCTTTTTCTTAGAAGTCACTGCCCTCACAGATGTTTCTACCAAATCACTTTGTAGACTTGCCTTGAGTAAAACGTGGAGCTTCTGATGACTCCCAAAGCAACGCAGATTTCATAGGCTTCACATCCCTTGGTGAGCTTTTTTCTGAACCCTTTCCAATTTTTCCAGCTCTTTTCTTGGACTTCTTGGTCTCTTTGCAAGGCATGGTGGTTGTCATCAGCCTGGAAGTCCCTATGACAGGTGAGGCTTCTATGGACCGAGAAGCTCCAAGCACAGCTGCCAAATGTCCTTGAAAGAGTTCCCTACAGCTCACCATCCTGGGCTCAGGAATGAGATATGACACATCCAAGCCCTGGTTAGGTTCATGTGGCTTCTGAAATGCAAGAAGGGGCAGCCACCTGAACCAAAGGAGGTTTCAGAGTAGCTGAGGATATGAGGGATATGATATCCCTTTCCTTCTCACTCTGGTTTCTACCATTATGGTTTTACACCCATGCACTGACAGCAGCCATTGTCCATAGGTCAGAATTCTACAGCCCCAACTTGAGGCAAACTCCTTCCAAAAATGGATGTTTCTGGTGTGGCAGACTGGCCTGGAATGTCTAGGTCTAAACTAATTACACATCCGTCACAGACTTCCCATCATCCCGCCAAAACTGGGATGCCTGTGTTCAGCTGAGCCTTTCAACACCACCAAGGCATCTGTAAGTCCAGTTCCCTTTAAAATGCATGGGAAATAAATACCCAACATCACTATGTGGCTTTGAAAATCCCCCTGCAATCTCCAACCCTCACTTCCCATCTGTAAAACAGGAAAAGCAGCAATTCCTACCCCCTATCTGCTTTATCAGCCTTGTCTATGCAGACCACAAATTCTATGAGACATGAACTGGCTGCTACTAAATATAGGTACAATGTCTAGCACAGTTTTTATTAGAGCCCCTAGGCACTACAGCTCCATAAATATCCATGTTGACTTTTTCCAGATTAAGAACACATCAATGGGAGCTTTGCTCAAGTAAGAACTGCAGGATCTGGCACTGGTGTTCTTAAACCCTAATAGGACTGAGAGAGTCTGAAGCCTCTTCCAGGCTCATTCACTGGTATCAATGCTTTTAATACCAAGTCAGCTGTTGTGACATAAAGGGTATGTTTCTCTTGGTGCTGTTTCTTGGAACTGAAGAGCCCTCCTGAAGTTTTAATTTTCTTTACTGAAAAGCCCTGCTATGGTAAATCATCAACTCACCAAATTTATAGGAGGCACAGCACTTAGTATGTCACGTCTCTGAGCCCAGCCTACTGATTCACTTACTTATGCTTTTGTTCTTTTGCTTTGTAGTTCTCTTGATTTCAGCAACTGTCTATCATTTTCATGAGGCTTGCTGGCTAGAATGCCCCCTACTATTCCAGTAATCATTGCCCTGCTAGAGTGTTTATTACTGACTGAATGGCTGCACAGACTGGTAGAATGACCTGAACTGTATGAATTTTCCCTCAAGTCTCTGGGGCCTCACAATTCTTGAAAGAATGTAAAAAAAGAAAAAGAAAAAAAAAAGGGGCTTAGTTATAGGGAAGGGTCAAACTCAAGTTGCTCTGCAGTAGCAGATTTCTTCACTGCCTTCAGTGCCTCTGACACTGAGCACTCACCACATCACCCTCAACAGCCAGGGAGCAGCTGTGAACTTGCCATGAGATGAGAACTGAGCCAGGTAACCTTCGGCAGCCCATTGTGCATCGGTGCATCAGGAGACTGCTGCTTAAATCCTGTGTGCTCCTCCTCTACTAAACATTCCCCCTGGATGGGGTCCCAACACGCTGGGGACTGCCTGGGTGTTTGGGGTGTATTTGAGTTGAGGTTTGTGGTAGGTGCACTGTAAAACAAAACAAAACACAAACAAACCACACATACACATACAAAAAACCAGTGACCAACACAAGATAATACACAGACGTGTAAATAACTGTGGGTCGGTTTCCAAAACACAGACTCTCTCTAACTTTTATCAGTGGTTTGTTTCCCTTCTGGCTGAGATTCTCAAAAGTGGGTGCCTAAAATTAGTCTCTCCTGGGTAAAAGCTTCAAAAGCATCTTAATAACACAGGAATCCAAGTGCCTCATATAGCACTTCTTGAAGGCTCTGGAAAATCTCAGCCCTCCATCCACATCTTTAGTGATACGATTTTTAAATGCACGCAGCTCACGGTAGCTGCCGTGGCAGCGAGGCTGAGGATTCTTCCAAGGAAGTGGGGCATCCATCACACTTTGTCTGCTGGCCTGATCCTGCTCAAAGAATCACACCTAATATGGATTCCCACATTCAACACGACTCCAAACTTAAACCAGTTTTTAAAGCCTGGAGTCAGTTTCTATGCCATGGATCCCACACCAGAGCGTTTGCAGTTATGAATCAGACCACAAATGCTGTTGTTTTGGGGAAGATTTCACAGCACTGTTATTCCCATATCCACAGCTCATCATTGCTGTCAGATGTGCTAGCTCTAGGCCATAGGGGGTATAAAGGGCACCAAATAAACAAGCACAATTTCTTCTCTCATGCAAATTTTATTACAGTTGTATGGGGGGGACTGTAAAAGATTTCTGTGTTTAGCTGCTTCTAATGGAAAGAGGATTTTTTTTTTCCATGGTATTAAAACAAAAACAAAGAAAACAAAAACCAAATTTCACCCTGAAAGAAAGGCCAAAGGACTCCTGGCTTAGCTATTTCAGAATAAGCTGTTCCACACTTCTAATTCTGCAAGAGCTCCCCATGGAAAACATGGAACAAAAAGCAGTTTTTCCTTCTGAGAGCGTTTCAGTTACTGAGCAGGCCACCATGAGGAGCAGAAATCAAGGCCTATTCTGTGTAACTCTGGGTGTGTGTGTGCAGGATGCCCATCTCTGGGATATTATGGCACCTAGGGGAGCATCCCATCATGGAATACACACTTCAGAAATGGAGGGGGCAGCCTTTGCCATTCCTAGCTGTCTTTCTCACAAGGACAGAGGCACACAGCTGAAGGAAACCCAGGCCAAAGACTGGAAGGGACCAACGCAGCCACAGAACCCCTGGCAGATGCCAAGGGAGGAGTGCCTTCAAAAGCCCTCCTCAACCACACTCCCAAATCACTGCTGGTCATGGGAAGGGAATCTTTGCTGCTGACCAAGAAATCAAAGAGTAGCAGTAAAAAACAGCCAGGGCAAGCCTTAAGTCAGTGCAAAACCTCTTTGTTACAGCTAGATCTCAGCCAGCATTTTACTCACTGAATTTATCCTTGCTCTTGTTTCCATGTGGGTCACCTAGAGGTTATGGCTTCCTAATCTTATGTATCGATCTCATGTCTGAGCTGTTTTCAGGATATATCATATGTCTCTGCACTGCTTGGAGAACATTTGTTATGATATCAGAATTCATGCCATGCCAGTCAGCTTCACCACATGCAGGGTCACACACAGTATATCATCTGAAGTCTCCAAATGAGGTTTTCTGATTAAATAAAAATCTTTATTCACAAGGTGAAAATACTCCATGCAAGTCATTTCTATCATTAACATTTTCATTTGCTATTAATATTGCTGCCAGTGAGCTGTTCACTGGGGAGCAAGTACAATGAAGGAGAGGCACTGCAAGGTCAGAAGGAATCAATATTAATGAAAAGTAAACATACAAGTCAGGGAGGAATCACAAACCCAGTTTGAAGCTAATTTGGTTTTTTATTCCAGCAAATATGCATGGTGGCTTTTGCATTGTCTTCACAAAGTTCTTGTTTGGAAGTGTTGTTAGGAACTTTTGAACTCGCTTCAGTTTCTAAGCTGCTGCACTGTCAGCCAAGCATTTCTTGTTCAACCAGGGCCCCAGTGCAGGCCTAATTCAAGAAAATGGCAAATTTTCCTTTGGTGTCCATGGGGGAGCTCCTGACAAGTAGTCCCCTAAGGGCCCTAGAAAAGACACCAGCCACAGTTCCAGCAGCACCATAAGGCCTTTTCCAAGCTCTCCTTCTGCTTGGATGCAGAGCCAATCTTCCACGTACGGCTGTGCTTCTTGCTAAATATGGAGCAGCAATCAAACATCTGTGGAGAGTTCATATTTGGCATGTTTACACGAGTATTTATTCCTCCTTTGTCTTCAGGCAGCAACTACTACATAATGTATTTGGTATGATTAATTGTGGGAATGTTGTTCATCCCAGCATAGCATGACATCTCCAATTACATGACATCTTTCTTTCATTTGTAAGGGAAGAAGTGATTTCTGTATCTTGACATGTTTATCATTGTTAGGGTGAGCTAGTTATCTTATATGGGCCTGCTCCCTGGTTCTCAGGGCTGACAGATTATGGTTTCACATTAAAATCACATATGCCTTGTTATTGCAGCTGCATCTTGAAAGGAAAGCAAATAGAGGAATCACCACCACACAAGAGTTGTAAGATGATGTTTTGTTCAACGAGCCAGTGGTTTGCAAGGTTGTTCTAGGCTATTATCATTTATGCAGTTATTGGGTATTTGATTTTCCCAGTATTTTTTTTTAAACCTCAACAATGGAAAATGTAACACACATTTCCATAGTCTTGCACAAGCTCTAGCTGATCACAGACCTTCCCTGTGGGTGGGATTTGCCTCACCTATTTTGAGCCATCTATTTAAAAGCTGGGCATCTGCTCTAAATCAAGCACTCAGTCACCAGTGACAAATGCTTCTTGAGAGACGATTTGTCCTACCTGGTTTCAGCATAAAATTTCAGATATGAGGAAAGTCTAAGTATTCAATATTTTTGCCCAATTATTAGTTTTTTAAAAAGTGTAATACATCTTTGCAGTTCTGCTTCAAAAGTTACAAAACTTTTTATCTTCAGCATTTTTCAAATGCATTAATGCAAAGATGTAATCAAAAATCTCCCCCCCCCCCCCCCC